>NW_011494625.1:1821676-1836571 GCF_000754665.1 Bison bison bison
GGTGATGCCATCCAGCCATCTCATCCTCTGTCGTCCCCTTCTCCTCCTGCCCCCAATCCCTCCCAGCATCAGGGTCTTTTCCAATGAGTCAACTCTTTGCATGAGGTGGCCAAAGTACTGGAGTCTCAGCTTTAGCATCATTCCTTCCAAAGAACACCCAGGACTGATCTCCTTTAGGATGGACTGGTTGGATCTCCTTGCAGTCCAAGGAACTCTCAAGAGTCTTCTCCAACACCACAGTTCAAAAGCATCAATTCTTTGGTGCTCAGCTTTCTTCACAGTCCAACTCTCACATCCATACATGACCACAGGAAAAACCATAGCCTTGACTAGACGGACCTTTGTTGGCAAAGTAATGTCTCTGCTTTTGAATATGCTATCTAGGTTGGTCATAACTTTCCTTTCAAGGAGTAAGTGTCTTTTAATTTCATGGCTGCAATCACCATCTGCAGTGATTTGTAGATTAAATATATACAAACCAAAGCAGTTGTTGGGTTTTTTTTTTAATGAATTTAATTTTACTTTGACAAGCAATTCAGTAAGTCATTTCTTAGAAACTAATTCTGAAGTCCCAAAATAAAACTCGTGACGGGGGAATGTGGGGGGGACACACACGTGCCATCAGGTGCATTCCCAGATGTCAAGAATATATTGAACAACACACAGGTAGCTAACATGACAATTCCAATTTAGGTCTATACAGTTCTAAGGTTGATGATTTTTCAATCCCTCCAGTAAGGAAATTCTTTTCCAATGCATTTCATTCATACGTAGTAAATGAACACACCCTGCAAAAGAGGAGTTTGTCCAGGGGAAAAGAAACAAAGTTTACAGGGAAGAAATCATGGAAAAGTAACAAAATGCCTCCTTAAAGACTCTGATAGTATGATATGTTTTCTGTTTGGGGAGTTTTTTTTTTTTTAATGACCCATTCCCATGTAAACCACGCATGACCCCTGTGACCCATGTCGGGTGTCGTTGTTCCTCATCTGTCCTGTGTGTTCCTATTCCATTTTGTGTGGTTTTCCTCCTCATTCTCTGGTACTCGGGAACCTCAGGATCAGATTGTGTTTCTGTAAAGAAGTTTCCTTTCAGGGAGACACAGTCTAACCTGCAATGCACACAGAGGTGTTTTGAGCAATATTGATGAGTTTACACACCAGGGCCTTGCCTCTGAGGCAGTCCACATCTGGGGATACGCTAATGTTGAAAAAGTGTCCCCTCGCAGCAGCCCGCTCTGCTGTGCTCCGTATCGGCCGTCTGTGAAGGACGAGAAACCCTGAATTCGAAGCCCTCTCGGCCAAGGTTGTCTGAGCCCTTTCCCCCCGCCCCCTCCCGGCTCCGTATCCTCTTCCTCCTTGGCTTCTGGAATCTGAGAAATGAAGAGCCACAGGCTGGGGCAGGACCTAAAGGAAATGATCAAGTTCGGGGAGAAAAACCAAAGACTGAGAAGGCGCCCTGAGAATTGGACAGACCGGCCCCCTCTGGTAAGCAGAGGTGGTCCAAGGCAAAGGGCAGGAGGTCAAGGTCGTCGCTAGAGCCGCACCATCTCTTGGTGCCAAGCACGTGCTTGGCAGGGCCTCCCGCCCACACGGTGGGCCCCGGCTCACGTGTCCCTCTCTACTGTGATGTGGTGTGATGCGGCGAACTCAGGTTCACCTGACTTCTGGAATTTAGACCCAGAACTTACACAACAAAAGGAAGGCAAAAACTAGGAAAACACAATGAAAATTACTCAGTGGGACTCTCAACATAGAGACTCCTCCCAAACAAGTGCATTCAAGTTTCCAGAACAGCAGCCCTCACTTTTACTGGCTTTCTGGCTCAGAAGGGCGTGTGCTGCGCCCACGGGCGGCATCCTGAACAGCCAGGCTACGCCGATTGCAAAAGAGAAGTCATGCTGAGTGGTAAAGGCGACAGAGAGGGCAAAGAGCAGTCCAGCACTTTAAAAGCAGGAAAACAAACCTCTGTCCCCACCCCGCTGCCACCATCTCTAAATTTCCTTAGTGAAATGCCGTTGAAATTAGAGTTAAAGAAAGCCAAGAGTTCTTCCTCTTGTTCAATTCATTTGCCGCCTGAGACTATATCTGAAGTTTCTATCTTATCTGCAGGGGGATAAGAGAATCGAAGGGAATTTAAGGCCTGTGTTAAAGTAACTGGGGTTAGGTAGGACTAGACTCCATTCCTACAAAATAATGTAGCTACGTTATTTTCTCTAATTTTTTTTTTTTTTTTTGCTACACCATTGTCCAAAAAATTCCCTTTGGAAAAATTAGAAGAAAGAAACCCCGATGCTTTGGAAAATAATGAGGCATGAGAAAGAGCATCAGAAGGGGGAAAGGTAGCAGGTGAGTCGGTGTGGGACCCAGGCTGTCTCGCACTGGACACGGCGTCTGGGGGAGAGAGGTGCCCAGGGATTCCTGGGCCTCACTGAAATAAATCTCATGATTTCCACCATCAGCTTGGGGACTTGTAATGTTGTTCTATTCTCAGACAAAAATTTTCCTTAATTGGCTTCAGTTGAGGAAAAATATTGGTGGTGGTGGGCTCAGTAATAAACCAGAAAGCTTCGTGACAAAGAAATTTCACCGAAATGGGGAATTGTCCTAATTTGTGACTTCTTTCTCAGAAGCCGATATCCACCAAAAAAAATCCCCTTCTCCTGTCTCTCCTGATCTAAATAGTTCAGGAGAACAGGTCCCACCCTTTCACAGTTACTCTCTATGACTCATGCGCTAGTCCACTCTGTCCAAGCCTAGGTTTTCACGAGCGTCAGGCAGAATCTAAAAGAATCCACCTCTTTCCCCGCCTCACTCGGTTGCACGTGTATAGGCGAGGAGTCTCCACGATCTCATGGAAGCGGTTCCACCAACACAGTGTCACAATCTAAGGCTGAGAGTAAGAATCTCTCTGCAAAATATCAAGAAAATGGTGTGCACTTACACACACACACACACCACCTTAAACTATCAGACTGTTCCCAGCAAGTTTTCTCCTTTAGAAAAACAGATATATATATATATATGTCTAGGTACAATGATAATTATTATATTTATAGATCACATTGTTATAATTATAATATATTATTATTAAATATATATTATATATGTATTCCCTTCTCCATTCCCTTCTTCAGGGGATCCCTTCTTCAGGGGATCCTCCCAACCCAGGAATCAAACCTAGATCTCCTGCTTTGCAGGCAGATTCTTTACTGTCTGAGCCACCTTGGAAGCCCATATACATGTTTAATTATTTGGAATGGCTGATTTAGAATATGTAAATGAGGAAATATGGATTCTCAGCTGACAGGGGTAATAAGGAATCTTTTGATTTGCCTACTTCCCTACCCCAATAAAACAGAGGCTGGGATGGTGTAATAATTGCTCGTATTTACTGAGCACTTGTCATATTCCAAATTCCCAATGGGTGACCTCAGGCCTCACGGTAATCCCAGGAGGTAGGTGCCATTATTATTCCCTCCGTCTAGTCAAGGCTATGGTTTTTCCTGTGGTCATGTGTGGATGTGAGAGTTGGACTGTGAAGAAAGCTGAGCACCGAAGAATTGATGCTTTTGAACTGTGGTGTTGGAGAAGACTCTTGAGAGTCCCTTGGACTGCAAGGAGATCCAACCAGTCCATCCTAAAGAAAATCAGTCCTGAATATTCATTGAAAGGACTGATGCTGAAGCTGAAACTCCAATACTTTGGCCACCTGATGTGAAGAACTGACTCCTTGGGAAAGACCCCGATGCAGGGAAAGATTGAAGGCAGGAGGAGAAGGGGACGACAGAGGATGAGATGGTTGGATGGCATCACTGACTCAATGGACATGAGTTTGAGCAAGCTCCTGGAGTTGGTGATGGACAGGGAGGCCTGGAATGCTGCAGCTGATGGGGTCGCAAAGAGTCGGAGACAACTGAGCAACTGAACTGAAGTGCCATACATCAGCGTGAATCGGCCATAGGCATATGCATGCCCCCTCCCTCTGGAACCTCCCTCCCTTCTCCCACCAGAGTCCTGCTTCTGCTCCTCGCTACCACCTTGTTCTAAGACACTGAGTAAACTGGCAGAAGGTCTGAAGATGTTTGGCCAAACAATGTTCCGCCACCATTTTCTCCTCTTCCTTTTGGATTTTCCAGAAACCTCTGACTTCCCGGACTGTTATGAATTGCTGGGGAAGGAAAAAAGGCAGTCTGTGCAAAGGAACATTACAAAGTAGAAAGGGATGTGTCAGAGGCTGGCCACCCATCAGAAAGTGAAGTGAAGAGAATTCTCCAGTGGTCCAGTGGTTGGGATTCTGTGCTTTCACTTCCAAGGGCCCAGGTTCGATCCCTGGCTGGGGAATTAGGATCCCTGAGGTTTGGCCAAAAAAAAAAAAGAAAAGAAAAGTGAAGTCAAGGTTGTGAAGCTTTTCAGGGAAGCTGAGCAATAGGACTGGGGTGGAAGGAGGGCCAAGGTGATTTTCCGGCTCCCCCAGCTATGACAGCAGCCGCCCCTGTGCTATGTAAACTGAGGTGGCTATTAAGTGCACAGGCTTGTGCGTGACACACTGACCTATACAGTCTGTTAACATTTATTCAGTGCTCAATGTGTACGAGGCTCAGCCCTAAACATCACTCACCTCAGCTCTGTCTCCCAGGAGCTGGTGATCTGAGGTCACGTGGGACAAATAATCATGAAAGTGTTAGTCACTCAGTCATGTCTGACTCTGGTACTCCATGGAATGTAGCCTATCAGGCTCCTCTGTCCATGGGATTCTCCAGGCAAGAACACTGGAGTGGGTTTCCATTTCTTTCTCCAGGGGATCTTCCGAACCTGGGAATCAAACCTGGGTCTCAGGCATTGCAGGCAGATTCCTTACCATCTGAGCTGCCAGGAATTCCAAAATATACATCAGAGAATAAAAACAAGAACCAGCTGTTATTAAAAGCTAGGGGTGGAGAGGAGAGAAAGCAACGGTGGAGGGGGTGGAGTTAGACCAGGAATCCGACAGTGTGGGGGCAGCAGGGACAGGGCTCCCAGGGCAGGGTGGCCTTTGATCTCCGTCACACACACTTCTGAGAGATGGAGCCCCGCGGGCGCCTCTGCTGTGCGTCTTGTGCTCTCCTGGGAGGATCTCAGCCTTCCTCCAGCCGGAGGCAGTAACGCAGTGCGGGGTGCTCGGGGAGAATCTGGCTGAATCCGTGGATGGGGGAGTCTTGTCTCAGTGCATTGATTCCAAACCCTTTCATGTATTCAAAAATAGGTCCACATCATACGATGATCTTTTACTTGTATCTAGTTAGTTTCACCTTTTCTATGTCATATTTAGTGCTCCCATTTCATTTCGTTTATGTTTTCTAATTTTTCCATCTCTTCTTTTATTTTTTTGATGTTTTTTCTCAAACTTCTATCAAGTGTAGTAGAAAAGATTTTGTATCCATATATATATATAGTATGTATAATACATATATTTTAGAAAACTTATGAACTCTTGCCTAACTAAAAAACTTGACATTTTTGCTTCCACTTGTTTAACTTAGTATGAATAGAATGCTAGATTTCTAATTTTAAAAAAATAGATATGCAACAAGCAACAAAGGCTTACTGTATAGCACAGGGAACTATAGTCAGTATCTTGTAATAACCTGTAATGGAAATAACCTGAAAAATAACGCATGTGTGTATGTATAACTGAATCACCTTGCTGTGCACTGGAAGCACTGGAAGTCAACTGCACTTCAGTCAAATACATATATTAAGAAAAAAATAGATAAAATCCTAGAATGAGAAATGAATATGTAAAAAATAATAATAATAAAGACCCAAAGGACTGTCCTATGTAGTGATTTAAGTCGTCTCTTCACTGCAGTCCTCCTCACTAAAGAGGATGCCCATGCCCTTTCCCTCTGAGTGTGTGCTTCCGCCTAGCTTTTTGACATAAACACAGCTGCCTCTCCGTGTGCTCTCCCATATCATGCTATGTCTCTGACAATAACCTTTGTACCTGTTTTTACAGCCAGAAAAAAAAAAAAGTCCCCAAATTCTTTGCTATTCTTCGTTTCCAAGCTGCTGCTGCTACTGCTGCTAAGTCGCTTCAGTCGTGTCGGACTCTGTGCGACTCCATAGACGGCAGCCCACCAAGCTCCCCTGTCCCTGGGATTCTCCAGGCAAGAACACTGGAGTGGGTTGCCATTTCCTTCTCCAATGCATGAAAGTGAAAAGTGAAAGTGAAGATGCTCAGTCGTTTCCAACTCTTAGCAACCCCATGGACTGCAGCCTACCAGGCTCCTCCATCCATGGGATTTTCCAGGCAGGAGTACTGGAGTGGGGTGCCATTGCCTTCTCCATCACCTCCAAGAGGTGAGGCTAATTTCCCTCCCATCACAGGCAACTGTATTGAGTCACTGCTAATGTCAGCAGTGTGGCCAGTGTGGCTGAAATCACGGTCCCTCTGAGGTTAGAACACACACAGCTCTTTCTCCTGAGTCGATCCCTCTGGAGAAATCTCGCCCAGTCATGGGCTCTCAGACAGCATACGGAGGAGCTTCTGGGATGGAGTCAGGGCACACCAGAGGCCTCCTGCCAACAGCCACAAGACAGATCCAACCTGGAGGAAAAGCTGCAGCCTCGTCAAGTCTTCAGATGACTGGAGACACCTTGACTTCAGCCTCCCAGGAGAACGACCCTGCAGAGCTGCTCCCCAATTCCTGACCCGCAAAACCTGTAACATGATAAATCTTCATTGTCTTAGGCCAGTAAGTTGCAGGGTCATTTGTTACACAGTATTTAATGCCGATACAGGCCTGTCCCCGCCATTGGCAAAGGCCCGAAGATACGACAGTTCGGAAGACAGTTCTCTGCCTGCCCTCGTAGGGCGCAGCTAATAAGCAGCACAGACAAAAAAACAACCAGTAGAGAGGGAAACGGAGAAGGCGATGGCACCCCACTCCAGTACTCCTGCCTGGAAAATCCCATGGATGGAGGAGCCTGATAGGCTGCAGTCCATGGGGTCGCTAAGAGTCGGACACGACTGAGCAACTTACTTTCACTTTTCGCTTTCATGCATTGGAGAAGGAAATGGAAACCCACTCCAGTGTTCTTGCCTGGAGAATCCCAGGGGCAGCAGAGCCTGGTGGGCTGCCGTCTATGGGGTCGCACAGAGTCAGACACGACTGAAGCGACTTACCAGCAGCAGCAGAGAGGGAAACAGGCTCTGATAGAAAGAATGAGGCACCAGTGAGGGGGAGAAGCAGGGGAGCACAGAGGAGGCCCACCTAGCCCGTTCTAGGAGGTCAAAGCCAAGTGGTAACCAGGCTGCATGTCTATAAAAGATAAGCAGGGAGTATCCAGGTGTGTTAGAGGGCGGGGGCTGCTGTTACAAAGGACACAGACGGGAGAGGGGGCTTCATCAGGTCTGGAGGTTGGAAGCCTAAGACCAAGGTGTCCCCAGAGGGGCTTCCTTCTGAGGCAGTGATGGAAGGACCCGCTCCAGGCTCCTCTCCTTAGCTTATAGACACATCTCCCTGGGTGTCCTCTCCTGTCTTCTCTCTATGTGCATCTCTGTATGCAAACTTCCCCCTCTTGTAACGACACAAGTCATACTGGATTTGTTGTTGTGGTTGAGTCACTCAGTCCTGACTCTTTTGTGACCCCCATGGATGGTAGCTTGCCAAGTTCCTCTGCCCATGGGATTCTCCAGGCAAGAATGCTAGAGTGGATTGCCATTTCCTCCTCTAGGGGATCGAACCCACATCTCTTGCATTGGCAGGTGGGTTCTTCAAAACTGAGTCACTAGGGAAGTCCCAGAGTGGATTAGGGCCCACCCAAATGACCTCACTTTAGTGTGATTACCTCTGTAAAGATCAGATCTCCAATCAGGTCACACTCTGAGGTACTAGGGGGTAGCACTTCAACATACAGATGGGGTAGGGGGGGTGGAGGGATGGAGGACACAGCTGGACCCCTAACACCAGGTGGAGCCATCAGGCACACGGATGGGCACATACAAAAGACTATGCAGGCAAGGTGGAGCCCGTTAAATTGGACAAGTATGATTGTAAACTGAGAGAAAACAGCAAAAGCTGGGGCCAGGTCATAGAATGTCTTTCCAGCCCTGTCCAAGCACTTACCTTCCATCTTAAGAGCGCTAGCAGCCGTTGGAGGGCCTTGAGAAGGGGAGTCGCATCATGGGATTTGCATTCTGGAAACTTGGTTCCAGCTGCCCGACTGAGCATCAGTTGGCAGGAACAGGAGTTCACACAGGAAGACCACTAGCCCCTGAGGCAGCAGATGTCGATGGCGCATGAGCTAATGGGGCAGTGATGGGACTGCGAAAAGGAAAAGACTGGAGGAAGAGGAAGCAGCAACAGAGCCTGTTGAAGGAAGAGCTGTTGTGGGAGAAGAAAGGTAAGAATCAAAGATGCTGCCATGTCCCCTGGCTCAGACTAAAGGATGGCCAGTGGTGACCTTCCCAGAGGAGGACGCAAGAAGAAGGCTCGGGATACAGAGGACAAGCCTGGTGTTGGGCCTTCCGAGTTGGAAGTTACTGAGAACCACACAGATTGGATGGGTAGCTGTTCCAACGCCTTAGGAAAAAATGATCCAGTCCACAGATAGAGACCTGAAGCCATTCCCATCAAGCTGATCACTGAGGCCCAGGGAAATGAACGAGCTCTGAAAACCACAGCGCCTGAACCAGACAGTGCGTCCTCGGACAGAACCCACCCTGAAGACCAAGCACACTGCCCGGAGAGAGGGGAAGAGGATGGGGAATCGAGAGAAGAGGTTCATTCTGAAGACAGCATCGGCAGCCAATTACGCTGCAGGTCAAATAAGAACTGGGCTGCGTCCTCGAACATAGCAGAAGGACAGGGCTGATGACCTTGGCAAGCACATTCGAGTCAGGCATGCTCATCTGGGGTCTACGTACCCAGTCATCCTCATCGTCTTAGGTACTGGACTGGCCAACAAGTAAGTGCGTTCAGGCTTTTCAGTAAGATGGTATGGAACACCGGAAAGAACTTTGTGACCAACCCAAGATTTTTCTTCTTTATAAACAGATAAAGGGGGAGCATTCAGCCGCTGGTATCACGCCAGAAGTCCCTTTCTAAGCAGGTTCCCCCTTGCTGGATTGGCAGAAAGGTCCGAAGTTTTCCTAAGACCAATAAGAGCTCCCTGAGACACTGCTGAGCTGGGACGGCCCCAGAGGGGCCAGTTCTGAAGACGCTGATGTGCTGCGGAGCACATCACCCGCCCAGAACACAGGGAGACGGGGGCAGGCTTCATCCGCGTGCTGTGCCGGGGGCAGGCGGGCTCCGGTCCTGAAGGACTCCCTGCGAGCTTCCCTTTCTCTGCGCCGCACATCCTCATCCTCGCACCTAACGCTGAAATCAGCTAGTGACCCTGAGCTCAGAACTGAGCCTCCCTGGTCTCTGCTCCTTTCTTCTGGAAAATCAGGATGAGGTTACAGCTCCACACGAAGGGTGGAGTGGGGATTAGATGAGATTACATAGCACAGTGCTTGGCACACAGTAAGAGCCTAGGGAGAGTTTTTTTATATAATTTTTTTTAATATATTGATTTATTAATTTGGCTGCACCGGGTCTTCATTGCAGTATGCGGGATCTTGAGTTGCCATATGTGGGCTCTAGTTCCCTGACCAGGGTTCAAATGCAGGCCCTCTGCACTAGGAGTGCGGAGTCTTAGCCACTGGACTTCCAGGGAAGTCCTGAAATATTTCTGTTATAATAAATAATGATACCACGCTCGATACAATATTAGAATACTATTAATAGTATTAGGCTCTAGCACTAATCATCTTTTGCCTTGCATTGTCAGCTGGGAGTCTGCATGTCCTTCTCAACCCAGCCCATTATTACCTGCAACCTCGAGCCCACGGCCCTGCCCCCAGCCCAGCTCTCAGAGAGCCCAGCTCAGTCTTAATTCCTGTCACAGGCCCAGCGTCTAGGGTGCCTGGCACGTGGTGGTAAGTAAATAAAGCTTGCAGAATGAGTTAATAAATTCCAAGTGTATCTACCAACACGTACTTATGAGAGCAGGGAAACACTGCCTCCAGGAATGGGAAAAGCCATCTGTGACAAACCATGGAAAGGCTGCTGCCTCTGAAGAGGAAAAGACCGGAGCTCTGACCTTGTTCTGGATGGCAGGCTTGGAGAGCCACCCTGCAACGAAGTTCAGAAAATGAGCAAAGCCCCAGAGCCGCCAGTTGGCACAGCAGGAAGAAGAGATAAGAGCCCTGTGGGCTTTGTTGGTCTTTCGCCCTCACAGGGGAACTCCCTGTAGAGGCACCAACACCGGTAACAGAGAGAAACAGACACAGGTCTGTCTCTCGGTAAATGCTGCGGGCTGCAAACTGCCGTCACCTCGCTCATCGGGAGGGAGACAGGGCGAGGGGCTGGGCCCAGGTGACAGTTTGGGAGTGAAAGGCGCTCAGCGTGTCTGACTTTTCGAGGCCCCATGGACTATACAGTCAATGGAATTCTCCAGGCCAGGATACTGGAGTGGGTAGCTTTTCCCTTCTCCAGGGGGGTCTTCCCAACCCAGGGATCAAACCCAGGTATCCTACATTGCGGGCAGGTTCTTTACCAGCTGAACAGCAGGTTCTTTCCCTTACAAGGGAAGCCCGAGAATACTGGCGTGGATAGCCTATCCCTTCTCCATTGGATCTTCCCGACCCAGGGATCAAACCGGGGTCTCCTGCATTGCAGGCATATTCTTTACCAACTGAGCTATTAGGGAAGTCCACAATTTGTGAATACCACCCAACAAAGAAGGGCTTCTCAGGTGGCGCCAGTGGTAAAGAATTCACCTGCAATGCCGGAGACACAAGAGACATGGGTTCGATTCCTTGGTCAGGAAGATCCCCTGGAGAAGGAAATGGCAACCCACTCCAGCATTCTTGCCTGGAAACTTCCATGGACAGAGGAGCGTGGTGGCCACAGTCCATGGGGTCACACAGAGTCAGACAAGCCTGAGCACAGCACAACAAATCACCCAACAAACAAACCCCCAACTAATCCAGCAAAACACGACAAATTACGTGACATTTCAGACCCAGCAGGAGACAAAACAGACCCCCCTGCAGAGGAAGTGATGTATGCGCTGTAGCCACTGAGGTCAACACCCTGAAAGGGGAAAAGGAAATCAAGTGCAAAGGGCCAGACAAAATTTCTTAAAAGAACCTGGAGGGTTGTGCCTGAACGAGGTGCGCTTGGCAGCCTCCCAGCCCTTTCCTCCAAAACCTCTCTCGCCTACACTTATGGGCCAGCAGGATTCTGGAAAGAGCAAAGAGACACTGAAGTCTCCTTCCCTTTAGACACAGTGCTTCCTGCAGAGGACATAACTGGGAGTCAGGGGGGAAGAGGAGGGGCGGGGGCGTCACAGAGTAGAGAGCTGGACCGTCAGGAAGATGACCCCAGACTGAATGCCATTTATTTGGTGACTGCCTAGAGGAGACCATAAAGATGTAATCTCTCAGGGAGTGATGCTCCCTGGCCCGAGGACCTCTTGATCCCAGTTATCTCCAAGAAGCATAAACATGAATTAGGTGCTCCCAGCGCCCCGGGGGGAATTCCACTTCCACCCTCATTTAACTGAGAAACTGAGGTACAGAGAAATGAAGGAAATGGCCCCAGAGATACCAGAGTGAGTCAGCAGCGGGACCAGGAAGCCCGGGCTGCGACTCCCCGCTTCCTGGTTTCCTCTATAAATATGAGAGCACATTCTCACCCACAGGCAGCTTTCCAGGAGCGCAGGCATGGAGAGTCAGGTCTTTCTGGGGGGAGGGGCAAGATACCTGACCTCAGGCCCCCAGGTCTAAAGTTTCTTTTGAGATAGGGCTTCCCCCTTCCTTCAGCCACGTCGTTGCACAGCCTGGAAAACCAATGTACTGAGATGCCCTGACTCCCTGCTCCTTAAGTGAGCGCACCCCCATCACTACGCTAAAGCAGGGTCTCTGCCCGAAATCAGCCACACTCTGTCCCCGGGAACCCGACCATGCCCCTGTGTGCCAACCGCTTCTTCTGTGCGCCGTGCTTTGTAAAACGCCGGCACGCGCTTCAGAAAAGAACTGTGTCCTTCTTAATGGCCACCAGAAGGCTTGTTTGGGGATCTGTCCCTCTAAAGCAAAAAAGGAGAAGAAAGAATAAGCGAGGGCTGGCTGCACACTGCTTATTATCAGCTTCCGAAGCGAGTGGAAGTTTAACCAACTTCAAGGAAAGTACACACAGTTCTGAGCCCCGAACTGTTTGAGGACTTTCCACTTTTTTTTTTCAGGCACTGGAGCTGGATTCTGGAGCAAAGGGCAGCAGTGATTATTCTAGAAGTTATGTCATAGATGGTGTAACATTACCTCTGCGCACTGGGATCTTATCGGCCATGTGCGTCGGCTCTATTTTGAGACCCATTGGAGCCTGCTACTTCGGACGTGGGTAGTGTTAACAAGTCAGCACACGGTTGACAACGGTTGAACCTGCCTCCTCCCGGCAAGAGCAATAGTCAGATCAGACTCTCAGCACCTGAATTCTCGGATTGAAATGCTGCTTTTGCTTCAACATGAAAGACATCAGCACAGTGTAAAGTGCAACTGTAAACCAAGTCCAGGGGGGAAAAACACACAGTCACATCTTCTGACTTCAATCTCTTTGCTATTCGGGCAAGAGGACAAACAGTATTGAAAACATTGAGCTCCTTCCACAGGGCAGGGCTGGGAGCCGGAATCCCAGGCAGGCAGGCGGGCAGGCGTGTCAGGCCCCGGGCGGGCACAAGAGCCCAGCTTACTGTCTTAGTCTCCTGGGTGGGAGACCCCGGCCTCTCCCTGGGCACTGGCACGCAGCCAGTTCTCAGGGTCTGACCTGATGCCATAGTCTCAGCTATTTCCATGAAGGATGCAGCCATTCAACTGGCTGAGGGATGCTAGCAGCTCTGAAAGTCAGGGTCTGGTCTTCTCTTTGTCCAGTGCCCCCACCCCCCCCCCACCTCCAGGGCCCGTGCAGGCGCTGCTGCCTGACACTGACCACTTGCCGTCTGCAAGCTGTCTCACCGCCTCCTTGGACCTAGAAACCTAGGACCAGGGTTTCGGGTCTTGCTAAGACACGCCCCTTCTTCCCATCTCCCAGATGTGAGTGGCTTCCTCTTATTTCTGTCCCAAAGGAGTGGTGACAACGTATACAGTGCGTTGTTGTTTAGTCCCGAGGTCGTGTTTGACCCTTTATAACCCCATGGGCTGTAGCCCACAGGCTCTTCTGTCCATGGGATTTCCTGGGCAAGAACACTGGAGTGGGTTGCCATTTCCTTCTCTAATACAGCACATGGGAGACATTATAGATGCCAGCTCATCCTGCCCACAAAGGGTTTTTGTCTTTCTAGTACAAAAACTGTAGTGCTGGAGAAGACTGGGAGACTTTTAGACTGTAAGGAGATCAAACCAGTTCGTCGCAAAGGAAATCAACCCTGACCACTCATTGGAAGAACTGACGTTGAAGCTCCAATACTTTGGCCACCTGATGCGTAGAGCTGACTCTTTGGAAAAGACCCTGATGCTGGGAAAGATTGAAGGCAGGAGGAGAAGGGGACGACAGAGGATGAGATGGTTAGTAGCACCGCCAACTCAATGGATATGAATTTGTGCAAACTCCGGGAGATAGTGGAGGACAGGGAAGCCTAGCATCCTGCAGTCCACGGGGTTGCAGAGTTGAACACAACTTAGCAGCTGAACCACAACAACAATACAAGAAGGGGCAGAGCTTTTTTCTGGCAGACAATCCTATTGGATTTAAAGTAGGGTGGTTAGAAAGGTTTCATCTCCATCTGGCTCAAAATTAGAGCCACACTGAAGAAGACCCAAGTCTTCCACGGATGGTAAAACAGCGTGGGGTCCTGAGAAGAGTTTAGAAGGTGAGAGAGTGAGTTCCATATCCAGACACCCAAGAGAGCCTCGGGATGAAGTACAGCCAGGAAGATGGCCCATTTTTTTAGCCACCATATGTGTCGGACAGTGTGACCTTTCAGCCTCCATGGACCATTACTGTTAACAGCTTTTATGTGTCAATTCTCCCAATTAACTTCTACTTAGACAAATAATAATCTCCCCTTCTTCGGGAAATTGAGGGCTCATTTGCCTCAAAAATAATTTCCCTCTCCCATAAGAGAGTAAGACCTAAATAAGTCTTTCAAAATCTTCCCCCTTTTAAGTGACTATTTCTAGAAGTGAAAAGTTAGAAAGGCCAGAATAATTAGGTTAAGTCATAACTAGCCCAGAGCCATCTGTGCGTAGAATGGGATGATCTTGGTAGCAGTTAAGCCACTTACCAACCTACTATTCGCTGGGCAGGGATGAAGGAAGAAGTGGCTAATGATGGATGGTCCAAGGAAACAGCTGTCGTTATTCTGGTTCAGTTTACAGCAATTCTTGCCCTTCTGAAGATAAGAAGAGGCAGGTGCTCAAGGCTTTAGACTAGAGAGCAGGTAAGGAGGCCCCACGTGAGTTTCAACTCTTCCCTGAGGAGGAAAGTGAGTCATCTGAGCTGGTTAAGGGTTTGGAGTCACGGAGCAAGGTTCAAATCTTAATTCTGTCACTTAGATAAATTACTTACCTCTTTCAATGTCAAATTCCTCATCTGCAAAATGGAAAAATAAGAATATTTGCCTGGTAGGATTGTTGTGAAGATTACGATAACAGGCCAGGTGCAGCATAAGGGCTTAGGAAGTGGCAAATAATCATGGGAGAATAAATGAAATGAAGAGGATTTGCTAATAAATAAGACTCTCCCAACTAATCTCACCTCCAATTATGACTAGGGAGCTTGGTGTATCATCCTTCACCCTGGAACCCCACTCGGCAATGATGCCATCTGCTTGCTTGTTGTAATAATCCAAGAATTAAAAGGAAAGAAAG
>NW_011494625.1:1836671-1838335 GCF_000754665.1 Bison bison bison
GGAGGGCGGGAAAGTGATAAACAGCAAGTAAAGAAAAAAGCGTAGTGTTAGTTGCTCAGTTCTGTCCAACTCTTTTGTGACCCCATGAACTGTAGCCTACCAGGATCCTCTGTCCATGAGATTCTCCAGGCAAGAATACTGGAGTGGGTTGCCATTCCCTTTTCCAGGGGATCTTCCTGACCCAGGGGCTGAATCCCGGGTCTCCTGCATTGCACGTGGATTCTTTACCATCTGAGCCACCAGGGAAGCCCAAGTAAAGAAATGTAGATAATAAAATTTGACTCTGTATTAAGAGCCTTCCAAAACACTCTGGACAACATTTGTATTTCTGACCATTTCCAAGCCTATAAAGAGTTCCTGTAGAAAGCTATGCCTTGGAAAATTCAGATCCAGGAGTGCGCACAGATTGTGAAACAGTTTCTTGGCTTTGGACACTAAAGTGAGTCTACTCAGTTCAGTTCAGTTCAGTTCAGTCGCTCAGTCATGTTCAACTCTTTGCGACCCCATGAATCACAGCACACCAGGCCTCCCTGTCCATCACCACCTCCTGGAGTTCACTCAAACTCATGTCCATCAAGTCGGTGATGCCATCCAGCCACCTCATCCTCTGTCATCCCCTTCTCCTCCTGCCCCCAATCCCTCCCAGCATCAGGGTCTATTCCAATGAGTCAACTCTTCACATGAGGTAGCCAAAGAATTGGAGTTTCAGCTTCAGCATCAGTCCTATGAACACCCAGGACTGATCTCCTTTAGGATGGACTGGTTGGATCTCCTTGCAGTCCAAGGGCCTCTCAAGAGTCTTCTCCAACACCACAGTTCAAAAGTATCAATTCTTCGGCGCTCAGCTGTCTTCACAGTCCAACTCTCACATCCATACATGACCACTGGAAAAACCATAGCCTTGACTAGACAGACCTTTGTTGGCAAAGTAATGTCTCTGCTTTTGAATATGCTATCTAGGTTGGTCATAACTTTCCTTCCAAGGAGTAAGTGTCTTTTAATATCATGGCTGCAATCACCATCTGCAGTGATTTTGGAGGCCAAAAAAATAAAGTCTGACACTGTTTCCACTGTTTCCCCATCTATTTCCCATGAAGTGATGGGACCAGATGCCATGATCTTAGTTTTCAGAATGTTGAGCTTTAAGCCAACTTTTTCACCCTCCTCTTTCACTCTCATCAAGAGGCTTTTTAGTTCCTCTTCACTTTCTGCCATAAGGGTGGTGTCATCTCCCCACTCGGCATATCTGAGGTTATTGATATTTCTCCCAGCAATCTTGATTCCAACTTGTGTTTCTTCCAGCCCAGCATTTCTCATGATGTACTCTGCGTATAAGTTAAATAAATTGGGTGACAATATACAGCCTTGACATACTCCTTTTCCTCTTTGGAACCAGTCTGTTGTTCCATGTCCAGTTCTAACTGTTGCTTCCTGACCTGCATATAGGTTTCTCAAGAAGCAGGTCAGATGGTCTGGTATTCTCATCTCTTGAAGAATTTTCCACAGTTTATTGTGATCCACACAGTCAAAGGCTTTGGCATAGTCAATAAAGCAGAAATAGATGTTTTTCTGGAACTCTCTTGCTTTTTCGATGATCCAGCAGATGTTGGCAATTTGATCTCTGGTTCCTCTGCCTTTTCTAAAACCAGCTTGAACATCAGGAA
>NW_011494625.1:1838435-1840501 GCF_000754665.1 Bison bison bison
TGAAGCCTGGCTTGGAGAATTTTGAGCATGACTTTACTAGCATGTGAGATGAGTGCAATTGTGCGGTAGTTTGAGCCTCCTTTGGCGTTGCCTTTCTTTGGGATTGGAAAGTGAGTCTATTAGGTAGGTATAAAAAAGTGGCAGGGTATATAAAGGACGGTACGCCTAGAACTTCCAGTTCTGATACCAAAGGACGAAACAACTCAGATCAGTGCGTTGACTTATCCTCGGCACAGTGTCATACACTATGCATTCAACAACAATGAAAGAGTATTATGTGTTACGTAGAAAAAGGCTAGAGAGGGAATTTGCTTTACAAAACTGACAAAGAGCCTCTCACCGAGAGAGCTGGTTCTTCTTTCTAGCCTCCTTCCAAATACAAGATAGTTTTATTTTTAGTACTCAGTAGTTTAAAAGATACATAAGAACAAAGTCATACTTTATATTCAAGAAAACTTTAAATTTGCAGTTTATTAGTTAATGGCAAACATGTGCTTTGGCCACCTGATGCCAAGACCCGACTCATTGGAAATGACCCTGATGTTGGGAAAGATGGAAGGCAAAAGGAGAAGGGGGCGGTGGAGGATGAGATGGTTGAATAGCATCACCAACTCAATGGACATGAGTTTGAGCAAACTCTGGGAGATGATGGAGGGCAGAGGAGCCTGGTGTGTTGTAGTCCACAGGGTTGCAAAGCATTGGACACAGCGACTGAACAACTTTCCAACACTGACCATTCTCTTAGTCTGTGGAAAACACGTCATGCATATAAAGCAGCCCTTGCAGTGACTCAGTGACCTCACGGGTATCTTCAGCCACCAGCTGGGGGCCCGATTTACAGCAGAAAGCAGGACGGGAGGCTCAACATGTCCTTAGAGTGTTTTCTGTCATTCAAACAAAATGAATACTCCAATTTAAAAAAAATGTTTTTAAATAATAATTTAAGCAAGATGAGATGAAACTACTTTCCCCTAAACCTCTGAGCACAGGAAGGCAGTCTCGTTCTGCAATTAGCTTCATTTCCATGTGCTTGGAAATTCTACCCACCTTAGAGTATTTTCAGTTCAGTTCAGTTCAGTCGCTCAGTCATGTCTGACTCTTTGCGACCCCATGAATCACAGCACACCAGGCCTCCCTGTCCATCACCAACTCCCGGAGTCCACCCAAACCTATGTCCATTGAGTCGGTGATGCAATCCAGCCATCTCATCCTCTGTCGTCCCCTTCTCCTCCTGCCCCCAATCCCTCCCAGCATCAGGGTCCTCTCCAGTGAGTCAACTCTTTGCATGAGGTGGTCAAAGTATTGGAGTTTCAGCTTTAGCATCAGTCCTTCCAATGAACACCCAGGACTGATCTCCTTTAGGATGGACTGGTTGGACCTCCTTGCAGTCCAAGGGACTCTCGAGAGTCTTCTCCAACACCACAGTTTAAAAGCATCAATTCTTTGGCGCTCAGCTGTCTTCACAGTCCAACTCTCACATTCATACATGACCACGGGTAGAGTTTTTTAGCTCTCTACAAAATAAGAAGTATTGCCAATAAAATATTTATTGAATGATAGTGAATTTAAATTTTAAATTCACCTTTAAATTCACCACATTCCTTGTGTTGTCTGATATTCTGATAATTTTCAGATAACAGGTATACCTTATTGAATAGAATGGGAAAAAAGCCCAAAGTCACTCAATATGGGACACAAACTGCACTACCACATGTGTTTTAAATATATTATGCACACAATTAAGAACGCAGTATTGTAAACCAGCTCTATAAATCTTATAATAAAACAGTAACACACCAATGCTTCTTAGCCACAAAGAGGCCCTTAATAATACTATAGATTCCATGGTGATATGGCTTTGGGACTGACTTAATACTCCCTGGGAAGAATGTCAACCGGCTGAGATATATCAGAGCACATTGCCTTCTGAGTACCTAAAATGAAAAGGAAAAACGTCTTCTTGCAAGGCAGAAGCAGCTCAGCGTGTGCCCAGTTTCAGCACTTCTGAAAATCCTTTGGATTTTTACTACCATTTAAAAATGCTAAGAAAATTTAATTTTCTGACA
>NW_011494625.1:1840601-1844675 GCF_000754665.1 Bison bison bison
TTTCTGACAGGGCTTCAGGCCTTGTTCTTTGAAGAACACAACTGGGATGCTTTGCCTTTCAACTTCAGGCCTAAACTAATCAGAAAAATAAATCTTTTGTAAATTATAAGGTACTAGCCTATGCAAATGCCAGCAATTAAAATTAGCATCATACTTCTCCCTAACCTTGATTCTATTGTTAGGAAAATAACTTCATGAAACTTACAAGAAGTCATTTCAACTTTGAGAAGATATTTTTTTTTCCTTGAGAGTGGATGTTGGTGGGGGTGGGGGGCAGACTAATTAATTTTTCTTTTATCAGATCAGATCAGGTCAGTCGCTCAGTCGTGTCCGACTCTTTGCAACCCCATGAACGCAGCACGCCAGGCCTCCCTGCCCATCACCAGCTCCCGGAGTTCACTGACTCAGAAGAGTCTCTTTATTTTGGAAAATTTGGAAGACACACAGAAGTGGCATTTATGTTACGATATATAATGTATATAATTACTAATGTACATCCTATATATGCTCACATATCTATTTTCCAGTTGCAGCACATGGACTTAAGAGTTTTCATTTTCTCTCCTCCCCTACTCCCCCCAAAAACTGGATTATTTTAATCCCAGACATTATATAATTTCAGTGCAAACATTTCACAATATACACCTAAGACATGAGAACTCCTTTTTTGAAATAGCACAATCACAAATCCACTCATGGTTAAACAAGTAACAATAATCCTTTAATAGTCTCTAATATGTAGTCAGCCAGTTTTCAAATTTCCCCAAATGTCCCATATTAACTTTTTATCAGATATATATCTTCAACTTTTAAGGATGGTGACTGTTTTTAAGGAACTCACATAGCTGAAATCCCCTTGCAGTTCCGCTTAGAAATATTTCTTTAAATAAGTGCTTAGTCATGGGGTATTTTATCACAGATTCAACAATCACCCTGGACCTTTATTGAGATGGGCCCACACATCACTGGATAGTAGAGGCAGGCTCCACTAAACTTTTCTTACCACTTCTTACTGTAGGGCAGCTCTTTATAGTACAAAGAGCTGGAAGTCAGGAAACCTTGATTCTAATCTTAATTCGGTCATTACGTAACTGTACAACCCTGAGCAAATCCATTTTTCTTCTCTCTCTCAGTTTCTAAGCCTGTGGAATGAGTGGGTTAGCCTATATAATCTCTACATTTCTTTTTGGCTCTTAAGGTTCAACATACTTGATTTTATTTATTTCGAATACTCTATCTTCATGAGGGTGTTTGCAAGGATGAGAGCATGTCTATCACAGGAGAGAGAGTGAAATCATAAGACCACTCAAATCCTTACTTTAGTTTCCTTAAGTCCTTAACCTTTCTAAGTCTCAATGCTATACTGTATTACAGTTATTTTATTAATACTCAGCCATCTCTCCCACCAGATGTAAACTTCCACAGAGAGGGAATTTCTCATACTCATCTTTCTGTCATCAATGCCTAGTGTGTAGAACTTGGTACATGCTTGTTACATAAATGAATGGTTGAGTTTACAATCTGAGGATGAATGACTGCTCCATCTACCTTGCAGGATTATTGTATGGTGAATACCCTAATATATGAAAATAAACGTTTTATGTTACATACTAAAAAATGTTAAACACTGTTATTTATATTAGAAACATTCCAAGTAGAATATTTAGCTACTTATGACAATCCAACCTTGCCTCTAACCTTTATTAAGGGATGAATGACAAGCATTTTTTTTTTTTCCTTCCTATACTAAATTTCATCTCTTTGGAAATTTTTTATACCTCTTTTTTTTAAATTAAAATTACACTTCTAGGTATTCATCACCATTTTTAATTTTTCCCATAATGATCTTTTGGGGGAATTTTTTGGAGTAATTGACTAGTAGCTTAGGCCAGTCTGATTTAAATAAGTACAAGTCAAAATAATGCAGGAGATAATGTAACAGTAACTGTATATATCAGATACATAAATTTGCCTTTTTAAAATTTTTTTTATTTGGCTGTGCTGGGTCTTAGTCGTGGGGTGAGAACTCTCAGTTGTGGCTGGTGGGATCTAGTTCCCTGAGCAGGGATCGAACTTGGGTCCCCTGCATTGGGAACTCAAGAGTCTTACCCATTGGACCACCAGGGAAGTCCTAAGATACATGAATTTTCTGATGAACTAAATGTTCACTGAATTAATTCGCTAAAGCTGATCCTGACTCAGTTCCTACTATAGCTGAGTGGGAAGAGTTTTGCCTGATTTCCTTAAATGGGCTCTTTCTTGTTAGGTCACCAAGTTTAGTTTATCATTTACAGATTCCTGATTATCCTCAAGCACAGCTTTGAAATGTGAACACTTCCCTTCACTGTGTTCCAATCTGGGGCAACCCCTAGAGCAGCATTTCCTGAAAGGAATATAAGTCCTCAGCAGTGATGCTCACAAAGCTAGTGACCGCACACACACATTTAGGAAACTGTGACGCGTAACCTCCGTGTGGTGATTCACAAACACCTAAGCACACACAAGAACTCCAAAAGGCCGGGCTACAAGGCTGTTTGTTGCATTTCTTGGTTACAAATAAACTTGTTTAACTCAGCATTTCTCAAACTTCCTAATTTCATGTCCTGCTAAAAAAAAAAGAAAAGAAAACCAGTGCCAGTTAAACTAGGCTCAAGGATGCTCTCAAATAGGACATTAAAGATGGCAAAGTTTGAAAATATGTGTATCTTGCAGTAGATGAAAGGACTTCCCTCATAGTCCAGTGGTTAAGACTCTGCAATTCCACTGCAGGAGGAACAGGTTCAACTCCTGGTCAGGGAACTACAATCCCACATGCCTCTCCACACAGGCAAGAAATACAAAATTAATTAAAAAGAAGTCAAAGAACTAAATATATTGAATCTAAAAGAAAAGGATAATTGGCCCTGCTGTAACCTGTGGATTCAACCAACCTCGAACAGAAAACGTTTGAGAAAAAAAATTCCAGAAAGTTCGAAAAAGCAAAACTTAAGTTTGCTGAAGGCCAACAACTATCTACGGAACGTTTATTGTATTTATGACCATTTATCTTACATTAGGGTTATTAAGTAATCTAGAGGCGATCTGAAGCACAGGGGAGGATGTGCACAGATTATATGCAAATTCGACACCATCTTCCATGAGTCTTGAGCATCCCTGGATTTTGGTATCTGCAGGGGTTCCTGGAACCAACCTCCCTGACACCAAGGGACCACTGTACCGGTCACTCGGGGGGGTTTTGGTGCAAAACAGACTTTGTTCACTTAAAAAGTAACTTCCGGGTCCACCTCAGAATCTAACTGTCCAGCTGTCCTCAGTGAGCATGTGAAGCTCTTTAAATTCAGATGGCGTGTAATTAAATCATTCAGCTGGTCGACAGGTAGTTGACTTTCACTTGAAGCCACCCCTTTGCCTCTCAGAGAGCCCCACACCCTGAAATGACTCAAGTTCTTAACACCACCATTAAAAGCCTTAGCGCTTTCCAAGCAACAGGCTTGGGCGTAAAGCACAGTAAGTCTGCAGTGAGTCAGATGAACTTTGTGAGTCTTGCGGGGACGCTGGAGGATTCGTAAACCTGCTCCTAGCGGAAGGGTGCGGCGGCTGGGGCTCTCCAGGCCCCCCTGCAGGAGTGGAAGGGCCTGGCCCCGGTCAGCCGTCTTCATCCTTCTCCATCTCGCCAGTCCGCCCCCAGAGGGGCTGCAGGCCGGGCTTCCGCGTGTCCCACCCCAGACCGGCCCAGGCGTTCCATCCAGGTGCCCAAGTTGAGCCCCTCCCGATGTCTGAACTAGACCGCTCCATCTTTCCAAACACGAAGCTGGGGCTCTCGCTGGGTCTCCGGGCTGGTAGGCCAGGGCCTCGCTCCGTCCTTTGGGAGCGGAACAAACAGCCGCTGACCCCGGAGGTCCGGGTGGCCTTCGCCCTCGCCTTGCCGCCCACCTCGCAGCCCCCTCCCCTCCCGGGTCGGGGGGGTGGTGGGCAATCTCCACCGCCGGCCTCGCTCCGGGCGGGACGGACACTTGGCCACCCTTCCCCTGGGCGCCGTATCGGCCGCCGAGATGCGGGCAGCCCCGGACGGCC
>NW_011494625.1:1845492-1864980 GCF_000754665.1 Bison bison bison
GGGGGAGGAGGGCACCCTCCCCTCCTCCCCCCTCCTCCCCTCCCCCTTCCTCCCGGTCCCCTGCAGAGCCCGACTGCGGGTGCCCCCCGCCGCCGGCGGCCTAGGGATTGCTGCTCGAGGGTGGCTCTCGGCACGCCAGTGCCCTCGCGGCCTGCCCGGGAGGAGGAGGGAGGGGAAGAGGAGGGAGGGATGCGAAAGTGGGTCAGGAATGTAACTGGACGCTGCGCACCCCCACGCACCGCCCCCCCACCCCATGCGGGCCGCGCCAGCCTTGGAAAGCGAGTCTTTCGCTGTTGTGGCTCCCCGGCATTACCGGTGGACGGTTACCAGGGGATCCCGAGGGGTGTGCTTCTCTGTGACCCCGGGGGAAGAAAAACCCGGTTGCCTCAGTAACGGAGTTTGGCTCGGATGCGATGATGCGGTGGATGTTTTAGGTGAGCCTGACCGTGAGGAGGCTACACTTGCCTGAGCGAGTGGACTCCCTTGTCTTACTACTGAACCCAGACATGGAAGGAAAGCTGGAGAGGATGATGGGTTCTTTGCCCTGCTTCGTGTTTGTGGTTTTACCGTCTCAAGAGAACATAAATCCAGCGGTGTTTGCCTTCTCCCAAACACAGGCCTGGGCTGCCATAAATTCACCCCAGTTCTTAACAAACGCTCACTTAGTCGCTACAAAGGTTTGAAGTTGATATCTTAGACTTGGAAGGGGCAGGGGACACTGACAGTTTTGTATTTGGGGAAGGCCTGAGAAGCAAACATGAAAAGGCCTTTATTAAAACTCCTCAAAGCAGAAGAAGTGAGAGCAGTCCAGTTAAGTTTCCTCTGGAGCTCAGGGGCTCCTCAAACCCCAAGCACGTGATCAGGAGATGGAGGACCCAGATTTTAAAGTGATGGGCTTTGCATGCTGGTAACACAAGCAGAGTCAAGAAGAAATAATAGTAAACGATGAGCCTGCAGAGATGAAGCTTAATGTTGTGGAGTTTGCAGTCCAAAGTCTTCTTGAGCACCCTTCCAGGGAGTTGTTGCATTTTTTCCCTTCTGCTGGTTTTGTCCTGGGACCTCAATTACAGAGTGCAGGGTAGGGCTGAAGCAGAGCCCAAAGAGCCATGAAGCTTCAGACTCCCAACAAACTGCTGGAGTTTTATTCAGAAGCCCAAAGGTAGCATTACCCTTTAAAGTGATCTTAAGGGCTATCTGAAAAGTTGACTTAGCAACCAATGTAAATTTCTGTTTCCCAGGGAACTAGTGATAAAGAAACCTAAAAATTGTGATGCAGTTTGCATTAAAGAATCCTTATTCATAGGAAGCAAAAACTGATCAGTTGAATTTCTGTAAATTGAATTGTACATTTATGTATAAAAGGGGTTATTTTGCAGTGAAAACTTATGGAGATCTAATCATCCCAACTGTATTTTTCTTTTATATTTTTTTTAACTTCGCTGAGTTTTCTCATCAGTAAAATGGGATTAAGATAATAATAGGTGGTTTGCTCAGGGTGACAGACTGGATTTTTTCCATTGCTTTCTAGGTAGAGGATCTTCATTTCCAAGGGCGAAAGTCTTTATTTTCACTTATGATGTTTTCCTGAACTGTAGAACAGCTGAAGTTGGAAAGGAACCAATTCCATATGCTAAATAGTCTTGCGTTCTGGAAACGTGAAAAAATATGATCTTAGATCTTGTCACCCTCTTAGCATGATTTCCTTCTGTGTGAGATAATGAGACTTTCAAATCTTGGTGCAAACCGGCGTTGTTGCTATGGAACTGAATTGAAATTTTAAGTAGAAAATGAAGTAGCCAACTTCCTCTTTTCTCCCATCCCGTCTCCCCCCTCCCCCCTCTTCAATTTCTTCTGCATTCATTAAACGTTTCTGTACAGGGTGATCTTCATTTTAGCTATAGCTCAGATTTATAAAGCAAGTTGAATTAATGAATATCAGTTAAGAAAGCAGCAACAATAGAGTCCTCAATATCGTGTCTTGGATATTTAAGATATTTGTTAAGTAATTTGAGGGGGTCCAATTTTCAAGAAATTGCCTATGTGTAAGCAGATTTTCACATAGATTATTTTGGACAATGCATTTATAGCAAATGCACCCGCAGAATATTTTTTTTTTTCAATGAACATATGCTTTAAACATTTTAGCTACCTACTTTGTTTAGAACCATAATTTAAGGCCTGTGAAGATTACAGAGAGTCATATCCATGTTCCTAAAAAGACTCAAGTCTAATATGTCCTATTAGGGGTGACAGCTAGATGACAAATATAAGAAGTGTAACTATTTAGGGGTTAAATTAAAACACCAGTAAATAACTATGTGCCTATAGGGGTAAGAAGAGATGACAGATTCACAGATGAAAGTTAAGTGAGTTGAGAAGTGCAGTAATGAGAGACTTAAAAATTTTTTTTCTTCTGTTTCTTCTCTACATGTTAGCAGTGAACAGGTCTTGCTTCTTCATAAGAATGAGGGTTTGCTTGTTTTCAAGGAGATGCGGCCAGACAGCTAGTGTACAACTGACTGTGGATGAGAAGTCAGTGGTTAAGTGCTAGGGAGGGGCAGAGAGCAGAGGGTGAGAGGGAAGGTAAAAAGGAGCAGACACACCCTTACTTAGCAGAGGCTCAGATGTGGCAGGGTGCTGGGTGTGCCCTGGGAGGGTCGCTGTGAGGTGGCAGCCATCAGGAAGTGCTCCCAAGGGAGTGGGTAGAACTTGAACTTGGGCCTTACAGGATGTGTACGATTTTTATAGCTAGAGAGAGAAAGGCATTCCTAGTGGGAGAAGGGAGATAAAGCACGAGGCAGGAGGTTGCAAGGTACGTTGGGGGAATTTGACTAGATTAGCTTTGCTGCTGGAGGTTGATGGAGTATGAAATTGTCACTTGAATGATAGGTTAGTATTGTTAGTTCCTCAGTCGTGTCCGACTCTTTGTGACCCAATGGATTGTAGCTCGCCAGGCTCCTCTGTCCATGGAATTCTCCAAGCAAGAATACTGGAGTGGGGTGCCATTCCCCTTTCCAGGGGATCTTCCTGACCCAGGAATCAAACCCAGGTCTCTCACACTGTGGGCAGATTCTTTACTGTCTGAGCCACCAGGGAAGCCCCAGTATGATAGAGGTTAAGGCCTTGGAATGCCTGGACCAGGTTTGGTGTTAGGACTGTATCTGCAGGTAGAGGGGAATTGAAACAGGATTTTGAGCAAGGGAAATACATGGTCAGAGTCATCACTGGGGGAAGATTAATCTTGTGAGTTCAGCTGCAGTGGGAGTTTAGGGACCATGAGGGTCCAGGTCCGCGGGGACACGTGGCCTGGAGAACAGTGGTGTCCTGTGGGCCAGGTGGTAAGGGCGGCGCTTTGTGAGTCGGAAAAGGAACAGTGCCAGGATTTTGTAGTGTTTGGATGTGAACTTGAAGCATCCAAGATGACCCAGGATTTAAATCCAGATGCCTTGGCAGGTCGTACTATCAACCGAAATTGGAACAGGAAGCCAGTGTTTCAGGTAATTGAAGGGTTGATTTCAGAAGTGGAGTTCGAGGCCGTGATTGGCAGCTGGTTTAGGTGACTTAGGCAGGGTGGATGGGTCTCGGCCGAAAGTAGAGGTGTGAGTCATCTACATAGAAGTAGGTGATTATTGGTCCTGAGTTTGAACATGGTAGCAAAGGACACATTTTAGGGAACATTCACTATTAGAACTTATTATATATATTGAGTTGGCCAAAAAGTTCATTCAGGTTTTCACATGCCCTCTTTATGGAAAAACCCAAATGAACTTTTTGGCCAACCCAATATATATGCACATACATATGTATACATTTCAAAATTCTCCTGGGAATTCCTGAGTGGTCCAGTGGTTAGGACTCTGTTAGGGGCACAATCAAGTTCGATCCCTGGGAGAACTAAAATCCTACAAGCCATGCAGCCCCCCAAAAGCTTCTCCTTCCTTGTAGAGCACAAGAAGGCCGTCATTCCCGAGGCTTTGTTAGAGCCGGTCTGCTGGATCATTCCTGAGGCTTGGTTAGAGCCAGCCTGCTGGACCAGCATCGCTGTGACCCAAGGCCTTGCCCAGCAGCTCCCAACCCTGCTCAGCAGATTCAGGGGGCCCAGCCCGGCCCAGTTCAGTTCAGTCGCTAAGTTGTGTCCTGGACTGCAGCATGCCAGGCTTCCCTGTCCATCACCAACTCCCGGAGCTTCCTCAAACCCATGTCCATCGAGTTGGTGATGCCATCCAACCATCTCATCCTCTGTCGTCCCCTTCTCCTCCTGCCTTCAGTCTTTCCCAGCACCAGGGTCTTACCTCACAGGCACCCAATCAGAACCTCCTGGGCCAGCAGGCTGCGTTTTCTGCAGGTGTCATAGGCCACTCTGATGTGGATTCGTCTTGGGGAACCAGTGCCAGGGCCGGTGTGTTCTTCAGTCTGAGACCTCCGCAAAGCCTCCCGTCTCTCTCCGGGAGAGCGGGAGTTCTTCCTTTTCAGGGGTTGGTTTCAACCTGTTCTTGTGCTTTGGTATCTGATGGACAACCAGTGATAGACAGTACTGGAGGTTTTTGATATCTACAGGACCTGCTGCTTTCCAAATTTAGCAGGGGGTCTAGAAGCCTGGATGGGTGTGTCAGAAGAACTCTGTCCTGCTGGGTAGGAAGGAGGTTGGGGGTGACGCGCTATGTATGGAGCTGACTCAAACTCCGTCCATCAAAGTGTGTTGAGATGAAGCAATAAACTGGGCCCCAGGCAGATCACTTCCTGTGCCTCTGGATACACAGACCCGGGGCGTGGTGTTTGGCAATATTCTCAAGAGCAACCATTTGGCCGGTCCTTTTCAGGAAGCTGGGTAGTCAGAGGTAAGGCGAGGCAAGCTGTGGGCTCTCAACACCAGGCCAGAGTTTAGAGAGAAGCAATCTAGCAAGAAATGGATAGTCTGAAATTTGGGGTTGGACTTCTAAAAGGCGATGGCCATTAACACGTTTTTCAAGGAATACCTGTCTATCTACATATCTGATTACTTTGCGTGCATGTGTGCTCAGCATATCCAGTTCTTCTGCGACCCCATGGACTGTAGCCAACCAGGCTCCTCTGTCCATGGGATTCTCCAGTCAAGAGTACCGGAGTGGGTTGCCATTTCCTTCTCCAGGGGATCTTCCTGACCCAGGAATCAAACCCAAGTCTCCTGCCTTGCGGGTGGATTCTTTACCACTGAGCCACCTTGGAAGACCATCTCTTTGCATTATTGTCACAAAAAACAGTGTCTGCCCTTTTGAGCAGCAGCACTTTGTCACTTTCAGGTAATCAGGTGCTGATTATCTGGGTGCAAGTTGTCATTTGCTCTTTATTTTTTTTCCTTGTTTAAAAGCTATAAAGAGAAATTCTCACGTCCATATTGTTAGGTGTCCGGTGGACTAGCAGGCAGACGCTAATAATGAAAACTGATGGTGGAAACTGGGGGGTGGGCAGTGTCCCCTCCCCATTTCCCTCCATGTACAGAGCTTAAACTAGCCATATTTCTCATCCATATTTCTAATGTGTTTATTTGGGGCTACGCTAAGTCTTCATTGCTGCTCTCAGAGTTTCTCTAGTTGCGGCAAGTGAGGACTCCTCTCTAGTTGCGATGGGCAAGCTTCTTATCGCGGGGATTTCTCTTCTTGAGAGCACGGGCTCTGGGGCTTGTGGGCTTCAGTAGCTGTGGAGCACAGGCTTAGCTGCCCTGTGGCATGTGGGGTCCTCCGGGACCAAGGATCAAACCCGTGTCCCCTGCACTGGCAACCAGACTCCCGACCCCTGGACCACCAGAGAAGTCCTTCTTCAGCATTTTTAAGTGTGCAGTTCAGTCACTGCTAAGTATATTCACATTGTTATGCAGTAAAACCTAGGTCTCGAACGTCATTTAGAATATAAGGGAGTGTTCTAAAAATGTCAGAAAAATGAAGCCCAGGGTACCCAGGAAACTGTGAGAGAGGATGGTGTACAACGCAGACCCTTAGAGCGTTCGGGTGAGAGGAGAGACGTGACAGGTAGATGGGTGGCCCTTGTGCTGGATGGGCTTGCCCGAGAGCATCCTATTCAGCGACTAATTGTGAAGTTAGAGTGCAGGGGGGAAGCGGCAGTTTTCTACTTGAGATTTCTTTAAGAAGCCAAAAATGGGGCTAGCATCTTGATACACGGATTTTAAATTTTCCTTAAAGCTCTGAGTGTAGAACGAGAGAAAGAGCTCCAGTGAAAATGTACAGAATCTATTGATAATTTACACAATTTCCTCCAAACTTTGCCCCATACTCTGTGGCATGTATAGAGTTTCGTATATGTTTTGCACTCTCTTGATTCACACGAGGAGTGGGTAATATTTACTGCTGTTACCCTAGTTTTCCGAGTGACCTGTATCTTATTATTATTTATGAAAATATGGGTATCAACTGCCAAAAAACTTCTTACTGAGCAAGAAGCTCTAAGTGTTAGAGCGTGTCAGTGATTACATGGTTAAATGAAATTTTTAAGGTTAAATAGGTGAGATTTGCAAAAAGATTGGAAGTTCTTAGTCAACCCCAAACTAGTAACAGTTCACTGCTTTTTTTTTTTCCTTTAGAAAATTTATTTTCACAACCCCTTACTGTTTGCACTCATTCATAATACCCACAAAACAGGTTTGAAGCTGCTCAGTCCAACAGGATGTCAGCTGCAGTTCCAAAGAAGCTATGGGTTCATGTTTTACCAAAGGAGAGATGCTTTCATTTCCAGCCTTGGAAATGTAGGACTTGTTTAACAACCCTCCATTTAGAAAGTGCTGCTGAATTTGAGAAAACTTAGAGAATGGCTCTGAGTTTCTTATTCAAAACTGCTTTAGTAAACTTTTGCTTATCAGTCCTGAGAAGATGTGTTAAAACCAGCTTGGCAACTTTTTTTTTTTTTTTTAATACAGCAAGCTGGAGGGCCTTGAGAAGAGAGTTTTGAAACAATATCAGTGTTGGAACCAAAACGGAATGCTTTTAAACAAGAATCCTCCTATATGTCTCTGGGTTTGGAGGACTCATCTGCTAAAAGTCAAGTTTTCATGGTAGGACTGAATTAGCAGTGGTAGGTTTTCCTGTGGTACCAGCAACAAGCAAAGGCAGGGTTTCACCAAGCACTCGGAAGGTGGTTTCTTTTGTGTGGATACCTACATATTTACAATCCTGTGCCCATGCCTGCCCCCCTCCCCTGTGATTTACTGAATTCGGTTTAGAAGCAATCTTTATACAGATGCTTAACGACTTTGTGCTCTAATGGTATAGAAATACAATTTTCAAATGAGAGCTGTTTCTAAGGATTACGTTGGGAGTCACGGAGTTATTACTCAAGTAGTAACAGTCAATAATAATAATAATAACAGTGACTCAAGCGACTTGAAGGTATGCGTTAATGATTTCGTATTGCAGTTTTAGAAGATGTTTGTCTCTGAAGCCACGAGTTTCAATTGAGTTGCCAAAGGAAAGCAGCAGTTAATTCATGTTGCTCCATCATTAATCTACAGAAAATAAAAGTTCAGATGGTCCTGGGAGTCTAGCATAGCTCAATTCTGAGTTTTCTTTGAAAGCTGAGTTCTTGCATTTTACTAGAAAAATACTCCAGCTCTTCAAGGGAATAATGCAGCCATCGGCAGGTGCCCGTCTCACGCTGAAACCCTGTGACGGTGAGCGCAGGACAGCCCTGTGCTGCGTGTGAGTACAGAACGGTACTGTTCCGCCGCTGTGCCCTCTGCTTTGTCGTTTCTCAGTTGAGCAGGGCCTCCAGCCTCCTGAAATGTCAGCCCAACCCTCAAACTTGTGTGTGTTTTCCTTTTGATTACCTTGGTTGCCGGCCAGCCTCGTATTTGACACGTCCAGCATAGGCACTGGAGTTGCTTCTTGATGTCGCGCTGTTAATCTTTTTATTATTTCCTGTCACTTTCGCCCATGATTGATCCTCTTGAGCCAAAGGGTGGGGGGCGGGGTGGAATTATGGAAATGACTTTGAAAACCGCTTTGAGAAGGAGTATAAAAGGACTTGGGTCTCACCTGAGACTATAAAGCGATGGAAAAGGCACAGTCTGTTTGGCAGAACCAGCACCCAGTGAGCTAGGTCCCAGTGGGCGCTTTGCAGGGGAGTGAGGAGAGTTTTCCTGGTGTTTTTGCAGTGACTCGGTGCCCAGGTGTGTGGGGTGAGGGTGATGAGAGCTCACGGGTGGTCTGCAGTTTAGTTCTATGGAAAGGCTACAGAACAGGGTCCTCTTTCCTTCAGGATTAAAAATATGATTCTTTTTGAGTTGTAGGCTTTCCCATGTATTCTCTCCCTGGTATCCCCCCTACCCCGTGTGCAGTTCACTAATTCTTGCTCCGGCTCTGCCCCTACCCCTGACCCACCCACTGGAATTTAAGAAGAAAATAGAACCTCAGTCATTCATATATTTTTAGCTTGTCCTTTTCTTTTCCCATTTGTTAACATTGTGGTAAAAAAGAAAGACACGAAGTTTGCTATCGTGGTCCTTTTTAAGTGTGCGATCCAGCGCCATTACTTAATTCACAGCGTTGAGCAATGGCCACCATGGTCTGCTTCCAGCGTTTTTCATGACCCCAAACAGACACCCTGCACTTGTTAAGCAATAACTCCCCACGTCCACCTTTAGCCTCGAATCCACTTTCTGTCTCCTATCTGCCTGTGCTAGATACTCCATACGAGTGGGATCACACAATATATGTCCTTTGAGGGTCTGGCTTATTTTCATTGGGCATAAAGTGTTCAGAGTTCATCCATGCTGTATCATGTGCCACGACTTCATCTCTTGTCATGGCCGAATAATATCCCATTGTCTGCGTGGACTGTGCTTTGTTTATCCGTTCATCCGGTGATGGACATTTGGGTTGCTTCCACGTTGGCTAGTTTGAATCATGCTGCTGTGAGCACCCTGGGTTCAGTTCTTTTGGGTATATGTGTGTGCATATGTATGCGTGTGTGTAGGAGTGGACTTGCTGGGCCATGTGGTGGCCCCATGTTTAACATTTGGAAAACTACCAAACTGGTTTCCACCATGGCAGCACCATTTTATATCCCCAGTAACAACACGCGAGGGTTCCAGTTTCTCCACATTTTTGCCAGCTCTTGTTATCCACCCCCCACCTTTTTTTTTTTCAAGTATTTTAATTAATTTATTTGTTTGGCTGCTCCAGGTCTTGGTTGCGTCACTCAGGATCTTCCATCTTAGTTGCAGCATGCCGACCATGAGTTTCGGCATGAGGGATCTAGTTCCCTGCCCAGGGGTCAAACCCAGGCCCCCTGCACTGGGAGCTCAGAGTCTTAGTTGCTGGACCACCAGGGAAGGCCCACTATTTTCCCTTTTTTTATTGTAACCTCCCTAGTGGATCTGAAGTGGTGTGTTCTGGCTTTGATTTCCAGTTCCCTGATGGCTGAGCGTCGTTTCACGAGCCTGTTGGTCCAGTGAGCGTTTCCTTTAGAGAAATACCTATCAAGACCTCTGCATTATCCATTTTTATATATGTTTTATAATGCCTAATAGTAGTATATAGTTTATACATTAAAATATACATATGCTTGGATATATGCGAAGTGTCTTTTAAAGATGGAAGATGTATTTTTTAAGTTTGGAGACCATTATTAGGAACTGTAGCAATGATCTGTTTTATTTCTTGGTGTCTAACCTTAGCAGGAAAATATCGATGATAATTCCTAAGCTTCCTTGGGTGGGATGAGGCGGGGTGCGAATCTTATTTGGTCAATAGTAATGTTTACCGGAGCCTCCATATGAAACTAACCACAGGGTCCCAAGACTGTCTTTGGGGTTGTTTTCTTTGGGTACATAAGAAAGTAGATCTCTTTGGATGGTTTTCAAGTTAGACTTGCCCCTAGTCAACTCTATTTTGTGGTTCATAGTGGCATTTTAGGGTTCTAGTGTATCTTATTAAGAGATAAGAGTTTTTCATGCCGTGTCACATAGGGGAGCCAGAAGGCCTGGAATGAATGAATCGAAAGGGAGAGGCTTAGCTCTAAAATAATAATAATGATGGTGATGATAACAATTATTTTTACTATGTCACTTATAAAACTAATTTGATTGTATGAAAAGATGAGCTTTGAGGCGTGGGGATTGAACTGGCGTATTTCAGGACCCAGTAAGAGTGTTTTAGGCCTTGGGGGTTGATTTAAGAAAATAAGAAAAGGCTGGTTGTCCTATCGTTGTTCTCTTCTCTGACGGTAAACTCTATGCAGTTACCCTAAAATGCCAACTTCTGTCAAGGGCGTGACATCACCATCCTAGCACATCCTGGTGCTTTTCTTGGAAAGTGTCCACACCGGCAGGCGTTTTCCAAATAAAACATTTGTGTCGGTAAACAAGTGTTTTACCCAGCAGCCCAAGTGGAGAATTTTAAAAACCAGTGTTTGTTTTGCCAGCAAACATTTTGTTTCAATCCTTGCAGCTAAACAAGTGGGTAGGATTTAAGTGGCCTGCTAGTAAAAACAAAGGCAGAACCATTCTCAGAAGACTTCAGCTGAGCAGAAGTCTAGCTGCTGTTAGAGTGTGCGTTTAGACATTTGGGGAAGTAACTGGTACCATCTACTGAGTTCTGTACTTAGTTTCAGTCAGAGAGGAAGATCTTCGGTTTGGGTAAAGGCTCTGAATTTTCTTTTCTTTTAGAGGCGAAAGATGAAGAAATATAAAAGAATCATTAAAAAGATTAGTTTTGCATATTTCAATGTTGCAGCTCGCCTTTAAATGAGCCTAAACCATTGTCAGGTGTTTGCTCTGCGTTTGCTCCCTCCTTTCTCATTATTTTGATGGTAATTCCTCCAGCGTGTCACATCATCCAGCATCCGTGTTAATTATCAGCCTTCATCTTGTGACTTTATAAAAATAGTAGTAGTATAGTCGGGCTTTAGTAAGCTAGTGTTACTTCTATTTAGGATTCCTTACAATTGAGCAGTCTTACATCTTTAATGGATTATCTTTTGAAGTATATTTTTTATATTTGAAAGTTTGCTTGTGATGTGCTATTCTTTTTTAAAAAGCAGGCCTCTTTTCCTATTCAGGACATAGGTACCTTCTTAAGAAGATAGAAATTAGAGAATAGAACATATACGCAGAAGAGTGTAAAAAATTATAGCTATATATGTTTTAATTAGCAAGTAGACGTGCACTAACCCCCATCCTGATTTAAGAAATAGAATGTGGCCTTCGAACGTCCTCTGTTTTAAAACCACGTCCCTCTTCTGGCCATAGAAAGTTTACAGCTGTGTAGTTATCCTTAAACGACATCATTTCGTTTTGCAAGTGTTAGGTGTATATTACACTTTACTTGTTTGTTTTCATCAATGATATAATCTCATGATTTAACCACGTTGCTGCCTGTACCTGTGGTTCATTCGTTGTCATTGTTCAGGGTTGCTGTCCTGTTGATGGACATCTGAACTGTTTCCAGCCTTTGACTCTTACTACAAAGGCTGTCAAGGACATTCATATATATATATATATCTCCTGTTTATTGTTGTTTAGTCCCTGACTCTGCCCAACTCTTTGTGACCCCATGGGCTGCAGCCTGCCAGGCTCCTCTGTCCTTGGGATATTAGAATGGGTTGCCATTTCCTAGTGCGGTTGTGCAGAGGTTTCCTGGGATGCATGTGGTGTGGACAGTGGATTTGTTGGGTTGCAGGGTATTTGTATTTTTAATTGTATTTAAAGCGTTTGATATTTTTTAGCTTCACTGTAATTCCAACCTGTGTTCCAAAGTGTTTGGTTCAGTTTGTTCTTCTCACAGTGAACGGAGCTCTTACTGTTCCACACGTTCACCAGAAACCAAGTTCTGATACCAGGTTGTCCGACGTCATGTCTGCCCGTCTGGCAAGTAAGAACTGGTGCCTTGTTCTGGTTTTGTTTCCCCTGACTCATAATAAGGCTTATATTGGCCATTTTGACACCCTTTTTCTCAAGTATTTTCCCATTTTTCTATGGATTGTCTTTTTCTTCCCAATCTGTAGACTTCTTTTATATGTTAATGTATAGACTTTCTTTGTATATTCTATTCATACAGAAGGAGTCTGTATTCGATTATAGGTGTTGCAAATAACTTCTCCTACTTTGACTTGTCTTTTTACTTCGTCCTTTGGATGCTCACAAGCTCTTAATTTTTTTAATTATTTACTTACTTTGGCTTGTTCTGGGTCTCCGCTGTGGCGTGGGCTGCTCTCTAGTCGCGATGCACAAGCCTTTCATCGTGGTGGCTTCTCTTTCGGCACACGGGCTTGGTCACTCTGCAGCACGTGGGCCCTTCCCAGACCAGGGATCAAACCTGTGTCTCCTGCATTGGCAGGCAGGTTCTTTACCACTGAGCCACCAAGGAAGCCCACAAACTCTTAATTTCAGCATTATTTGACTTCTCAGTCTTTTCCTTTATGATCAATACTTTTCTATCTTGTTTAAAAAATTCTTCCCTATCCCAGGTTTATGAAGCTATTCTCCTGTATTCTTCAGAGTTGTGCCTTTCACATGTGATTCTGTTGTAATTCAATCATCTGCAAGTCTGCGAGTTTTGCGAGTGTGCCATTTTTTGTCGTAAGGGATACCTGGCTGCGCCGGTGCAGTTTGTCTATCTGTGCGTGCGTATAGCCAGGAATACCGACCGCCGGCGTCCTCAGCCACGTGGCCATCTGTGCCCGTCTCTTGCAGTGCTCTCCTCTCCATCCCACCGGTCTCTTTGTCGACCCCCCTTAGTTATCACAGCCTCCTGATGCCTGGAAGGGCATGGGCTCCCATGAAGCATGTCTCGGTGTTCGTGGCTTTTTGCCCTTCCATATAAATTTTAGAAACAGAGCAGGTTCCCTCACAGAACCTGGTGTAGTTATTATTAGGGCTGCACTGAATCTGTGGGCCTGACATGTTTACAATAGCGAGCCCACCACATCAAAAGGCGGTGTGTAGTCTTTAAAGAAGTGTGCCCAAAATTACAGAAAATAAAAATAAATCAAGAATGGCACTCAGCTTCCTGGGTTCAGACCCTGACCCCACTTTTCACTGGCCACAAGGCCCTGAAGAACCTCAGTTTCCTTATTTGTAAACTAGGGATCCTAACAGTACCTGCCTACAGGGTGATGGAGAGGACTGAATGATTAAACGTGTTGTGTGTAATATGTGGAAGATGCTTAGAATACTGTCTGGCATGCAGTAAGTACGCATTGCATAAGTACGTGAGCACTGATTTCCAAATGTGTTTATTTATATCATTTTCAGTGTGCCAAGAAAGTTTTAGAATAGTCTGTATAAAACGATATATAACAGTTCCCTGGTGGTCCAGTGGGAAAACTCTGCTTTTCCAATGCAGGAGGCATGGATTCCATCCCTGGTTAAGAAACTAAGAATCCACCTGTCAAGTGGTGTGGCCAAAAAAACAAAAAAAAGTATATAAAACACACAAAATACCAATGCAGGAGGTGTGGGTGCCATCCCCGGTTAAGAAACTAAGAATCCACATGTCCAGTGATGTGGCAAAAAGAAAAAAGTATATAAAATACGTTACTATTTACACGCATGATGTATAGAAATACGTGTAATAATATTCCTAGGAACCTAAAGCATTTTGATACTGTTGTAAATGGTATTTTAAAAGCTTTTCTGGGGTGTACAATATTGTGGTGTTTTTTAGTGTGTTTTGTGAGCCGATTATGGTCATCTCTGATGAAGAAGTATGAAGTGCTCGTGTTGCATAAGACACTGCTTGGAGCAGACAAGAAATGTGGACTCTTCTGTCTGGGTGACTGCCCACATCCCTTGGTTTCATAGGATTGAACATTTTCCCATTTTGCACAATTTTAAAGTGTTGTATCCCACTGACATCTGTTGTTGAAACCCATGCAAACATTCTGGAAAGCTGGTTCGTTCTGTCTTACATATCAGGCTGCTTTCAGTTTTGTTACTTCTTTTCAGTTTTTGAAATCATTCTAGTTCCAAGCTTGATCATGTGCCTGAGACCCTTGTGGGTTTCCTTTCCCCTAAATTCTGTCCTAAAGATGCCACACCCTTTGGGATTGGAGTCACAGCTTCACAACTCAGCTCACATCCTGTAAAGGAACAGCTCTCTGGATGAAAACTCACGTTGTTCTTTTGCCGTTTGTCACATGTCACACACGTCTCTGAGGAGTTATAATTTTTTTTAAAAAGAAAGAAAAGAGAACATTTATATACATATATCTATGTATATATACTCAATGGTAAAGGATCCGCCTGCCAATACAGGAGACGTGCGTTCAGTCCTTGAGTTGGGAAGATCCCCTGGAGAAGGAAATGGCAACCCACTCCAGTATTCTTGCCTGGGAAATCCCATGGACAGAGGAGCCTGGCAGACTACAGTCCATGGGGTCACAAAAGAGTCAGACACTACTGAGTGACTAAACAACAGCAAAAAAAAAATATATATATATATGTATATATATGCATGTATGTATGTGTATATAAATATATGTGTGTATATGCATGTGCGTGTGTATGTAAATATATATGTATATTCACACAGGTTCCCTTCAGCTTCCCTGCCTCTGGTTTCAGTTCTCAGCCTTCTGGTCACATGGTGGATCTGCCCCACGTGGGAGGTGAAGCCCCAAACTCTGTATGATTTCACTTTGCGTCACAGGGAGGCAGAAACTCAAAGTGAAACCCATGAGAAAACCAATGTGTTCTTAATGGTTTTTACCCAAACCATAAATCCGTCTCTTGGAGGGAGAGGGGAAGCACCCAGCGTCTGATCGGGTTTCTCTAGCATGTTCCAGGCGGTGTCTCTTGGTTCAGTGATTATCTTCTGGGACTCACTCACTTGGGGTGTTTACTGAAGATGCAGATTCCTGGGCCTGACCTAGACCAAGGGAAGAAGACAGCGGGGAGGAGGAGGAGGAGGAGGCAGGGATTTGCATGTTTTAAATGACTCTCTGGTGGTGCTAACAGGCAGATGGTGTGTGACCAGGTGACGGCGCTGATGGCATGGTGGGCTCAGATTTTCATTTATCACCTACGTTTAATGGACAATTTCAGAGAGACTTAATATAGGGTAGTAACACCTCTTAGGTTCCATGTGTCAGGCACTTGATGTTTAAGCCTATAGGTAAATTACTATTATTAGCCCCATTTTACAGAACAGGAAACGGAGGCATGGAGAGGTTAAATAAATTGCTCAAACATCTGAAGGGCTTCCCAGGTGGCACAGTGGTTAAAGAATCTACCTGCCAACGCAGGTAGATGCTAGAGACGTGAGTTGACCCTTGGGTCAGGAAGATCCCCTGGAGGAGGAAATGGCAACCCGCTCCAGTATTGCCTGGAAAATTCCATGGACAGAGGAGCCTGGCGGGCTACAGTCCATGGTGTCCAAAGAGTCAGACACGACAGCCTAGCGCACAGCACACCTCCGATGGGGAACTGTCGTTGTCTTTGTGGATCCTCAAAGTAAAACCCTGCCCTTTCTTTTTTATAAAATAAGCTGGACTCCAGCAGAAATGGACCCGAAGGGTCCAGTTGGATCAGAATCGTGCCTTCGTACTGTGTCCCGTGCCTTTGAATCATCCATTTGTTCAGCAAGTCCTTACAGAGCGTTTGGAGTCCCCATGGCTTGAGGAAGGGATTGGGACAGGAAGGCTCACTCAGGGAAGTACAGTGTGTCAGATGGGCTCGCGACTTCTTAGCAGATGCCGAGGACAGAGGAGAGAATGGCGGGGTGGAATAGCGGGCTTCCGTCCGTCAAGCTGTTGCCTGTGCTAAGTGTTTACAGGTAATTATTCACGTGTCCCTCACAAGAATCCTCTTCATCAGCTTCAGGTGACCACTGATTGAACAGACTTAGAGACGTACAGAAACTCACCCGTGGTCGCATAGCTCCTAGGTTGTGATAGGAAGACAGTGCCTGTGTCTCTCCAGAACACAGCCCGGAGCCACTGTACCCTCAAACAGGATTTTCTGTTTTCTAGAGGACAATTACTATCCATCTGATAGTGACCCACTCAGCCCAGTCCCTAAGATCACTCTGAGTTTTAGAGAGATCTTCTCCATGGCTTATAATGTCATTCGTCGTTTCCCTGGCCTCCCCACTTTGTCCTCTGGTTCTGTTGTCTCTGCCTGGCCCCTGGGCCAGGTAAGAATCCTTCAGAGCTCATATGATGATGGCCAGGTTCATAACAAGACTGAGGGAGGTCTAGGGACTGGAGGAGGCCCAGAACTGGTTTTGTTTTGTTGAATATTTTTTTATTTATGTATTTGGCTGCATCAGGTCTTAATTGCGGCTTGCGGGATCATTTGTTGCCGTGCATGGGCTCTCTAGTTGGGGTGTGCAGGCTCAGTGGCTTCGCAGTAGGTGGGATCTTAGTTCCCGGACCAGGAATTGAACTCATGGTCCCCTGCATTACAAGGCAGATTCTTAACCACTGGGCCACCAGGGAAGTCCCCCAGAACTGGTCTCTGAATGAGCACCCTAGCTTTGCCCACAAGTACACCATGTGTTCACACTGGGCAGAGGTGGGGCGGCTCTCTGTGTCCTGAGAGCGCTCCTTAATTTTTCCGAGGGATATTCAGCGTCTGGCATTGTGTCATACGCACGTAGGTGTTCAATATGATTATGTTTGAACCTCTTTAGGATCGTAGAGTGTTTGGTCATGAAAACATCCAGCTCGATTTCTCCCTGTTGCTGAAAAGGGAAGGAAAAACCTTACGAATTGAGAGACTCGCTCCAGGTAATAGCTAGTGGCAAGTCTAGAACCTAGCTCCCTGCACCCGCCACAGTACCTTCCTTCTGCCTCCTTGATCCCATTTCATGCCGGCACTGCTCTCATCAAGCTGAATCATGTTATGAATAAGCCCTAAGAATTTCAGCTTCAAAATGATTCATATGGCAGGGCTTTCTTTTGGAAGGCAGGCTTACCTTCCTTATTATGAATTATCTAGGCTGCTGATAAAATTATTTTGTTTCTAATCAATCGTATGATGACTCTCCTGGATGGCTCAGCGATAGTCTGCCTGCAATGCAGGAGATTCGGGTTCAATCCCTAGGTCGGGAAGATATCCTGGAGAAGGAAATGGCAACCCACTCCAGTATTCCTGCCTGGGGAATCCCATGGACAGAGGAGCCTGGTGGGTGGATGACGGGAGAGACTCTTCTGAAATATCCCCAGGCCTGCTGCAGAGGTCCACACCCAGCAAAGTGGGAAATCTCCTTATGGATATTCATTTGCTTATACAGGTTTTCAGTGGAAAAGAAGAAAACCTAACAAAAAGATACTATGGCGTTGTGAACATCTTTATTACTTTTTAATCTTCTAGGCCCCTGACCTTATGATCGAGGTCTCAGACATACAAGTGTGGGCTGTAACTTACGCCTCCCTCTGACCCGGTGTCCTTGGAGAACAGGCCTGTGAGTGGAGGAGACCTAAGAAAGAACCCGTTCATTAAGTTGGCTGTTTCATTCATTAAAAATGACCCCACCAGTGGGGACCAGTGAAGGCTGTCACATCAGGGCCCAGGCCTGTGACTCCAGGCTTTGTGTTCTGCTCTACTCCATGCAAATTCTGTCACATTGTCGTCGTCACCCTGACTTCACACTGAGATACAGACGAGCCCAGGGCCTTTTTCTGTACTCCTCAACATTTCTTTTTCTTTTCGCCTGCAGCATTTTGCTGAAGTGTAGCGTGCGCACAGGATGGTGTACACAGATAAGCAGGGTCCTGCTGTGCAGCGCAGGGAACTATATTCAACACCCGTTGATAAACCATAATGGAAACAAACGTGAAAAAGAATAGACACATGTGTAAGTGAACTGCTTTACTATACAGCAGAAATTCATACATTATAAACCAACTATATTTCAAGGAACTTTTTAAAATAAAAAAAAAGTTTTTAAAAATAAAATTTTCTTTAAAAAAGATGAGCACACACAGCATAAAGGGACAGCTCCCTGAATTTTCACCAGATGAACCTACCCCCAACAGCTTTCGAGTGGCACAGGCCTGGTTTCTGAAGCTGGCGCCACCTTTACCCTCTGTGTCGCCGTGGGCAAATTATGACACCTTTCTGCACCTTAGTTTTCTCACTTGGCAGTAGCTTTTCGTAGGTGTTTGTGAAGAGTAAAGATAACATATGTGGCTCACCCAGAGTTCTTCCTTTTTTCTAATCCCAGGACAGCCCCTGCAAACCAACACTCTCAAAGTGGGTAGTTGGAAGCATGTAATGTTATGTAACTGCGCACGTGTGTTTGGAAATGTAGTTGACAATATAGACCATTGAAAACAAATGACTGTGACTGATTTTGGCTCAGTGTCTTCAAGGAGAAACTTGGTTTGAAGTAGGTTAAAGTTTCACCCAATTTATCGGTGCTTATTCATATATGTGGGAGAAGACTATTGAGAGTCCCTTGGACTGAAAGTTGATCAAACCAGTCAATCCTAGAAGAAATCAATCTTGAATATTCATTGGAAGGACTAATGCTGAAACTGAAGCTCCAGTACTTTGGTCACTTGATGCAAAGAGCCTATTCATTAGAAGAGACCCTGATGCTGGGAAAGATTGAGGGCAGGAGAAGGGGACGACAGAGGATGAGATGGTTGGATGGCATCACTGACTCAGTGGACATGAGTTTGAGCAAGCTCTGGGAGTTGGTGAAGGACAGGGAAGCCTAGCGTGCTGCAGTCCATGGGGTTGCAAAGAGTCAGACCTGACTGAGCAACTGAACAACAGCAAATTCATATATGCCTCGCTTCATTCCCAAAAAGCTCAATGAGTTGTGTCTCACTCTTTGCAACCCCATGGACTGTAGCCCTCCAGGCTCCTCTGTCCATGGGATTCTCCAAGCAAGAATACTGGTGTGGGTTACTATGCCCTCTTCCAGGGGATTTTCCTGACCCAGGGATTGAGCCCAAATCTCTTATGTCTTCTGCATTGGCAGACATGTTCTTTATCATTAGAGCCACCTGGGAAACTCCAACTGACCTCATGGACAGATATTAAATATTATTCTCAGTACACAGATGAAGATAGAGGGTACAGAGCTGGGAATAGCCAGCAAGTTGGCTCAGAAGCTGGTTAATAGAGGAGCTGGGCTGGTTCTGATCCAAGCATTTCTCTCCCCAGGCTGACTGTCCAACCCTCATTGTTCTCCTATGTGTAATTATAGAATTAGTCTTAATTATAAAAGAATTCTGATTTTAGCACATGGGGTTGAAAGTCCCCTCCTTTTTCTGTCCTGATTTTATCCTTTACATAACTTAAAAATATTAACAGACAATTGATGCCACTGCTTCCTATGCTCACCTCATGTCCAGGATCCATCCCCTTCCACCTGTCTGATGTCCTCACCATTCCAAAGCCTCTGTTTTACAAAGGTCGTCGATGATACCCTGAGAGTCTTCATTCAAAACTCTTTCCATGCCTGTCTTGCCATCACTTGGACTGTCCTTTAAAATAGAAATGCATAACATAAATGTCCATAGACAGAGGAATGGATAAAGAAGATG
>NW_011494625.1:1865080-1874541 GCF_000754665.1 Bison bison bison
TGTAGCCCTCCAGGCTCCTCTGTCCATGGGATTCTCCAAGCAAGAATACTGGAGTGGGCAGCCGTTCTCTTCTCCAGGGGATCTTCCCAACCCAGGGATCAAACCTGGATCTCCAGCATTGCAGGCAGATTCTTTAACATCTGAGCTGCCAGGGAAGCCCTTCATTCCAAAAAGGGAATCGTAAAAATATGCATAGTACAACAGTATTTAAAAATCAGTAAAGTGAAAGAATTCCCAACCCAGGGATTGAACCCGGGTCTCCTTCATTGTAAAAATCAGTAAGGTGGTAAAAATAAAGAAGGAAGGAAAAAAAATTAAAACATATTTTAAAGAAAAGTATATAAGAAAAGTAAATAAGGAGGTGAACTGGGTTAAAGTAGAGATGTGAACTGAATCTTGGGATGAGGTTGATTCCCAAGATGATGTTGTGAAATCCAGGCCATTTGCTCGACGTGGGCCCCAGAGCTGGCTTTGGGCTTCTGAGCACTCAAAACAGATGGGGGAAGTGATTGACAGTAAGACTCAGAGGGTCCTTGTGGGGTGAAAGCAAATCAGCTGTGCAGGAGAAACTCGATTTTTCCCTTGGTACCAAGACCTTCCTTCTGTGGGTCTTCACAAGGAGAATGTGGTGTGACATGGTGCGATGCCCTGTAACTGATCAGAAGATCTGCTCTATAATGCTGTCTTAGCCTCTGCCTCTCCATACACATGTGGCCCAAAGCCAACATCTAATTTAGTAAAAGCAGTTTTATAAATGACCGTAAACTAATGAAATTCTATTCTCCAGTTTATTTCAATGATGCAATGAAAATCAATACAGGCTGGTTATGCATAACAGCTCTGTTCACTTGTGAGGTTTCCAAAGCTACCACGCGGCAGCCTGGTACATGGGAATTCGATGTTTGGGCTGGACGGGGCAAGAATAATTTTCTACCTCTCTTCTAAAGAAGACTCTGTCGAATCTTTAGGACTTGCCTGGGAAGAGGGGGTTGGGAGAAACCGAAGAGAAGTGGGCTTTCTTGGTGTAAGCTCTAATTTGAGAGACCGTTTGGGCTGGGCCTGCAGGACTCGACTTTGCTGGGAGGAGAAATGTGCTTCACTGGAAAAATTGTAGTTCCTCACCACCAAGGAGCAGGCTCAGGGGTCAGGCCAAGAGATCAGTTTGGGATAGGTTGAATTTGCAGTGCCGCCATTGGGAAGTTATGTTTTCTACAGCATACGCACACACACACTGTGAATCCGTACCCTTGTCATTACACAGAGATCTGACAGATTCTGTCAGCCAAATGAGAGCATATACACAGAGGCAAATGATGAGAAGTGGGTTTTAATTTTGAAATTTGAAATTCAGATGTTTTTCGAATAAAACCATCCTTAATAGTAGCAGCAAATGTGGTGTTTTCTCATCATCACTAATAAAGTGGTGGGTCTCGCAGTCTTTTCTTTATAATAATTGTACTTATTTATTTAGGCTGCGCTGAGTCTTCGTTGCTGCATGGGCTTTTCTCTAGTTGCGGCGAGCAGGGGCGACTCTCCAGTTGCCGTGTGCAGGTTTCTCATCGCAGTGGCATCTCTCGTTGCAGAGCACAGACTCCAGAGCATGTGAGCTTTTTAGTGGTTGCAGGAGCTGGGCTCAGTAGCTGTGACTCCTGGGCCCTGGAGCACACACTCAGTAGCTGTGACTCCCGGGCCCTGGAGCACAGGCTCAGTAGCTGTGACTCCCGGGCCCTGGAGCACAGGCTCAGTAGCTGTGACTCCCGGGCCCTGGAGCACAGGCTCAGTAGCTGTGACTCCCGGGCTCTGGAGCACAGGCTCAGTAGCTGTGACTCCCGGGCCCTGGAGCACAGGCTCAGTAGCTGTGACTCCAGGCTCTGGAGCACAGGCTCAGTAGCTGTGACTCCCGGGCCCTGGAGCACAGGCTCAGTAGCTGTGACTCCAGGCTCTGGAGCACAGGCTCAGTAGCTGTGGTGCACGGGCTTGGTTGCTGTGCTGCACGTGGGATCTTCCTGGACCAGGGATCAAACCTGTGTCTCCTGCATCGGCAGGAGGATTGTTTTGCACTGAATCACCAGAGAAGCCCAGTCCTCACGGTGTTATATGTTACATGTCATCATATGTCTTTATAAGCGCACACAGTGAAACTCAGGGGGTTTGGACCCTTTGTCTAGAGTCCGTTGATAAGAGACAGAAGCAGAGTTTGTGCCTTTTTGTAGCACCTTCGCTCTAGGTCGTCTTTCTCTTTTAAGGAAAGAGTGTCTCTTACCTTTCTCTCTCCCCCCATCCACACTGAGGTAGGACCTGGGCTTGCTGCTGTCTTGCAGGGCATCTGTGGACCACGTTCTCGTACAGATGCAGAGGGCAGTGGTGAGGAAGCCTTCACGTCCGCGCTGGGAATGTTCTATTGCAGAGGCAGCCAGGCGCGAGGGACTGACAGCATCTGCAACGGGAGTTTGGACAGTGTGGAACCTGGTCAACCAGCCAAGCCCACCCAGAGGGTACTAGACTGAAATAACCACGGCAAGGCTGCTTTCCTTGTACCATCTTTCTGCACAGCCAGTTACAATTTCAAATCACTTCTGTCTTTGCAGGCACAGATTTTAGCTGGAGGGGACCTCTTGGGGCCTGTAAATGTCTTGACTGGGACCCTGAGAGGTGTGCTGAGCCTGATCTAGGGGCCCAGCACACTTTCGGATTCACTGCCATTTGGGTTTTCGTGGCAGGTGCCAGGTAGGTCCCGGAGACCCTGAGTTATATGATGGACCTCCTTACCTCCCCCAGAGAACCTTCTCCACCAACAGCCAGGAAGCCTTGCGACCTGTGGTCAGAGCCCAGTGCTGTGGCTGCTTAGTTTGTCAACCCCTCCAGGATGCTTAGTCGTTCACTTGTGTCCAACTCTTTGAGTCCGCATGGACTGTAGCCCGCCAGGCTCCTCGGTCTGTGGGACTTCCCAGGCAAGAATACTGGAGTAGGTTGCCATTTCCGCAGTCTAAAAACCTGTGCCCGATTCTGGAATCTCTCAGAGGCCCCGGGAGCTGGAAATACGTCTCTTCTAAAAGGAGAGCACCTTGGCATCCCCACCCACAAGAGTCTTCAATTCCGAATGGAGTCGGGGCCCTGGTTGGCCAGATTTTTGAGTTGCATTTTCACCACATTCACGGTGCTCTATTATTTGAAACAGCCACTATCTGTGCCGCCCACAAGGCCTACGGGGTGGCCGGCCACGGTGGGCCGTGCATGGGGAGCAACCACTGATCATCTGTCTGAATTCAAAACGTGCATCTCGACCCGTTTCCTCTGGCTGGTTACTTCTCTTGGAAAATGCCTTGCTTCACTCAGCTAGCTGGCGGAGCCCCCTCGCTGTGCAAGTGATGTCTGGACCTCTCATGTCCCTCTCCTTTCCTGGGGCTGCTCCTCCTAGCTTTGCAAATTCATAGCCTCTCAGCCTCCACCTCTGGCTCAGCTTATCAGCCGTCCTTAACCTTTGTCCTGTTATCTTGGCGGAGCTCCACGCACTCGTGGTGCAGCAGGAAAAGAGGACGTCTGTGTTCAGAGCAGCGGTCCTCCAGCCCGCTGGTAACTCTTTCCACCCTGTTTGTTTTTTTTTCCTTTTGGCTGCGCCACGCGCCATGTGGGATCTTCCTCTGCACTGGGAGCAGAGACCACTGGACACCCGGGAAGGCCCTCCACTGGGCTCTATCAGGGCCCTTCCCCAGCTTTCCTGATGTCTTGGTTTGCCTTTGGGGAAAGCAGGAAGAGCCATTCCAGTCGGGTCTTTACGGCTGCAGGTGTTTTCAGCCGGCTCCTCCCTGGCAACACCTGGCATTCATGGTCCTCTCACTTCCCATCCTTAAGGCAAGGCACGCAGGCAGGGCAGACCTTCAGCAGATCGGGGCAGCTCAGAGGTGTCTGAACAAAGCAGACAAAGTTCAATTTGCTGGTCGGTTTTAACGTCAGCCTTTTTGAAGAGAGTCCGAATCCGTATTTCAAGTAGAGGCCAAACCAGTCAGAGGGACCCTGCTGGGATGATTTTGGGAAAGTGTTATGTCCGACTCTTTGTGACCCCATGCTAGGCTCCTCTGTCCATGGAATTCTCCAGGCAAGAATACTGGAGTGGGTTGCCATCCCCTTCTCCAGGGGATCTTCCCGACCCAGGGGTTGAACCTGAGTCTCTAGCTTTTCAGGCAGATTCTTTACCGTCTGAGCCACCTTCAGGAACAGGTGATAAAGCAGGGACCTTGGGGCCAGACAGGCTCACTCTGATCCTGCGAGATCCAATCCCACTAACCCTCCCGTCTGCAAGATGGGGACAGATATCTGCGTCGGGGAGTGTGGCGAAGGTTGAGTGCGATCCTGTAGGCAGACCACGTGGTTCAAGATGGGGTCAGCGCTTTCAGGACACGGTGATTTCCTTTCGTATCCGGCTTCACAATCCAGGCCTGTTTCCAGGGCAAGCTGTTGTGGCTCGGGACAACTCACTGCAGTCAGCCTTGCAGCCGCCAAACTAAGGAGAGCCCATCTTGGGGCTTATCCTCAGCGGCTGGGCAAACGGAAGGGAGCAGGGCTGACACCCTGAGTCGCCAGGAGAGCTCAGGGAGGCTGGAGGCAGAGGGCGGCCAGGAGGAGGTCTGTGGGTGTCTGCGCCCCAGCCTGCAGACCACTGAGCTGCTTTCTCCTCTTTGCCTGACTTCTTCCTCTGACTCTGCCCTCAGCCCCCCGGGGAGTCTGCATCCGGGCCCCACCTCCTGGTGACGCACAGCTGCTGGGGGCGCTGCACGGCCACGTGGCCCTGTCAAGTGCCTTCTGGCAGCTCTGAGTCCCCGGGAGGGCTTTCAGATTTCAAGAAGTGAGAATACTCAGCCCTGAGAGCCGGGGTGGGCGGACTTGAAGGCAAGCCCCAGCTTCCTGTAGCTTTGGACTTCCAGCCAGTCACCCTCTGACCCCAGTCTCCTCCTGTGTGCGTGGGGGCTGTGAGTGCTGGGCGCACATGTGCCAACCAGAGCTGCCAGGCCCCTGGCCCTCCCCATGGGGGCCGAATGTGTCTGAAACCAGCTCTCCAGGCCACCTCCTCCTCCTGCACCACCCCCTAGGCGGTACCACCTGCCAGGATGAGCACCGGGTGGAGGGGGAAACGGTCTCCAACGACCAGCACCTCCCCAGCTCCGATGCGGCTTTGAGAAGTTGTCATTTGGGGACCCTGTTCTGCATAACTGTGACCACGCTGGCTGAAACAGCTCAACAGTTCCCAGCACAGCCCGGCGACCCCACCGCTTCCCACGCGGCCCAGCCTTTCTCAGCCTTTACCGTGAACCTCCTTCTCTTCCAAGACACGGGCTGAGAGCTAGAAACTCATGAATGAATCTTTCACTTTCGGTGTCTTCTTCCTGAATGAGTCGTCACTTCGATTTTTTTTTTTTTTTCTCCTAACTCTGCTCTCTGATCTCAAGGACCACATCTGACAGAATCCTCCTGTTTAAAAAACGAGGGGGGGAGGGTGTTTTTTTTCAACGTCTCTTTATTAATCAAAACGACTTTGGTTTACACTAAACGCCTTATGCAGGACTCATTTAGAAGACTAGAGCTGTTTGTGAGAAAGTGAAAGTAGCTGATAATCCTGTTTTATATGTGTAAAAACTGACAAGCCATTTAAACCTTCTTCTTCCTGGTAACTTAGGGAAGGAAAAAAGCAGCCAAGGGACCTGAATTTTTGTCACTTTTCTTTTCTCCTGGTGCCCGGGATAAAGATGTCACAAGAGCTCTTAGGTGCCACACTCCTGCTCAACTCTTGAGGTAGGAGGAATAATTGGCTTTTTCCTTGAGAGGAGGGCAGTAGGGCCGTGTCTGAGCTATTCTCTTGCAAATCCCCCTGGGTACTTGATGCTGAAGTCTCACCAGCTTCTCGCCTTCGTCTCTTCTCGCTTTCCTTTGAACAAGGGCAACGAGCTGCTCTTTTTCTGCCCAGCCCTCGTGCTGAAAAAATCCAGTAGGTGGCCAGAGAGTCTTTAGAAGACTGAAGACAGCCTCAGAGAGCCACTGGACCGGGTTTTAAAAAGAAAAATGTGCTAAGATCTTTGTCCAGCCAACAATGCAGGAGGAACTGAATGGGACCCTGGCTTGGGGACAGGTGACTTAAATTAGGCAAGTTACAAATTGCCTTGTTTGACTCTGGCTAAATGAAATTCTCAAAATAGTCCCTGAACCTGGGCAGTTGAAGCAAGTTCCCAGACCAGACCTCTTGACCAGCTTCATTTCAGCCCCTCATTTATGGTGCGGTGGCATCGTCTGCCGCCTCACCCAGGGGCCCTCTCCCAGCCCCCAGAAAGCTCTGCGGGACATGGAAGGACTCTGCCAGCAGCGGGGGAGCCCAGCCCCGGGAGTTCCGTGGGCTGAGAACTTTGCCCCTTGGTAAACGACTTTTGTAAAAAAAAAAAATTCTGAGTCGTGGAGATAGTGATAAGGAAATTGCTCTGCAGTTTTATGGTGCGAGTGCTCTGTTTCCTGTGCTGTCCCCTGGCGAGGCCTAAAATGCGAGTGTGAACCTGCCCTCGGTCACCTGCCCTGCCTGGGTCTGTCTCGTGTGCACAGGTGTGTGCTATTTCACGGGGCTGTCCCCAGGAGCGATCTGCACCTTCCAATAAAAGAGCCGCCGAATGGCCTGGTGCCTTTAGCATTCATGTGGCAGTGGCCTATTACAGATAAAACAGACGTTACGTACAACTTACTGCCTCAGCATTTTTAAGCGTACGCTCCACTGGGATTAAGTGCTTGCTCACTGTTGTGCAACCATCATCACCATCCATTTTCAAAACTTTCTCATCTCCCCCACTTTAAAGTCTGTCTTCTCCATCACCCCTGGGAGCCCCCATTCTTCTTTCCGTCTCTGTAGATTTGACACTCCAGGGATGTACTGTGAGTAGAATCATCCAGTATTTGTCCTTTTGCGTCTGGCTTATTTCACTCAGGATAATATTCTCAAGATTCATCCAAGCTGTAGCCTGTGTCAGTTCTTCCTCCCTCTTTAAGACTGAATGACATTCCCCTGTATAGACCCCATTCGGTTTCTCCATGCATCATCTGTGAACACTTTTTAGCTGTTGTGAATAATGGGTGTCCAAATATGTTTGAGATTCTGCTTTCAATTCTTCAGGGTATAGATGCAGAAGTGGAATTGCTGGATCATGGGGTAATTCTATTTTTAATGTTTTGAGGAACTGCCATACTGTTTTCCATAGAGGCTGTTCTATTTTTCATGCCCACCAGCGGTGCACAAGGGTTTCATTTTCTCCACATGCTTGCTGACTCTTGTTGTCTTCTGGTATTTGGGTCCCAGGCCTCCTACTGGCAGTGGGCTGGTGTCTCATGGGAGTTTGGGAGAGTGGTAGGTAATGTGAGTGTTTGATGGTGTACAGAGCTGAATCCTGCTTCTGTGTTTCTGTGTGATGGAACAGGCGGGAGGAGAAGGCTCCTTACCCTTCCATTGCCTGGGGTCAATCTCTGAGCCCGTTTTCCTCCACTCTAGCTAAGCCCTGTGTCTCTTTGGGCAACTGCATGTAAGAGGCCTGTGAACACGGCTGCTGTGAGCTCCGTCCCAGAGGAAGCATCTTGGAGTGGGCTGGGACGCCCTGAAGATCTTTCTTCCGAGCCTGTGGGCAGGAGCAGAGACGCTCTCTTTGATCAGTTTGCTGGGGGTGTGCTTTCATCAGAAGACTAACTCACTGCTGACACAGTTTTGAGTTTTACAAAGATATCCTGCTCCTCCTGCTGCTTTTTATTATTTTTATTATTGTTGTTGTTGTTTATTTGGCTTCTCCGGGTCTTAGTTGTAGGATGCGGGATTTCAGTTGCAGCATGTGGGATCTAGTTCCTGGACCAGGAGTCAAACCCAGGCCCCCTGCTTGGGGAGAGTGGAGTCTTAGCTGATGGACCACCAGGGAAGTCCCTGCTTTTGAAAAAGATGCTCACCTACCACAAAAGCACTAGTTTTCCAGGGTAAATAGGAAAAATGAAACACCTGTCTATGGCCAAGTTTATATTTTAAATGGAATGATTGTTTTTTGATTATTTTGAAAATTGTGGCTTCAACACCAGATTTCTGGTGTTATAAAATTCTTTGATAAAATTCTGTAATATAAGGAGATAATACATAAATTTCAGATGGGTAAGAATAAGTCTAGTTAAATTGGTAAACTAATAAAGTAATGCAATTACATAAAATTTGGGAAATAGAAAAAATATAACACATTCCCATCACTCTGACATGATTTCTGTATCATTATGGTACATTTCTGTTTTGTTTTCTTACTTAAAAAAAATGTTTGTAATCAGATCAGATCAGTTGCTCAGTCGTGTCCGACTCTTTGTGACCTCATGAATCGCAGCACGCCAGGCCTCCCTGTCCATCACCAACTCCTGGAGTTCACTGAGACTCACGTCCATCGAGTCAGTGATGCCATCCAGCCATCTCATCCTCTGTCGTCCCCTTCTCCTCCTGCCCCCAATCCCTCCCAGCATCAGGGTCTTTTCCAATGAGTCAACTCTTCGCATGAGGTGGCCAAAGTACTGGAGTTTCAGCTTTAGCATCATTCCTTCCAAAGAAATCCCAGAGCTGGTCTCCTTCAGAATGGACTGGTTGGATCTCCTTGCAGTCCAAGAGACTCTCAAGAGTCTTCTCCAACACCACAGTTCAAAAGCATCAATTCTTCAGTGCTCAGCCTTCTTCACAGTCCAACTCTCACATCCATACATGACCACGGGAAAAACCATAGCCTTGACTAGACGGACCTTTGTTGGCACAGTAATATCTCTGCATTTGAATATGCTATCTAGTTCGGTCATAACTTTCCTTCCAAGGAGTAAGCATCTTTTAATTTCATGGCTGCAGTCACCATCTGTAGTGATTTTGGAGCCCAGAAAAATAAAGTCTGACACTGTTTCCACTGTTTCCCCATCTATTTCCCATGAAGTGGTGGGACCGGATGCCATGATCTTCGTTTTCTGAGTGTTGAGCTTTAAGCCAACTTTTTCACTCTCCACTTTCACTTTCATCAAGAGGCTTTTGAGTTCCTCTTCACTTTCTGCCATAAGGGTGGTGTCATCTGCGTATCTGAGGTTATTGATATTTCTCCCGGCAATCTTGATTCCAGGTTGTGTTTCTTCCAGCCCAGCGTTTCTCATGATGTACTCGGCATATAAGTTAAGTAAACAGGGTGACAATATACAGCCTTGACGAACTCCTTTTCCTATTTGGAACCAGTCTGTTGTTCCATGTCCAGTTCTAACTGTTGCTTCCTGACCTGCATACACATTTCTCAAGAGGCAGATCAGGTGTTCTGGTATTCCCATCTCTTTCAGAATTGTCCACAGTTTATTGTGATCCACACAGTCAAAGGCTTTGGCATAGTCAATAAAGCAGAAATAGATGTTTTTCTGGAACTCTCTTGCTTTTTCAATGATCCAGCGGATGT
>NW_011494625.1:1874641-1875154 GCF_000754665.1 Bison bison bison
ATCCAGCGGATGTTGGCAATTTGATCTCTGGTTCCTCTGCCTTTTCTAAAACCAGCTTGAACATCTGGAAGTTCACAGTTCACATATTGCTGAAGCCTGGCTTGGAGAATTTTGAGCATTACTTTACTAGCGTGTGAGATGAGTGCAATTGTGCAGTAGTTTGAGCATTCTTTGGCATTGCCTTTCTTTGGGATTGGAATGAAAACTGCCCTTTTCCAGTCCTGTGGCCACTGCTGAGTTTTGCAAATTTGCTGGCATATTGAGTGCAGCACTTTCACAGCATCATCTTTCAGGATTTGGAATAGCTCAACTGGAATTCCATCACCTCCACTAGCTTTGTTCGTAGTGATGATTTCTAAGGCCCACTTGACTTCACATTCCAGGATGTCTGGCTCTAGGTCAGTGATCACACCATCATGATTATCTGGGTCGTGAAGATCTTTTTTGTACAGTTCTTCTGTGTATTCTTGCCATCTCTTCTTAATATCTTCTGCTTCTGTTAGGTCCATACCA
>NW_011494625.1:1875254-1875979 GCF_000754665.1 Bison bison bison
GTACAGTTCTTCTGTGTATTCTTGCCATCTCTTCTTAATATCTTCTGCTTCTGTTAGGTCCATACCATTTTTGTCCTTTATCGAGCCCATCTTTGCATGAAATGTTCCTTTGGTATCTCTGATTTTCTTGAAGAGATCTCTAGTCTTTCCCATTCTGTTGTTTTCCTCTATTTCTTTGCATTGATCACTGAAGAAGGCTTTCTTATCTCTTCTTGCTATTCTTTGGAACTCTGCATTCAGATGTTTGTATCTTTCCTTTTCTCCTTTGCTTTTCGCTTCTCTTCTTTTCACAGCTATTTGTAAGGCCTCCCCAGACAGCCATTTTGCTTTTGTGAATTTCTTTTCCATGGGAATGGTTTTGATCCCTGTCTCCTGTACAATGTCACGAACCTCATTCCATAGTTCATCAGGCACTCTGTCTATCAGATCTAGGCCCTTAAATGTATTTCTCACTTCCACTGTATAATCATAAGGGATTTGATTTAGGTCATACCTGAATGGTCTAGTGGTTTTCCCTACTTTCTTCAATTTAAGTCTGAATTTGGCAATAAGGAGTTCATGGTCTGAGCCACAGTCAGCTCCTGGTCTTGTTTTTGCTGACTGTATAGAGCTTCTCCATCTTTGGCTGCAAAGAATATAATCAATCTGATTTCGGTGTTGACCATCTGGTGATGTCTATGTGTAGAGTCTTCTCTTGTGTTGTTGGAAGAGGGTGTTTGTTATGA
>NW_011494625.1:1876079-1885093 GCF_000754665.1 Bison bison bison
TGGTTTTCCCTACTTTCTTCAATTTAAGTCTGAATTTGGCAATAAGGAGTTCATGGTCTGAGCCACAGTCAGCTCCTGGTCTTGTTTTTGCTGACTGTATAGAGCTTCTCCATCTTTGGCTGCAAAGAATATAATCAATCTGATTTCGGTGTTGACCATCTGGTGATGTCTATGTGTAGAGTCTTCTCTTGTGTTGTTGGAAGAGGGTGTTTGTTATGACCAGTGCATTTTCTCGGCAAAACTCTATTAGTCTTTGCCCTGCTTCATTCCGTATTCCAAGGCCAAATTTGCCTGTTACTCCAGGTGTTTCTTGACTTCCTACTTTTGCATTCCAGTCCCCTATAATGAAAAGGACATCTTTTTTGGGTGTTAGTTCTAAAAGGTCTTGTAGGTCTTCATAGAACCATTCAACTTCAGCTTCTTCAGCATTACTGGTTGGGGCATAGACTTGGATTACTGTGATACTGAATGGTTTGCCTTGGAAACAAACAGAGATCATTCTGTCGTTTTTGAGATTGCATCCAAGTACTGCATTTCGGACTCTTTTGTTGACCATGATGGCCACTCCATTTCTTCTGAGGGATTCCTGCCCGCAGTAGTACATATAATGGTCATCTGAGTTAAATTCACCCATTCCAGTCCATTTCAGTTCGCTGATTCCTAGAATGTCGACATTCACTCTCGCCATCTCGTGTTTGACCACTTCCAATTTGCCTTGATTCATGGACCTGACATTCTAGGTTCCTATGCAATATTGCTCTTTACAGCATCGGACCTTGCTTGCTTCTGTCACCAGTCACATCCACAGCTGGGACTGTTTTTGCTTTGGCTCCATCCCTTCATTCTTTCTGGAGTTATTTCTCCACTGATTTCCAGTAGCATATTGGGCACCTACTGACCTGGGGAGTTTCTCTTTCAGTATCCTATCATTTTGCCTTTTCATACTGTTCATGGGGTTCTCAAGGCAAGAATACTGAAGTGGTTTGCCATTCCCTTCTCCAGTGGACCACATTCTGTCAGATCTCTCCACCATGACCCGCTCATCTTGGGTTGCCCCACGGGCATGGCTTAGTTTCATTGAGTTAGACAAGGCTGTGGTCCTAGTGTGATTAGATTGACTAGTTTTCTGTGAGTATGGTTTCAGTGTGTTTGCCCTCTGATGCCGTCTTGCAACACCTACCGTCTTACTTGGGTTTCTCTTACCTTGGACGTGGGGTATCTCTTCACGGCTGCTCCAGCAAAGCTCAGCCATTGCTCCTTACCTTGGACGAGGGGTATGTCCTCACCGCCGCCCTTCCTGATCTTCAGCATGGGATAGCTCCTCTAGGCCCTCCTGCACCCGCGCAGAATGTGCCAATAAAGCTTTCCAAAAGGTTTTGTCCATTTACAATGCCAGTAGCAGTTCAACACGTGAAAGCTTCCACTTACTTCATTTCATCCTAGTGGACTTGGAGAATTTCTTTTCCTAACTTAATAGATAAAACTTTTTTAACTACTTGGGTTAATTTATATATCTTCTGTAAAAAAAATTATGTTTCCCTTTTAAATTTAATTTTTTAATTTTTATTTTTAATGGGTTTTTATTTCTATTATTTATTTATTTGCCTGTACATGTTGTGGCATGTGGGATCTAGTTCCCTGACCAGAGATTGAACCCAGGGCCCCCTGCGTTGGTAGCAGAGAGCCTTAGCTCTTGAACCACCAGAGAAATCCCTTTGCTTTTTAATTTTGACATAGAGAAGGTTCATATTTCTGTGTGGTCAAGTTTTCTATGGTCTTTTTTAAATGTCCCTTTTATTTCTAATTTTATATTTGCGTATTCTATTCTTTATTCTTTATTTGTCTATTCTTTATTTCCAAGTTTTAAAACTTCCCCATCCAGAGATATGATACAGTATCATTTTTTTGTCTCTGGAAGTATGACAAATTTTGTTTTTAATCTTATTTTTCAGTTTTAAAAATACATCCCTATTTATCTAATTAATCCACAAGGAATTTATTTGTTGTATGGTTTGAGGTAAGAACTTACCTTGACACTTTCCTTCATATTGCTAATCAAATGTTCTAACAATGATTAGTTACTGAATAATTCTGTCCTTCTCTGATGGTTACAGGTGCATCCTATATGTATTCTAGTAAGTGTAACAGACAGATTCATTCCTAGTTTATCTATTCTGTTCTGCTATTAAGTTTTTTCTTGCACAGTCCCCCTGCCCTTTTAATTATAGACTTACGACTTCCCTGGTGGCCCAGTGGGTAAGAACCCACCTGCCAATGCAGGGGACATGGGTTTGATCCCTGGTCTGGGAAGATCCCATGTGCTGCCGGGCAGCTGAGCCGGCGCACCACAAACACCGAGCTCACATGCCGCAAGGACTGAAGCCCATACATCTAGAGCCCGTGCCCTGCAGCAAGAAGCCACCGCAATGAGAAGTCCGTGCACCCCAATGAAGAATAGCCCCTGCTCGCCACAACTTGAGAAAAGCCCACACAAAGCAATGAAGAGCCAGCACAGCCAAAAATGAATAAATCTTAAAAAAAAAAAAAAAAGAAAGAAAGCAAATATAACTCTTCAGCTTGTAAGACCCACTGGGGCAAGGATCCTTGTGCTTTATTTATTGTGTTCAGAGCCTGGAACACCGCCAGTGCACCCAATTGCTGGTTGAATGAGTGAGTGATGAATGTCAGGTTTCCTTAGTAATGCAAAGAAGTGACATAAAGTCAGTCCATAGACTCTAAAATATCTTATTTTTTGAGTGTGGATTCCACTACTTAGCTGAGGTGTGCATATGAAAACGTGTGCCTGAAATTGCTCAGTGCGTTGCCTCCTAAGAATCCGAGGCACTGAGTGGGATCATTCCCACGCCCTGTTCACGGCGGGATGACACCCGTGTACTAGACATGACTTTATTTCTTCCTGAGGGAAAGAGTTTTCTGTCCATTAGGATAGGCAGTTGTTGTCAGTGTTTCTGATCATCAGCATCTTTCATGCTATTTAGTTGTGTAATTTACTGCAGCTTCTGGAGCACTGTAAGAACATTTTTTTGGTTTTGGTTTTGACATTTATTTTTGGCTGCACCGGGTCTTAGTCGCGGCACACGGGGTCTACGTTGGAGAACGTGGGCTCTGTAGTTTGCCATTTGCAGGCTTAGTTACCCAGTAACACATGGGCTCTTAGTTCCCTAGCCAGGGATCGAGCCCGAGTTTCAGGCATTGGAAGGCAGATTCTTAACCACTGGACCACCAGAGAAGTCCGTTCCCGAGCACTTTTTACAATTAAAAATTCTCTGCTCCTTTGACTTGGGGCCACGGGACCTGACCTGTGAGCAAGAGGACCAGTGGCCAGAGTTATTAGAGGTACTTGCGCACTGTCCGTGGGTTCCACTGACAAATACCATGTGGGGGGCGACTTAACTGAAACTGCAGAAATTTTACTTTGCTTCTGCCCACCCTCAATTGAACCCACAAAGGTACACATACTTACTACTTATTGAAGGAGTATTTATTTCACTTATTTGTACTCTGTTTCATGATGAAAGAGTGCTATCTGACAGCAAAATAAATGTTGAACTTGGAGTACATCTTTTAGGGGAAGAATCTGCATCCAGTGACAATAGAGCAGTTTTTTTTTTTTCTTCTAATATCTGCCAGGTTGTCTGAAGTGGAATTTTGAAACGGCCCTTGCTATGGAGGGGTGAAATTCAATCATTTAAAAATTTCATAAGCAATAAACTTACATCTTGGAGGAAGCTAAGTCTAATTTATAACTTAGAAGAGTTATTTGACCTTCCCTGCTATTCTGATATCTCCGAAAAAAACTTTAATGGTTTAGAAGTATGCTAGCAATGCATCAGTCTAAAACCCAACTGAGAATCAGGACGTCAGCAGCTTTTGGCTTCTGGGCAGCAAAACGAGATGCTGGTCCATATGCTTACTTTTCACACATTTCAAGCAATCTTGGTTACCCAGTTTTCTAACCATGCAGACAGTGAGTGAGTGAAAGTTGCTCAGTCGTGTCCGACTCTTTGTGACCCCATGGGCTGTTGCCCACCAGACTCCTCTGTTCATGGGGATTCTCCAGGCAAGAATACTGGAGTGGATAGCTGTTCCCTTCTCCAGGGGATCTTCCCAATCCAGGATCGAACCCAGGTCCCACATTGCAGGTGGATTCTTTACCATCTGAGCCACCAGGGAAGCTCAAGAATACTGGAGTGGGTAACCTATCCCTTCTCCAGGGGATCTTCCCAAGCCAGGGATTGAACTGGGGTCTCCTGCATTGCAGGCGAATTCTTTACCAGCTGAATTACCAGGGAAGCCTAATCACATAGATAAGAAACGATCAGTTAGAAAGGGAAGAGGAGGTTACTATTGGCAGGCACACTGAGTCCAGAAAGAAGTGACAGGTCACAGCCGGATAGTGAGGCAGGACAAATAACTACAAGCAGACAAAAACCCCTCAAGCTGGGCTTTACTGTGAAGGCCTTGGGGATGCTAGCAAACAGCTAGGACCTACCTGTTCAGATGAGTAGCTTCTTGAAGATGCAAGTCTTGTGGCCTAGTATGCCTTGTTTATAAACAGTTATCTTTATTTGACAATCCAATAAAATATTTGAAGCTTATGATAGTATCATTTTGTGCAGATATTAACTTTCCTATTTTTCAGAAAAGGAAGAGAAAGCAAGGCAGTGCATAATACATTTTAGGAAAACTTTTGGCTCCAAATGGTTAATCTTTAAAGGGAAAACCATCAAACCAGAAATAACACATCCCTCAAGGTATTTGGGTAGCTGAAGTAACAACACACTGAGTATGACAGAAGTTGTCAAGGTGGCCCATCCCCAAGATGCTGCTCAGCTTATCTTAGTGGGAGGATTTCACTGGCTGCTGTACTAAAGGGGATTTGGACATTTGAAATGACGTCTCGCCATGCCTCTTGGCTTTCTGTTCTATTTGCCAATCCCAGGAAGACTTTCCTCCCTCAATTTCCTGTTTCCCCGTCGTTTCTTCATATCTGTCCCACCTCTTCATATTTTGCAAATCATGTTCATTAAGAACCTGTATGGTAAAAAAAAAAAAAAAAAAAGAACCTGTATGGTGAGACTGCCCTGGTGGTCCAGTGGTTAAGACTCCATGCTCCCAAAGCAGGGGGCCTGGGTTCAATCCCTGGTAGGGAAACTAGGATCCCTCATGCCGCATGGCACAGCCTGAAAAAAAAAAAAAGGAAGCTGCACTGTGCCAGCCCTCCGCTAAGTGTAAAGGGGGCATTAGCCATAACAGGCCCCAATGTCAAGCCTCCCTGGCCCCACTGAGGCTGTGCACCCCGTCCTAAGAATTCCCAGGCTTCTCCACACACTTCCCCTACTTCAACACCCTGATGGAAACTTCATTTGTCCTTAGAGATATCACTTCCTGCAAAAGCCTTTCCTCAATAAGACAGGTTCTCCCGGTTCATGGGGAGGCCGTGGAGTTGATGGCGTATTTCCTACTCTCCTTCCTCGCCCTTGTTACCGCTGGGTCCCTCCTCCCTGCATCTGTCACTTGGGCTGCTGAAACTAAGCCCATCAGGCTGGGGACCGACACGACAGAAACGTGCTTTCTCCCCGTTCAGGAGCCTGGAAGTCCGGATCAAGTGCTGGTTGGTTCCTTCGGAGGCCTCTCTCCTCAGCTGGCAGACACCACCTTCTCCTGCGGCCTCACATGGCTGGCATCTTCTGTGTGTCTGATCTCTTCCTTTTTAAAAATTATTATTTTGGCCTCGCCTCGTGGCATGTGCTGGAGAAAGGCATGGCAACCCACTCTAGTATTCTTGCCTGGAGAATTCCATGGACAGGGGAGCCTGGTGAGCTACAGTCCAGGGGGACACAACTGAGTGACTCACACACACGCAGGGCACGTGGGCTCTTAGTTCCCCAACCAGCGATGGAACCCGGGCCCTCTGAGCTGGAAGCTAGGAGTGCGAACGCCTGGAGCACCAGGGAACTCCCCGACCCCTCTTCTCGTGAGGACACCAGTCCTTCCGGATTCGGGCCGTCGGGATGCCCTCGTTTCACGGAAGGACGGCGGGGAGGCCCGCGCCGCCACACCGCCACCCGCGGGGCCGCGACTTCGGCAGATGACTCTGGGGCGCCCGGGTTAGCCTCTGCGGCCTCCTGTCTCAGGGATCACCCGTCCACAGCCGCCTCCTCTCACCCGCGCCCCGCCATCCGCACACGCCCCGGCACAGGGCCTAAGAGGCCAGCCTCACGTTTGTCTCCTCTCAGCCTCCTCTCAGCCACGAAGACTCGTCCCGCCTCCACCGTCCCCTCGGTCCCCGAAGCCCCCCGTCAGGATGCCTCTCGCGAGTCATCCGCCGCCGCGTCTCCCTCCGCGCCGCCCGCCCTCAGGCGCCCGCCTGCCCCTCGCCCGTCGCCTCAGCGGGTCGCCGAAGCTGCTTTTCTCCGCCAGCCTCAGGCCCCTCCGCGCCCTGGGGCCTCGGCCTCCCTGGCTCTGCCGTCCGACCGCCTTCTGTAGTCAAGGCCGTGGGACGCCAACGCCCACGACCTCACCCGGGACTTAGGCTTCTAGCATCTTACCCCCTTCCCGCCTGCCATGGAGTATGAATTAGCCCTCTTTCCCCCCCAGGGCTGATCCGTCTACCATTTCTCCTCTGCCATAGACAGACAGACAGACACCTTCACAAGCTGTGTTCTGTAACATCTCTATTCTCTCTCTCCGGATCTACATTCCTTTCCTGTTGACATAAATGTCTATGGAGAACAGAAAGGGGTTTGTACCTGAGGTTTATGCGAAGGAGGGATGGTTATAAACCAAATGAGCAACACTGAAAGCCGGCCATCCCCTTCTTTTCCCAAAGTGACAGCGCAGACAATAGCGGCCCTTCTGCCAGACTCCGGTCAAGGGCATTCTAGTCAGATTACTCAAGACACTCAGGTAGGCATTTTTTATTAGCAAACGATTTAATTCTCGATTGACTAACAACAGGGGTGATGACAGCACGCGGAGAGTGGGTCCTGGGGGTCCAGCTCGGCTCTGCCAGGTCCCGGCCAGGCCGCCTGGGACCTCGGGAATCCGCCTGGGTTCCGTCAGCTGTAGGTCGTGGGTGGCGACAGCACCTGCCAGGTTGGAGGCTGGAGCGGACTGAGCAAGATGATCCACACGGGGCTCCTAGAGCAGCGCCTGGCGCATAGTAGGGGGCCAGTCCCTATTAGCTGCTATTCTGTTGCCATGGTTCCTTTCCTTTCTCTCCTAACTTCTCAGAGCTTCAGGCCTTCACTTCCTTTTTTTCCAGTGGCTCCTTAACCCCTTGCTTTCTGGCCTCTGCCTTCCCCTGTTAAGTCAATTTACTGTCTCAGACCTCACCCCGTTGTCAGCTGCTTGTCTTGGTGTGTCTGTGACTGAACACCATTGACCACCTTTCACTGGCAGCACGCCCCCCCACCCTGCACCCCATCCACTACCACTAGCCTTCTGCTCCTTCGGTTTCCCTGGGGTTGGTCAGCCTCTAGCCTTTTCCTGCTGGTCCCCTCTGCCCCTCAGATGTCTCTTCAGGCCTTTTTCCTGGGTCCAGTCTCCTCTCGTCTTCCACACACCATCCCCGCTGATGTGTGGACCCACCACCCATCCAGGGTCCCAAACTGAGACCAGGGAGGCAACTTATTCAGAACTATTCACTCTCCACAACCACTTGAGACCAAGCCCAGTGGATTCAGTTTTCTTTACCATTTCCCACCTCTAGTCACCGCCGCTCTTCCCTCCACCTTTTTTTTTTTATATCACACTGACAAGTGCCGATGTGTTATTAAGAAAGCCCACAAGGGGCTGAAATACAGCGTGGTGTGTTTGGGAGAAGAGACTATTTCTTTATGTTTTATTTTTTTTAAACAAAGGAAAACAAATTTTTTTTTTGTTTACTTTTAGTTTCTGTTGCTGCACAGGCTTTCTCTGGTTGTGGGGAGCAGGAAGCTACTGTGGAGTTGGGGTGTGTGGGCTTCTCTTTGCAGTGGCTTCTCTTGGCGGACCTCAGGCTCTCGGGTGCTCAGGCTTCAGCAGTTGTGATGCATGGGCTTAAGTTGACCCACAACATGTGGAATCTTTCCCGACCAGGGGTTGAACCCATGTCTCCTGCACTGGCAGGCAGATTCTTTATCACTGGACCGCCAGGGAAATACCCCTCCTGCCTTAAAAAAAATATATATATATTTATTGATTGGGCTGCACCAGGTCTTACTTGCAGCCCATGGGATCTTCGAACTTCATCGTGGCATGCAGGATCCTTAGTTTTGGGACGTGCAATCTAGTTCTCTGACCAGGGATCGAACCCAGGACCCCTGCATTGGGAGCATGGAGTCTTAGCCACTGGACCACCAGGAAGTCCCTGTCCCCCTTTTTACCTTAACCCCTGTGCTGTCGTGTGTCACTCTACAGATGCTGGAGTGGATTCCCTTCATTTGATGTCACGCCCCATGGTCAGTGCTGCAGAGGGACTTTTTTCCTTCTCTCCCAAATCAAACTGGACAAATTCTATTGCATCTGTATCCTAATTATGTCTCAAACCAATCCTTTCTTCTCTACCTCTACAGCCAGCGACTGATGGAGTCCCTATCATTTCTTAGGTGGGCTCTTCTATTAATTCCCAGCTAGTCTTCCCATCCCAAGTGTTCCAGACCTTTCTCCACGGTCCCACGAGGGAGGCTCTGTCTACCTCCTCAAGCTCTTTCAGGGCCTCAGCTCAGGACAGAGTGCACGTCAGCCACAAGGGGTGCACGGAGCTCTCGGCTGTCCAGCCCATGAGCGATTTCTCCAGCTCCATCTCAGGCTGCCTCGCCCCATCCACTCTGCTCCAGCCAGAGTCAGGGGTTTGCAGTTCAGGAAACTGACTTTGTTTCAGGCCTCTGTGCCCTTGAGCATGGGCTTCCCAGGTGGCGCTAGTGGTAACCAACCCACCTGCTCATTCAGGAGACCTAAGAAATGCAGGTTTGACCCCTGGGTGGGGAAGATCCCTTGGAGGAGGGCAT
>NW_011494625.1:1885193-1885522 GCF_000754665.1 Bison bison bison
ATGAGTTGGATGGAGAACGCGCTGCCGGAGCGGCAGTCCCAGAGCAAGAAGTACTGGGCCCTGGGAGAGAAACAGCCCGGAGTTGGGGGCGGGGTGAAGCGCCAGTTCCTTCATCTCCCGCCCCGTCGTCTGCCTGTCCCACCTGGGACAGCGAGGACCGCGTGGGGAGGGAACCGCGCGGGTGGGGCTCGGCTCCCCCAGGGTGGGGCTCGGCTCCCCCCCCTGCCTCTGAGACCAAGAGGGGCGGCGTCGGATCGGGGGACCCCGCCCCCCCACCGCGGCACCCCCCTCGCGGCACCCCCCTCGCGGCCTCCGAAGTGCCCCTCTTG
>NW_011494625.1:1885622-1890233 GCF_000754665.1 Bison bison bison
CTTGCCTGGAGAATCCCTTGGACAGAGGAGCCTGGTGGGCTACAGTCCATGGGGTCGCAAAGAGTCGGATATGACTCAGCAACTTAGGACACATGCATGCCCTTGTGCCTCCTGCTCACGGCTCCCTCTGCCTGGAGCACCCTGCATGCTCCTCTCTCTTGGCAGGAGGGACACCTCCATGTCTTCTGAGATTCAGCAGATTGCATCACCTCATTCTAGGGGCCTTCTCCAATGTCCACATCCTTTTCCTCCTTGGTTTTCTTCCACGGCATAGCTCTGTGGGTTCCATTATTTCCACTTCCAGCTCAGTGTCAGTTGCTCTGCCATCCTCCGTCTCCAGTGAGCTTCTGCCCTTCTCATCAGACCTGCATTCTCTCCATCGCCCGGCTGGGACCCAGGGGCATCGTCTCAGTCCTTCCTTCTTCACCCCCGTCCCCACACCAGCTGCTTCTCTGCTGGTCCTCCCTGAAGTGACTCCTGACCATCTGTTCTCCATTCCTCCCCCGCTTCCCACCCTAGTTCAGGCCCACATCCCTGAGGTTTCCTATGGATATTGTTCAGAGCTCTTTGTGGGCTAGCCTTGGCCTGTTGACTTTTTAAAAATATATACACTTATTTATTTGGCTGCCCCAGGCCTTAGCTGTGGCACTTGGACTCTTAGTTGCAGCAGATGGGATCTAGTTCCCCGACCAAGGATCAAACCTGGGCCTGCTGCATTGGGAGTGTGGAGTCTTAGCCACTGGACTACCAGGGAAGTCCCCTAGCCTCAGCCCATTGACTTTTGCTCTCATCACCTGCTGCTTTTTAAGTGTTATGATCCAGCCACAGTGGAATCCTTCCTGGTCTCTGAAGAGGGCCCATAAGTTGCTGCCACCACGACTTTCATCTGCTGTTTCTAATCCCCCTCTCCATCTATGACATTTCTAACCATTCTCCATGGCTCAACCCCCCATTACTTTCTTTTCTGTGAAGCCTTCCCTGATGACTTATTTGAAGTGATCTCTTTTCTCAGAACCTCTGAATTTTGTACCTGTTTAATGGTTCTTATATGTTGGCTTGCATTTCATCATTATTTCTTATGGATGCAGAGATTAGCTTGTAAACTCTTTTAAGCAATGGATTATAAATTATCCATCTTTGTATCACTTCACTACAGAACATAGTGCAATTTCAGGTATGTGTGTATATCTATTTATCTACACATAGATATATATCAGCTTTGTTGAGGTATAACTTACATAGTATGCAATTCACCCATTTAAAGCAAACAGTTCAGTGCTTTTACTGTATTCAGAGTTGGTAAACCATCACTGCAATCAATTTTAGAACATTTTTATCACCCCAAAAAGAAATGCTGTACACATGACAGTCAGTCCCTATTCCCTCCAAACCCTCAGCCCTAGGAACTATTAATCTACTTTCTGTCTCCATAGATTTGCTTATTCTGGATGTACCATATAAACAGAATTAGAACAGCGTTTGTCCTTTTGGGTCTGCCTTATTTCATTTTTGGGCTTCCCTGGTGACTCAGCTGGTAAAGAATCCACTTGCAATGCGGGAGACCTGGGTTTGATCCCTGGGTTGGGAAGATCCCCTGGAGAAGGGAATGACTACCCACTTCAGTATTCTGGCCTGGAGAATTCCATGGACTGTATAGTCTATGGAGTCTCGAAGAGTCGGACAGGACTGAGCAACTCTCTCTCTCTTATTTCATTTACTGTGTTTTCAAAATTGATCCATGCTGTAGTGTGTGCTGCTGCTGTTGCTGCTAAGTCGCTTCAGTTGTGTCCGACTCTGTGCAACCCCGTAGATGGCAGCCCATCAGGCTCCCCCGTCCCTGGGATTCTCCAGGCAAGAACACTGGAGTGGGTTGCCATTTCCTTCTCCAATGCATGAAAGTGAAAAGTTAAAAGTGAAGGTGAAGTCGCTCAGTCATGTCTGACTCTTAGCGACCTCATGCACTGCAGCCCACCAGACTCCTCGGTCCATGGGGTTTTCCAGGCAAGAGTACTGGAGTGGGGTGCCATTGCCTTATAGTGTGTACTTCATTCTTTTTTATGGCTGACTAATATTCCATGCAACACATTTTGTTTATCCACTCATCAGCTGATGGGTATTCGGGTTGTTTCTATTTTTTAGCTGCTATGGATAATGCTGCTATGAACATTCGTGAACAAGTCCTTGTGTGGATGTATGTGTTCATTTCTTACGGAGGAGGAGTGGAGTGGTTGGGTCAGATGTAACTCTATGCTTAATGTTTTGAGGAACAATCAAGTTGTTTATTTTTTTTAAATGTATTTTTATTTGGTTGCATCAGATCTTAGGTGCAGCACACAGTACCTTTGCTGCATCTTGTGGGAGCGTGTGGATTTAGTAGTTGGGGCCTGTCATGCCTAGTTGTTCCTCGGCGTCCAGCCAGAGATCAAACCTGTGTTCCTTGCGTCACAGGGTGGATTCCTAACCACTGGGCCACCAGGGGAACGCCCCATCAAAAAGCTGCTTTTCAAAGTGACTATAGAGTTTTACATTTCCACCAGCAGTGTGTAAGGAGAATTCTACCTTCCCACTGACAGCACTTGTTATTATCTGCCTTATTTATTACAGCCGTCCTAGTGGTTGTGAAGTGGTGCCTCATCATGGTTCTTTTTTTTTTAATGGAAAGATAATGGCTTTATAGAATTTCAGTGTTTTCTGTCAAACCTAACATGAATCAGCCATAGGTGCACATTATGTCCCCTCCTTCTTGAACCTCCCTCCCATCTCCCTCCCCATCCCACCCCTCTGGGTTGATGGAGTCCCTGTTTGAGTTCCCTGAGACATACCGCAAAGTCCCATTGGCTGTTTTACATATAATAATGTAAGTTTCCACGTTACTCTCGCCATACCTCTCCCCCTCTCCTCCCCTCTCCCGTGTCCATAAGTCTGTTCTCTATGTCTGTTTCTCCACTGCTGCATTGCAAATAAATGCATCAGTGCCATCTTTCTAGATTCCATATATATGCGCTTTCTCTTTCTCTTTCTGACTTACTTCACTCTGTATAATAGGCTTTAGGTTCATCCACCTCATTAGAACTGACTAAAATTCATTCCTTTTATGGCTGAGTAATATTCCATTGTGTATATCTACCACAGCTTCTTTATCCATTCATCTGTTGATGGACATCTAGGTTGCTTCCGTACTCTAGCTATTGTAAACAGTGCTGCAGTGAACATTGGGGTACATGTGTCTTTTCCAGTTTTGGTTTCCTCAGGGTCATTGTGATTTTGATAGCATGACTCTTTCTCCCTGTTAAGATGTTCAAAAAATATTTGTTGGATCAAGGATATTTATAGGTAATATGAACAAACAGACGTTTGGACAGATCATTTGACTTCCAAGTTTATGAATTAGCTGGAAAAGGTGAATGCAGAGCTCAGTATCATTTCAAAAGTTACTTTTAGGCTGTTTTCTCAACTAAATAGGTTGCCAGTATTACCTCGGTGATGCTATCGAGGTGATTTGTCCTAAAAATTCATGTAGCTTTGCAGGTTTGAATGTATTTTACAGAATAAGCTAAATTACAAGCAAAATTCCAATTTTGATATGATTCCTACTCAAAAACCTACCACTGAGTGGGGAGACCAGGAAAGGTAACTTCTAACTGGGGGCATGCAGTGGGGCTGGAGAGGAGGCTTAGAAAAATGCCATTGCTAAAGTTTCTCTGGGTTGAGTTTTCCTCTGTCAACAGCAGACCCTGGGAAATGTAACAGGTTCTGAAAACTTAATTTTGATGACTCTGGACATCAGAGAAACAGCCAGCTGAATCAGTTCCCTCTTGGGCAGCTGATTATCTCAAGTCAGAGGTAATGGTGCAACTGCTTTTGCTTGGTTCTAGAGAGTTCTGTCTTGGCCAGAACCCATCCATTTAATCCATCCCTGGGTCCACACTTCAGTCTGCTGTCCTGAAAACCAGAGATCCACTGAAGGCCACCAATTAAAGGCCTGGGACTCGGCTTACAACTTAGGATGGTGTGCAAGTGTATTCAGAGGAACTGGCGTAGAACAGGGTCGAAGGTCATAGTAAGTAGATAGTAGCCAGCTTTCTGTCTGTATAACATCATTTTGCTTAACAAACCTCACATGGGAGACTCTACAGTAGCGTTCTGTGCACCTAGTGGAGAGGCCCCCGTCATCTTTAGGATTTAGGGGGTGTGCAATGTTTGTTTTCCACAACCACAATCACCCTTATCTGTCTGGAGATGTTTCCAAAGGCTGACAACAGGCCCCTTTCAGAAGCTTCGTAGGAAAAGTATTAACAGGTGGAAACATGTCAGCCGCTTTATGGAGGAAGCGCAGCCCAGGCCTGGTTTCTCTGGGCTTGGGTGATAACTTGGGCCGCCGCAGCCAACGCGAAGCTGGTGGCTGGAGCCCTGGAGATGGCCAGCGGCTCAGAGGAGGGCCCCAGCTTTTCTGAGCTGAAACAGGAGCCCTCTGAGAGAAAGAGATATTGCATGTGGCTTCCCTGATCCCTCGGAGGGCGACGAGTATGACACAGCATCAGCCGTGCCATCGCGGGGTGGGGGTCTAGGGGGCCGCTCCTTGGGGGCAAGGCAGCCCCTGGCGCCGAAGCA
>NW_011494625.1:1890333-1890439 GCF_000754665.1 Bison bison bison
CTTTTGGGTCTGCCTTATTTCATTTTTGGGCTTCCCTGGTGACTCAGCTGGTAAAGAATCCACTTGCAATGCGGGAGACCTGGGTTTGATCCCTGGGTTGGGAAGA
>NW_011494625.1:1892687-1893846 GCF_000754665.1 Bison bison bison
GTCGCCGGCCCCCTCCCTGGGAGCGGCGCGTTCTCTGGACCGGGCCGAGGGTCGCGTCGAGGATGGGAGGGCTCGCTCCCCGCCGCCCGCCGGGCCCGGGGAGGCGCGTGAGTGCGGGGCGCGCTGGTCCAGTCCACCCTTCGGCGGGGCCACTTTGCTTTTCGGACGGGCCGGGGGTCCGGGGGTAGGGCTATGTGTGGGTGGGGGGCAGCGGAGGACGCCCCCCCGGGCGCGGGGACCGGTCGGCGGGCGGGCCGGTTGACAGGCGCAGCGTGCAACTCGCGTCCCGCGTCCGCGGTGCATCCGTGATGGGTTATAAAAGAGGAGAAAAGTATTTCTCCTTGCTCAGCACATTTGCCCTGCCTGGCTCCTTACTGGTTAGAAGATAGAACGTGAGCCCAGATCCGGACGAGCAGTTCACATTCCATTACGAAATTCTACACGGCTTCAGAGCCAGCAGCAGCACACATTCGGGCCACTTTGGAGTTTTTTCGGGTTCTTTTTTGGGGATGGTGGTGGTGAAGAGAGATGGAAAGGCGAATTAAAAAAAAACAACAACACAACTCTGGGGTATGCTGAAAAACCTGTCTGAGGGTTTTCAGCAGCAGAAACATTCACCCCACGCTTGTTTTAGAGTTTAGATTTAAAAGCCAGTGGAAATGAAATTTGCCTGTTGGATAGAGATGCTGGAAATAGCGAGGTGTTTCTGTCTTGAAGAAGAGACTGGAGGTGATTTCTGCAAAGGCTACCAAGTCGTTAATGTGCATCCCATGTTTTCCGGATAGTTTTCTTCTAGATATGCAGTGGTGTGTGCCTGCGCGCGAGTGTATTCAAATTTAATTGATGTGGAAAGCGGAGAAAAGGGGACTGCAAAGAAAAGGATGGTTTTTGTTTTGTTTTTCCCCACGGCCCTTAAAAGCATCCTCTAGGGTTGGTGCCTTTTGGAGTAGGCAGGTATGGTTCTAAGTCCTAATGTAACCCGGAAGTCTTGTTAGAGGCTGAATGAAGCCTTGGCTGACACTTTTTTTCCTCTGGCTTTCTTTTTTTAAACGTGTAGTTCTTTTCTTCCTTCAAGAGTCACACCATCACACAAATTATTCTTCAAGTAATATATGCAAAGGTGAGTCACTAATTTTAGTTATTCCCCCCCCCCCCCCAT
>NW_011494625.1:1893946-1896319 GCF_000754665.1 Bison bison bison
TTGTTTTTCCCCCCCCCCCCAACTTTTACCTTTGCCCTTCGGAGGAAACTTCTGGGTATCCTCTCATGGATCTTGCTTTGATGTGTTTTGGGCTTTGGTTACACTGATGAATTAAACATTTGAATGGCTTTTATCAACTTTGAAATGTGTGAAAAAACACCTTCCTTCCCACCCACCCCCTTTACAAAAGAAAGGGAGAGCCCTTTGATTTGTTCCTTGTTTACCTTGTGCTTCATTTTAGGTTGTTAATGAACTTGCACTGTTTTATTATTCCTAAAAATACTGCCAAACAGGTTGCATTTTAGGATGTTTTGTTTTTAAAGAGGATTTGCTGGTTACGTGATACTCTTAAGAAAATGCTGCCGACCTTTTCTGTTACATGGCATATCATTCTCTGGGGTTTTTCTGGATATCACTTTGCTTCTCATCAGAAATTCAGAGCCTGGGCCCTTATGGCAGACAAGCGTTTGTTGTGTGATGGGAAGATGGGTCTGACTCAGCTGGCACAGGTGGGGCATCCATTCCTAACTGTTTGCATCATCTCACAAATGACCCTTTGATGGAAGGGTCTTTTATTTTAGACTCCTTCAGGCAGGCTCCCGAGCTCTCATTCTGTATCCAGCATAGGGGCAGAATGTTGAAGGAGGAAAATAAGGCTCCTGAGCCAGTCTGCATCGTCCTGTAGCAGTTGCTGATGGACTCTTTGCTGTGTGCAGGGCCCTATGCAGTCGCCATTATGTGGTTTGCATTTTTACCCAATTTTGCACTGCTGTACTAGTCCACTTCCTAAAATCAGTTTGGAAATCTTTGCTGGTTGTGTTATGCTTAGTTGTTACCATTTATTACCTTCAGTGAAGGACATTTCCCAGTTAATGAAATTAAGAGAAAAGTCTACCCTTTGGGGGGTTTTGTATGGCATAATTAATATAAATTTAACTCCTGCAGAAAATTGATTAAAAGTCTCACTCGAAGTAGTCAGAAGTGAATCCTTTTGATGTTTCTATTCATTATCCTTCTGAAAAGTAGGTGGTGCTTAAAAGGTCATAGGATAAGGGTTGCTAAGCAGCTAAACAGAAGGATGCTAAAATTAACTGAAGCATTTTTGAAAGGGAGTCCTCCCCTGTTTTACATTATTTAACTAGATTTAATTAATTTCTGAATCCTTCATGTCCCTTGGCCTAGGAAAGTAGGATGTTAAGTTTGTTTTGTTTTTGTTATCGTATTTAAATAATCTCTCTTTTGTAAGTGTCTTCTTATTGAAGTTCATGCTCTGACCAGACCTGGTGTCAGATGGCAGCTTGTCTGGGTGAACGTCTTGTCTGTTAACCTGTGTGTTCAGATTAAATCCTCGCTTCCCTGGGAAAGGTGTGTGTAACATCACCTTATTTCATTTATTAATAACAGATGGCTTAGTTTGGAAAACATACCTCACCTGTGAAGTGATGTCTTATTTTGCCCTTTACTAAACAGGTTTGTGTTTGGAAGCTAGAAATGCAATAGACAATCAGCAGGACGCAGGCAGTAGAGCCCCTCCTGACCCAGGACAGTGGTCTTCTTCCTCTTTTCTGCTATTAGATTAAGTTTTGATAGAGCGCCTCCTTTTCACTCCACCTCCCCATCTCAGTTTATTTCAGCCCCTTTTTGAAAATAATTCCATTAGATGTACAGTATCTTTGGGACCAAGTATTCAGAAGCAACACTTGAAGGATTTTGGAGTTTTTCAGTAAGAAGAAAAAGGATTATAGTCTAACCAAAGCCGTGGTTGGTAACCATCTCTTGGCTGAAAAGCAAGCTCACTGCAGCTCAGAAATTTCCCTGTCTCAAGGTTACTTGTGTGCATCTGACCTGCCAAACAGGCAAAGTTGAGTAATGTTTTTTATATCCAAATACAATGAAGAAATTAGATGGGTTTTCTTGGGAGGGGCAAGGTTAGTGAGTTTTCTTTCTGTCTTTTAGACTTACAAAGTGGATTCTGAGTAGAAATAGCCATGGCTCTCTTCAAAAAGCAGGGGTCAGCCTGTGATCTCCGCACCCTGGGGGGCCTACCTATAAACCAGAGGGAAAAGGTGTACCCTCTGAAACAAGAGGGAGGCATACACTGTGCCTTCTGAAATGCATCACTTATTTTTAATTTCCCCTGCGCCCAAGGAAGGCGGAATACAGAGAGGAAAACCATCTGTGGGGTTGTCTTGATGACCGAAGTGGAAGACTGAGGAAGATGGGGCGGGAGGGCGATGGGCTTTTTCCTTTTCTGTTAGCTGTCCTCTGGGACGGAGTCACCTGCTGTGCTGGTCTCTGTTTCCCTCCTCACCTTCCCCGGGTGCTGCAGGAAGGGCAGCTGAGAGTAGCTGGCAGTGGTTGGTGGAGACTGGG
>NW_011494625.1:1896419-1897842 GCF_000754665.1 Bison bison bison
GCTGCATCTTGTTTCGGATGGTACTCTGGGTACAGGTGAGCCAGTCTGCCCATCAGTAAAGGTGGCTGCCAGTGAATAGGTGCTTAGACAAAAGAAGTGGGAGAGGGTGGAGACTGTTTGTTCAGTGTGATTCAAGCAAGCAGTGCTAAATAGAATTTGAAAGCCTCTGTGAAGTCCCCGAGTCTGGGTACTGGCGGTCCGGCGGGATTCACCTGAGGCCTTTCAGACTCGCCGAGGGCGGGTGGTCCTGATGGGGGTGAGAAAGCCCAGGCAAAAGCCCCACATTCTTTGTCAGCCGGCCAGACGGGCGGAGAAAAAGCCTCAGTGGGGGTAATTAGATAAAGCTTTTAAATGGCTCTATTTGTTTTTTCCCTGGCTGGTTTGGTATCTCATCTCTTCTCCCCCCTCTTTCAGAAGCTGCCGGGTAAGACGGTCCTAAGAGTGTTGGAGGCTGTTAGTGGTTTCATTACTTGGGACATTTCATTTTTCTTTAGGGCGGACCCTGGACAAAGTGAACTTCACCCTGCTTTTGTGGAGGCCTTGAACAAAGATTTGAATTTTATCCTCAGAGCGGGAGCGGCACAGTGTGAGGGTTGGGTGGGTATATTAACCCATTTTCCAGCTGTGCCAGCCTCCACCCTGTGGCTGGTAATAAATCAAGCCCAGGACCCAGAACTCCCAGCTCCAGCCTCACTCCAAACAACACCTGCTTTTTCAAGTCAGCTTGGCCTCAGAAGACAGAGCATCAAATATACAGGGCCTGTTTATCTGTGTGTGTGTGCTTTTTCAATGAGACCAGATCCTTTGACAATAATTCTGTGGTTGAATGCGAAGATGTAAGGCAATTTAAAAAGAAACCTTTTTAGCCTTTGGCAGCGTTTTTCTTGATGAACATGATTATAGACATTTTTTTTTTCTACCTCGTGAGATCATTGTAAGGATAAAATAAATGTTTCAGAAAGTCAGAATCTATATATGGAAGAAAGTGGTGTATTTTGAGCTCAGGAAGCTTTGTGGGTATCCACTCTGGATTTCCTTTCCAGAATTGTGCACAACTCCAGTACTCAGGCAGAGTTTATGTTTGCTTCGAGTGCCCAGAGACAAACAGGCCAGCACATTATTCTTCGTGAAGTTTACTTGTGTGCTTAGTCGCTCAGTAGTGTCTGACCTTTGTGACCCCATGGACTGTAGCCAGCCAGGTTCCTCTGTCCATGGAATCTTCCAGGCAAGAATACTGGAGTGGTTGCCTTTTGCTTCGCTCGGGGATCTTCCTGACCCGGGAAGCGAACCCGTGTCTCCTGCAGTGCAGATGGATTCTTTCCCTGCTGAGCCTTCACTCAGGGATGAATTTTAAGGGACAGGCAGGTGGTAAGCTTTGGGTGCACTCTTTAGAGCAGTGACTCTCAGCTTGGTGGTTCCCCCC
>NW_011494625.1:1897942-1899069 GCF_000754665.1 Bison bison bison
GCCCCCTCCCCCCACTGGCCCAGGGGGTGCCTGGCAACGTCTGGAGACTGATTGCCTTGCTGGGGGAGGGGATGCACCAGCCTTCAGTGAGTCCAGGCCAAGGATGCTGCTGTTCTTCCCACAATGCACTGGGAATCCCTGAAACAAAGGCTCATCCAGCTCCAAAAGTCAGTAGGTGGAATCCATCTGCACTGCAGGAGACAGGGGTTCGATCCCCTGGTCAAGAAGATCCCCGAGAGAAGCAAAAGGCAAGCACTCCAGTATTTTTGCCTGGAAGATCCCATAGACAGAGGAACCTGGCGGGCCACAGTCCGTGGGGTCACAAAGGTCAGTAGCCCCAAAAGTCAGTAGGCCCGCGTCACGTGTGCAAGCAGCCTGGTGTTCTCGCTGTGCTGCATGTGGCATATTTGGGGATCTGGAATTTCATGGAGCGAGTAAGGTCTCCTTCCAGGACTATGAGGTGCCGTGTTGGCAAGTCCAAGATTTCACAGGAGATTGGGGGTTGGGCAGGATATTTCAGTGGCGTTCTGTATATTAAAAACCCCTTTAGTCAATAAAAGTTCCAGAACTTTTCTGCTTCTAAAACAAACCAGATTCGTGGGTGCTGGGAAGCTGCTCTGATAGGTGGAACTTCTTCGCTCATTTGGGAAACTGACTCCCGTGCTGTCATCCGCCCTTCTCCCTCGCGTTCTAAGTTGTGTGGAGGGCACTACACCCCGCCCCCCCGCACCACTGCTTTTTTCCTCAGTGTTTGAACAAGCCCCTACTTGCTTGACAGTTCATGTTTTCACCCTTGTAGTCTTGCTTATTTAGGTTTTCCTAAGTTTTTGCAAAATTCTTACATAACATTCCACCCTTGTTAAAGTGCAGTGTTGGGGGGACCGGGGCTTCTGTCCACACGTCTCCCCTTGAGTGGGCACCTGGCTGACCCCAGGGAGGGCTGGGGATGGATCGAAGCGGGGAAGAGACGATAGTGAGTTTTATGTTTTGGGGGCTCCGGGGCCTCAAAGACCCCAAAAGGAGGTTGGTTTGAAGGAAGAAGAAATGTGGTATACAAACACTATATTGTGTTTTCCCAGACCAGACACTTCCAAGGAGAGTGGCGGGAGCCATCTGTAGCCACAGGT
>NW_011494625.1:1899169-1908503 GCF_000754665.1 Bison bison bison
TAGCCACAGGTGCCACTTACCTGACCTGTGTCCTGGTCTTCCCCACCTCTCAGCTCGGAGGCAGGGGTCAGGGGAAGCTTTGGAGCAATAAGAAGGCAGGAAGAGGGGGGGGAACGATTCCTGAAAGGGCGGGGCGGCCTGTGGTGGGAAGTGACGGTTGCCCCCAAAACCATCTGGGCTGGCACTTACTTAAGAGAAGCGTTGCACATTCTGCAGGCAGCTTTCTTTACATCCTCGTCCTGCCAACAGGCTGTCAGGGTCCCTCCGTTCACGTCCCTCTGGGCCGATGGTGGCAATGACCTGCCCGGAAGCCACCTTTACCACGCGGCTCCTGGGGTGGTAAGAGCCTTGCATCTGGTGCCCCGCCGCCCCCTCCACACCCCATAAACTGGCCACTGCCCCTGCCTGTCTCCACTGACAGCTTTTGCCAGGTGGAGGGTCGTCTGCAGGTGCATCAGAGGGAACTTGTAGAGAGAAGAGTTCCTCCCCCCACTTCTGGAAGGTGAACTGAAACTCACCATCCGCCCAGCCTTCCAGGCCAGTCCCTGACTCGGGTCTCTCCCACCCCAGCCAGACCCCCCTGGACACCCCTGTGCTGTCCGACTCCAGGGTCAGCTGCCCCGTTGTCCTGACTGAGGCTCTCCTCGGGTCACAAACACCTCCCAAGTCAATTTCCTGGCACCTTTGTCCACCCTCCGTTTGTGGACACTAGCCACGCGTGGGGTTTGCCGGCCGAAAAACATCTCTTGGCTCCCTGCTGTCTGCAGGAAGAAATCCAAACTCGTCAACTTGGCACACGAGGACCTCGTTGGCGGTTCCCAGACGGTCTTCCTGGTTCCAGCCCTTCCCACTCCCGCTCCGCGAGGCAGCCACAGCAGGAGCTTCTGCTTCTCCGTGGATCACTCACTTGGTTCTGTCCCCACCCCCCCGTCTCCTTGCAAACATTTCCTCACTCTTCTTTCAAGACCCATCTTAAATACCACCTTTTGCACGGAGAATCAGGTCCTCCATCAGAATAACCCTTACCCCATCTGGCCGGTCTGTCTGTTGTAATTTACCTGTTGGCATGTTTTCCCCATCTGGAGAATAGGCAGTGACTTCAAATCATATTTTTCCGTCTTCTGTACCTGGCTCAAGGGTTGCGTTTGTTGTCGTTTAGTCACTCAGTCGTGTCTGACTCCTTTTCGACCCCGTAGACTGTAGCCCGCCAGGGCTCCTCTGTCCATGGGGTTTCCCAGGCAAGAAGACTGGAGCAGGTTGCCATTTCCTTTTCCAGGGGATCTTGCCGACCCAGGGATTGAACCCGCATCTCCTGCATTGGCAGGCAGATTCTTTACTGCTGAGCCATCTGGGAAGCCTCAAGGGTTGCGTAGTTGATGCTTATTTAGTAATTATTGTTGAATCCATTTTCAAATACAAAAAAACACAGAGTTTTTCTGAAGAGGTGCAGGTTATTTTTGGAAAAGAGCACTATAATTTGAGAAGCTAAGTCCTAAATATTGGTACAGATTAAGAGAAGGAAACTAAAGTTTTCCAGCAAACCCGTCTCCCAGAAATTGGGTGCTAAGTGCACACTGGTGGGAAAGTGTTTTGAATTACAGAAATCTTAAAATAAAAGTTTGCTCAGCTTAATTTACTCAGAATTAAAGAGAAAGAAAACGTTGTTAATGCCTGATTGCTCTAAAAGCTGTCACACTGGGGCCCTTACTAATTATAACCACTTTTCATGGCTCTTGGTTTGAAGTTTATATTAAATAGGAGAGATGGGCACACAGATCAAAGACCAGAATCATTTCAGAGCTCCAATGTGTGGGCCCATTTTCTCTGCTTAGTTAGATTTTTGTTTCATTAGTGGTATGAGTTAATAGGAGTGTTGGTCTGTATATAATTTAACTTTTCTTTTTTGCCATTACTGCTTGGATTTAACACAAAATGCCAAACCAGCAACCTACAGGGTACAGATCTTGCTTTATTTGTGTCTGTGTGCGCACAATATACATTCATACTTACGTGATAGAAGTTGATTATAGATCATATTTACAGAAAGAATCATTTCCACTGTTCTATGGGAAATTCCTTTACGCTGAGACCTTATTGTTAAAAAACACACACACACAAATACTGCAAATACACAAAATCTTTTCTTAGCTTTCTTCTAGAAGAGGTACATATGTCTTCAGAAATAGGGGAATATGGAAGACAAGGCAAAGATGGGGTGAGAGAGGCATTTTATGGATCCTTTTATACCTTTATATTTGTAACTATGTGGATAGGTTTCCTTTTCAAATAAGGAATTAAGTTTTTTTTTTTTACTATCCTTTATACAAGATAAAATCCTAGTCGATTAAAAGTACAGTATTGCTACCCTTAAGTATTCCTTAATGTCCTCACCTGATAACTAAAGTTTAGGCTCAGATCTGGCAGATACATTCAAATATATTAGCCCAACTTCATCTTATTTCTAAGGAGGCTTGTATATTTTCCTCTCATGTGAAAAAAGGTGGGGTTTTTTTTGTTTGTTTGTTTGTTTTAAGCCATTTTCTCTTCGGCTTTAGGGCTTTTAATCGTTTGGAAGGGTAATTACATAAAACTGCCTAGTGAGCATCTCAAACAGGTTTTCACAACTTGGTCAGTTAAAACTACGTTGGATCAAACTGTTCCACTTAAAAATTTTGAACCAAGTATAATTTAAAGGAGGCTCAGCTCGCACACCTTAGTCTCAGTTACCCTTGTTTTTAAAATCATGAAAATAAAGTTTCTGAAAACCGTTTGTTGTTTGAGAGCTTACCTCTGTCCATGGAATTCCCCAGGCAAGAATACTGGAGTGAGTAGCCATTCCCTTCTCTAGGGGATCTTCCCAACCCAGGGTCTCCTGCATTGCTGAGTGAAAGTCACTCAGTCATGTCTGACTATTTATGACCCAATGGACTACACAGTCCATGGAGTTCTCCAGGTCAGAATACTGGAGTGGGTAGCCTATCCCTTCTCCAGCAGATCTTCCCGTCCCAGGAATTGAACTGGGGTCAGGCAGGCAAACTCCTTCACCATTGGAGCCACCAGGGAAGCCCCTAATGAAGCTTTACTACCCTGTTTTCCTAAAATACTGCATCGAGTTGGATTTAGTATCCCATTCAGCCTCCTTTCGGAGAAGGCAATGGCACCCCACTCCAGTACTCTTGCCTGGAAAATCCCATGAACGAGGAGCCTGGAAAGCTGCAGTCCATGGGGTCGCGAAGAGCCGGACATGACTGAGCGACTTCTCTTTCACTTTTCACTTTTCATGCATTGGAGAAGGAAATGGCAGCCCACTCCAGTGTTCTTGCCTGGAGAATCCCAGGGATGGGGGAGCCTGGTGGGCTGCTGTCTTTGGGGTCGCACAGAGTCGGACACGACTGAAGTGACTTACCTTCAGCCTCCTTTTGGAAAACAGGCACTTTCCACCCCTGAATTTGCAAACCTCGTAGTGCTGCTTTTTTTTTTTGTTTTTTAAACTCATAGATCTCTATTTATTCAACAAATTTGAACTTCAGCATTACGACAGCTGTGATAAGCACCAAGGATATTACTAGTGTGAGAAAGAGGCAGTGGCTAGCTTCGCAGACATGGAAAGACCCTGGACCACTGAGTGGTCTGCGTCCGGGCGGCGTGTTCGGTGCGGCAGGGGCGTGTGATGTGCTGGCGGGGTGGAGGATGCCGAGAGGAAAGAGCGTGCAGGGGCACAGACGGTGGGGCTGACGCCCCGAGGTTGGCGAGGAGGCCGAAGTGCGGAGAGGAGCCCACCAGGCCTGAGGACCGCGTGGTGCGGTGGGCGGGGCCGGAGCCGCGGCGCCTCCCTCGCAGGTATTTGGAGTTTTCCCTGAAGAACTCTGGGAATCCTTGCAGGGTGTCAGGCCAAGGACTGGCGTGATGAGATTTGCATTTTTAAAGACCGCTCCTGGCCAGAGTGGAAGATAATCTAGAGCAGAAGGCAGCAGCTCTTCCGCCTTCTGTTTGCAAGACCGTCGAGAAGGTTAGTGGTTCGCGGCTTTGAGAAGCAGCGGCAGTGCGAACTGGCGGCTTTGAGAAGCAGCGGCAGTGCGAACTGGCTGGAAGTGGAGGTAGGAGCCAGGCTGGCTTCGGTGGAGCTGGAGGCCAGAGGAAGGGCTGGAGGCTGGGCGACATGATTTCCAGGCCTCTGGCTTCCCTGGCGGGCGGCTGGTGCTGCCCCTCTCCGGGATTAGGTTGCGGGATAAAGCCAGGTTTATGAACCAGGTACGTTCCTTGCTCTTTAAAGAAGTGATGTGTTTGAACTTTATCACCATTTTCTCTACTTGGACTGTTTTCATGGGTTAAAACGTTAATGTACCTGGCGTGGATGACTCCCGGAAAGGACTTCTATAAAAATGAGAGACAGAAGTGAGGTTCTTCCCTATGGCTTCCTCCTCCCCTCCTCTCCCTCCTCTTCTTTCCTTTTTCTCCTTTTTAATTTCCTGAGGCCAAAAGGAAGTTGGAAGAGTTCTTGCCAGTAGCCCGAGCTTCCGAATGGTTTTCAGATGAGACATACGACTAAAGTCTTGAGCACATTTAAGTTTCTGTTTGCTTTAAAGATGCTTTATCTCTTTGACTTGAGCCTGGGGCTCGGGGGCGGAGGCTCCGGGTAAGACCAAGGCAGGACTCTCAAACTTGCCCCGGGTGTCCACTGAAGAGGGTCAGAACTCTTCTGCTGACCTGACTGTCCCAACTTTCTGCTTACTTTTTTAGTCCCCACTGATGCTCTGAGTGCCTTAGAACGACATCAGTATTTTGCTTGACCAGTGATGTGTGTGGAAACAAAGTCCCTTCAGTGAAGCAAATGTGTGCCGCGTGTCTCCCAAGGGTGCCCAAGGAAGAGTCCGTCCTTGCCCAGGGCTGGTCCCCACCAAGCCGCGGTCCAGCCTGTGTCTGACCATCTCCGGTGATGGCAGATTTGCTGTCTGCTCCGAGGCAGTCCATGGAGTTTTACTACGTTAGTTAGCTTTTTTTTTTTTTTAAGTCTTCTCAAGGCAAACAGAATCTTTCTGGAATGGAGCTAGAAAGTGGTGTGTTTTCTGCTGAGTTGGTGAAAGCTAGGAGCTGGAGGACAGGCCGCTGCCTGGTGCAATCTGACCCCCAGAGAGTCCCTGGGGACTGACTGCCACCCTCCTGACTTCCTCCTGCACTCGAATTCCTGCTTCATGGGGGGTGGGAGGGGGTCCTGCCTCACTTGGCCTGCACGGCCATCCTCTTGGGTGTGAGCTAGGACTCCTTTCTTCAAACAGCCCCCAAGAAAGCATGAACAGTGCTGCTGGATTTGAGTAAAGCTTCTCCCGAAGTCATAGAAATGACTCATCCAAACCATCCATGAGCCCCAGTCTGCTGCTCCCCGCCCCCCACCACTTCTCTTTTCTATGGGATCCATCCTGACCCAGGTCGCCCCACCGCTGGTCCCCAGAGAGCGCTGCCCCACTTGGGGAGAACAGGGTTTTTCATCTTTTGCTTAAAGAGCACGGATGTTCCCGCATCAGCAACCTCACTCTTATTTGTATGGATGGCACACTTTATCCCAGCCATACATTTGATAAGATGAGCTGATGAAGGGAAAAGCTCCACAGAGACCTTGCCCCTCCCACTCTTTCCAGCTGAAACAGCTTGGTGAGGGTGTGCTGGGAAGGGAACTTGAGAAACTGAGTTTATGGCATCTTTTGGAAAATTTAAATCTTAAGGTTCAGTTGCACGAAGCTCAACCCTTCACCTCATCATGACCCAGGCCGAAGCGTGGATTTGGAGATCGAATACATCTGTCACAAAAATAGCTTACAGGGATGGCCTTGTAACGTGTCCAGAGTTGCGGTGGGTGGTACGTCCAGTAGCCAGTTCATGGTGACGAAGGTATAAGCGCACTTGCAGATAACCCGCCCATAACTGCTGGATAATGGTGACAGTTCTTGCTCTCTGTTGGGTGGTTTCTTTCTTTACACCGCTGTGTGTTTAATCCCTGGTGTTGGTTCTTGACGGGCTTGGGGTGGTAAATTATTGCACTTAGAGATCACAACCAAAATGGCTTGGTGGGTTTTGCTGCCTTTACAGCGGATGGAATCTGGGGAGGTTCCTTTGGCTGGCTGGGAAGTCTAGTGACTGCTCCTGCTGTGTCCTGTATCTACAGACGGCAGAAGACATAGAAATCCAGCAGAAACTGACCTGGTTATTCATATTATAAACAAATCACTGAGAGTGTATTTAAATACAGTCAGCAGTCCGCCCTTGGTGAAAAGCATCAGTAGTCAAAGCCCACCTGTATTTGCTTTAAATCAGATAAACCAGATGTTGTATTTTAGGCTGTCTCCTGCCCGTGCTAGACTTAATCCATATATGACTCCAATCTTAAGTCAAAAATCTCAAGTTCCCGCACTTTTTCACCATTCTATGGTTGTTGGGTTTTTCATCTGGAAAACCACTCGCGTGGTGGGGGAAGCGGTTGTGTGAACTAAGGTTTCAGGCACACACCAGTTATGTCCTCCTGAACTCTTGACGTGGGTCATCCCATTCCGCCTTCACACCCCTTCGTGGCCCCTGTGATGTAGGTAGGATCATTATCCCCTTTATTTAGAGGAGGAAGAGACCCAGTGAGACAGCCAGCTCATCGTTGTCGAACAGCCTGAGCCCAGAGCCCATGCTGGCGGCCAGTGCTCCACTTCTCCCTCGATGCCGTGAATATGCCCCAGAAGCCTGCTGTGTGCAGAGCCGTGTGGTACACGGCAAGGGGAAAGCCAGGGACATGCATGGGACAGAGCTGCTGGCTCTTGGAAATAGCAGGTTAAAACCCAACCTGTGAAAAGACTGTATGTGGTTTTTAGACAAAGTGAGTTAGGCCATCACTTCTGTGGAAGATCAAGGGGGAGGGAAGGGTTGCTAGAGAGAGAGGCCTGCAAAGGTGCTTCGTTGTTGAATTGCTAAGTCCGGCTTTTTTGGCACCCCATGGACTGTAGCCCACCAGTCTCCTCTGTCCACGGAATTCTCTAGGCAAGAACCCTGGAGTGGGTTGCCATTTCCTTCTCCAGGGGATCTTCCCAATCCAGGGATCAAACCTGGATCTTCCTGCATTGCAGTAGGTGGTTTCTTTACCACTGAGCACCAGGGCATGGGTTGCAGAGATGCTGCTGGTTGACAAATCAGCCAGTGGGAAATGGCTGTCTCAGAGCATCTGGGGCCCAGGAGAGTTGGGGAGAGGCCCTGATTATCCTGCTGGGGGCCTCACTGTCCCCAAGTTCCCATCAGATGCTCCAGGGGGTGGGGAGGGTGGGCCTGCACTCGGGGCTTCTGCTGGTCCTGTGTGAGGTGGGGAGTGGGGTACACGCCTGCCCCTCAGCTTCTTTGTTGTGGACACCCACGTTTAACCTCGATGAAAGTGCTTGATCACCGATTCCAAGTAAGCATGGTGTGTCGGCGACTTTGGAAGGGCCGGGACACTGTCGGCTCCGTGAGTGTCTGGGGACGAGGGTTCCTGGAGAGCCTGGTTCCTCCAAACAGGTCCCTCGTTCTTTGCTGTCATAACAGGGCATTCCCATTTCATTTAATTTATAAAATCAACATTTTGCCTCAGAGTCAGCGATCTAAGGGGCCACTGGTCTGTGGATCCAGGGAGGTTGTTGCAATTGATCTGATTACTGACCTGGGCCTTCTCTGGTAGCTCAGCGGTAAAGAAGCCACCTGCAGTGCAGGAGACAAGGGCTCCATCCCTGGGTCGGGAAGATCCCCTGGAGAAGGAAATGGCAACCCACTCCAGTATTCTTGCGTGGAGAATCCCATGGACCGAGGAACCTGACGTGCTGCAGTCCGTGGGGATGGAAAGAGCCAGACAAGACTGAGCGACTGAACAATTGCTAACCTGATGTTTGAGTTTGTCCTTATTTAAGGGAGATAGCCTCAAGGAGAGGTTTTTTTTCCCCCCTGCTTCTTAAGCAGTAGGAGCTACAGGGACTGCGGGACAGCAGTGGAGGACGCCCTGTCTCCCTTGGGATGTTACTGGAGCGGGGGGTGTCCTGCCCTTTTATGGGGGCCCACTCGAGCAAGTTGTGGAACCAGCAAGTCTTAAATTGTGATGAGGGCTTCATGACCTGTTTCCTGTTTCCGGTGGGTCTGTTGGAGAAGGGTTGTTTTGAAATTTAGTAACAAAGAGAGAATTTCAGTGTCCTGTGTTACCAGCTTGACTGTAACCGACCTAGCTTCCCCTTACTACCACCATGATTCTTACCGTTGCTATTTTGCTGGTGGCAGTTTGACAGTTCCAGTGAGAGAGCAGGGCAAGAAGTCTCGGTTGAAGACCAGCATCCCATGCTGTCTCTTTCTCAGGGTTGGAATCAGCTTCCTGCATCGGAATGCTGCTCGACACCTCCCCCAGGCAGTAGGCTCCGGGGAGGCGAGGATGCCTAAGACGTGGTCCAGTCCTGAAACGCACCAGTGCGTCACAACCGGCAGAGACCGCGCGGGACAGGCAGTGGAAGCAGTCAGGAAAAGAGGAAGTGATGGGGTCCTCAGATGTGAACAGCCGGCCACGTGGAGAAGCACGTAGGGAAGGGGAAACGAACGTCTAGGCTGAGAGGAGTGTGAGTAGAGGCCCTGGGGGACGACAGCATGGGGCTTCCTGGGGGATGGGATGGACGGGCAGTGGGATGAGGCCAGAGAGCAGGGTCGGGGTGCTGTGTCGAGTTGGGGCGGAAGGGGTGTTGAGAGGTGTCTCTGGTCAGTTGTGGAAGCAGTCGTGCACCAGGAGTGCTTTGAAGCTGGGTTGCCACGTGAGAAGTTCTGTCCTGGAGAGAACTCAGCTAACCCTTTAGAAAAATCAGGTTGCAGAGGAGGCATGTCTGGCAGAACGAACTTGACGTTGGTGCCATACTAAACAATTATTTCTTCTCCTTTTTTTCAAAGAGATTTTTTTCAGTCCAGGACATGGGGGCTGCTGTCTGGGGTGATGTTAAATGATCATTCAAAGGTGGGAGCTTGATTTTCAGCAAATAGAATGCAGTTCACCAAGGTTTAAACTTCCCAGGCTGTGTTTTACTGCTTGGTGCTTAAGCTCATCAGGGAGAGCAATAGACTCATCCAGGGAATTAGACTCACTTCTGTTCCCTCGAGAATACTGAGGCTGGATCCTGGGAGTCCAGGGGAGCTACTTACTCGTTAGGATCACTGGTTTGTCAGCTGGGAGTGAAGGCGGGCTTGGAGGGCGACCTGATGAGCCTGTGGATGAAGATTTCTGGAAGTTGCCATGGATGTAGGACCTGCTCACAAAGATGAAGCTGCCTTGAGCAGGGGTGTCTCACCTGGGTAGCCCCTGCCT
>NW_011494625.1:1908649-1924819 GCF_000754665.1 Bison bison bison
TCTGCAGAGATTTCACTTCCTCCCAGTGGTGAGGTTGGCCAGGAAAGACCCACAGGGATGCAGGGCGTGAGGGCAGGTCGTGGCCCCCAGAGACGCTCGTGGTTGATTAATTACGGTGGAGGCACTTTCTGCCTCTACCCCTGGGGAGAACAGGTCCCTTTTTTAATACGCGTGACTTCATATGTTCATACGTTCAAGGCCTGAACTCAGGGACCGAGGGACCTGGCCGAGAGAGCTGTGGAAAATGTGGGGAGGCCCCTGCAGGTTGGACAGAACGCATACCTTAAGGTTAATAATTTCGTCACCTAAAACTGATTTTTATATGGTGAGGTTTTATGAACTGCTGGCAGCCTCTCTCGTTCTGTTTTGTTTCTTAACCGTGCTCTCTCGCTGGCGCTGGGATCGTGCGGGAGGAGGTGGGATGCTGTGAGCTGGGGTGGGCTTTGGGGGGCCAGGCGGGGAGCTGCAGCAGAGATGGGGGGCTCTCAGAGTGCTGAGTGGATTCCCTTGCCTGTGACCAGCCAGGGCAGATCACTAAGGAAGGAGAGCCCGCTTGGGGCCAGGACCCAGGGGTCCTGGTTTACTGGTGTGACCCCATGGGTAGGGCAGAGCTATCATCTTCCTCTTCTTAAAGACAGGAAACTGAGGCTTAGGGGAGTTACCTTTTTCTGAGATCACACAGGCGGTGTCAGGCCGCCGGGAAGCATTAGGCCATAGCCGCACACTGAAAGATGTTCTCCGGTCCCATGGGACTTCGGGACAGGTGGGTGCCTGGAGAGAGTTCCCAGCCCAGCAACTGCGAACCTTGATTTGGACTCTTTAATAGTTCGCTGGGATTGGAGCTCAACACATTTGAGTGCTTCTACGCGTAGAACACTGGGTTGAGGCGTGATGAAGCCCCGTGGTTCTTGCCTTGGGGGAGTCCCCGTCATGAAAAGGTGCAGGGCAGGGTCACCCCCGAGCCTTGCTCCCACGGGCAGGGGCAGGCTGGGGTCACTTGGGGTGGAGGACCACGGCCTGCAAGGTGGTGGAGCTGGAGGGTTCCTTGGGGGGTGGCGGGGTGGGGCAGAATTGGAGCTTTCCTTCTGTCCGTGGGACGCAGTCCTAAGGTTTGGGGCAGAGGAGCGACCGGCCACCTGATAAGGCTTGGGAGACATCCTCAAGGAGGGAGTGTGGCCACGGCTGTCCCCCGGGTGGCTGCTGGGGGCCCTGTCACTGCTGATTGCTGGCCCGAGGCAGAGAGCCCAGCCTGGTCAGCTGGTCCGGAACGAGCCCGGCAGCAGGCAGATCCCTGCATCGCTCCGCCGGACTGACGTCCACAAACGAGGGGCTTGCTTTCTTTACAGCCGCAGACTTGTTTCAAAGCTGACTCACACACTCTGGCTTGACATTTCACTTCTTAGTTAACCAGCTCCAGAGGAGCCACCGCGAGAGGGTGAAGGACCCCAGGGCAGCAGCAGACCTGCTTCCAGTTTAGGCCCCGATGGAGACAGTTCAGGCTCAGATCTCTGCGTTCTGGCTTGCCTCTTTGCGGGGCTTGTCCGCTGAAATGCTGGATCTTGTTTATAATGTTGGCATGTTGGTGTGGAGGTTAACCCTGGTTTACTGAAACCAGGGCAGAGAGCCTTTCCTGATGGGTCCTGAGACTTCTACGAGGACCTACCCCGGCCCCAGGTGTGGGGTGGGGCCTGAGCCCCGGCTCCTGATCCTTCCCCCGCATCCAGTTTCCAAGTCTTTGGCTCAGATGGTAAAGAATCTGCCTGCAGTGCAGGAGACCCGCATTTGATCCCTAGGTCTGGAAGATTCCCCTGGAGAAGGGCATGACAACCCACTCCAGTACTCTTGCCTGGAGAATCCCATGAACAGAAGGGCCTGGTGGGCTACAGTCCATGGGGTCGAAAAGAGTCAGACACGACTGAGTGACTCACACTTCCTGTGTTATCTGTTGTTCAGTTGCTAAGTTGTGTCCTTGTGGTGCCCGGCTGCTTGCGGCCCCATGGACTGCAGCACACCAGGCTCCTCTGTCCCCCAGTGTCTCCCGTTTGCTCAGACTCCTGTCCATTGAGTCTGTGATGTCATCCGACCATCTCGTCCTCTGTCGCCTCTTTCTCCTCTGGTATTTGCTGCTGCCCCAAAGGTGCCCTCCCCACCTGTGCTTGAAGCAGAGTGCTCTTATGAGGCTCTTAAAGCCCCTGGTGTGGTCTCCCCAGCTTTTTGTCTTGAGCTCTGGCCTGGGGTGCCATCACGGTCACCTCCCCATTCATCGGTGTCACTGGCATTTTAAAGACGCAAACGTGGACATCGCAGGCAGTCCCGTAAATGCTTTTCGTGCTTGATTTCCATACTGCTCACAAGCCCACCAGGCTGGTGTTGTTAGCCACGTTCTGCTGGTACAGAGGCACTGAATCATGCCCTGAAGGTCCAGGGGGCACTGGACCCTCCCCCCGCCCTTTCTGTGTTTTCTCTCATTTAACCTCTGCTTCGACTTCTGAGGTCACTGTTATCTCCATCTTACAGGTGAGGAAGCTGAGGCTTAGGGAGTTTAAAGAACTTGCCTGAGGCCGCTCCAGGGTAAATGACATTGAGCCTGAGCTGGTGTACTCCTTAATCTTTGCTCTTCTGTATTTGTTTATGAAGTAAAACTTGCTAGCTTGGGGCTGGCTTAGAGCTGATGGCTTCTCTTGGATTTGTTTTCCGGGCTCTTCCCATTCCTAAAGGAGGAGGGAGGAGCTGTTTGTCAAGAGCCCACTCCCATGTGCAGTTCAGTTCAGTTCAGTTCAGTCGCTCAGTCGTGTCTGACTCTTGGCGACCTCGTGGACTGCAGCACGCCAGGCCTCCCTGGCCATCACCCGCTTCCGGAGCTCACCCCACTCCATTCTAGGCTTGGTTATCTGTTTTCCTTTTACCAGAGTGTAAGCTCCCGAGAGCTTCTTGCTGCATTTTCCCTGTTTGTTCACCCATGCCCGCAGGCACCCACCCTAGTGCCTGGCACAGCCTGGGTGCTCAGGCAGCACTGAATGAATGAATGAGCGGATCGTTTTATACCCCTGTCCGAGGTGGAGGCACTCAGACAGAGTAGTTTGGTGCCTTGCCCACAGGCACAAATAACTCTTGCTGGTCACACCTCAGATCTCTTGTTTTCTCAGCAGACCTTTTTTACACATGTAAAATTTCGGGAGTAATCGGATCTATGTCCTGGGGTTGGAGGGCATGATATAAAACACTATGAATACTTAGCAGTGCCTGGCACCTCGCCAGCCATCAAAGAGTGGCCTTGGGAGGGTTGTCTCCACTCCCTTGTCTGTGTTTGTCTTCCTTTGGGGCAGGGTTGCCATACCGATTAGCCAGGCTCAAATGTGCTGTCCACCAAACTTCTAAAAAGTGCTTTTCATTCATCTGGGAAAGTGCTTTTTATTCATCTAAGGTTGCTGTGTTGGCTGTACTATCTAGTAAGTGATGGAAGTGGTAACATTGATGGAATCCGTTTAAAGCTACCCAGGGCCAGTGGTCACCACTGGAAAGGTGTGGATTAGTTTGATTTTCATCTTTTCTGTTTCCAGTCAGAATATTGTTCTGGGAGGGGCCTCCGGGATCCTCGTCCAGATTGTCTCCTTCCAGGCCCCCTAGTTTCCAGGTGAGGAACATCAGGCCAGGAGAGTTGCGGGGGCAGGGCTGGGGGGACCACGTAAGAGGTCTTACATGGCCCACTCTCTTCGATGGCAGCAATACCGCCAAGTCCAGATGCCTGGAGTTTTGTATTTGTGACGGGGGGTTGTCTGAACATTTCTGTGGTGGAACCACCATTATTCTCATCAGGGATGTTAGTGAGCAGATTATATCCATAACCCTAAGTATTAAGAAGGGTTTTTCCTATTAGAGTTTTATTTTTTGCACATTTAGCTATAGAAAAGTTCTAAATAAACAAAAAGAAAAATCGAGTAAAGCATGTAAGAAAGTAAAATTACTTTCATGAGTCACAAGTCTCCTTGTTGTGTATCTCCTTCCTCTTAATACATACACTTACTACAGAAATGGGATTTATTACATTTGTGAACAATAAAAAGCCCATTTTTGTATATGCCTTTAAATTATACCCTATTTATTAAAAATTTAATGTGATAAGTATTTTCTGATGTATCCAAATGTTCTTTGCCAAGAAAATCACTTTATTTTGATGTGGCATAATTTGAGGAGAGGAGAGTTGTAGGTTAATATTTTGATTATTTTGCACTCCCTGGCACTCACTGGTCCTAGGTTAGTTTTGGGGTTTTGTTTATTCGGTTGGTTTTGTTTTTGTTTTTCTTGCATTGTGTGGCATGTGGGATCTTAGTTCCCTGGACAGGGATTGAATTTGTGTCCCCTGCAGTAGAAGTGCAGAGTCTTAACCACTGGTCCTAGGTTAAATAAAGCCAATTTAGCGTTAAAATTTTTACGTAAATTATGAATAGGTAAGCGGAAATTGATTTATTCTAAAGAGGAAAATGCTGAACTGACACAATGCATTTATTTATTTTTTGATTAGCCTGTGATGTGTCATCCTATTGCTCCAAACAAACACCGGTGAAAAGCAGATCGAGCAGTTCAAAAAGTCCCTCCAAAGGGTCCAGTTCTCTTGATAAGGAGGTGTTTTCCATCTTCTTAGGTCACAGGGGTGAGAGGGCTGATGATAGGTTAGGTTCCTTTGGTTGTGGTTTTAATCGGATGTTTTGCTTTAATCGACGTCATCTGACACTTTAGTGCAGCTATCCCCATGGGGTCTTTTCTAATATAAGGACCTCTCTTAATGTATTAATAAAAAATGTTTCCGGGGTAAGCATAATTTTAGTTGTATTTTTAGACTCTGTTGAGAACCTCTGATAAAATGTTTTTGAAAAATAATACTTTTAGTGGAACTTCTCTTTATTAAATTACAACAACATCTTCATACATACATCTTCATACATCTTGCCCAACGATAGCACATACCTGTGTACAGTTTCCGAGGTTTGTAGATGCTTGATGGGCCTATGAGGACGTTTACCCTCCAAAATAGCTTCTAGGACGCCCTTGCCCTCGAGGAAGATAGAGCCTGAATGTGAATCACTCTGAGGCCTAATGTTGGGTAGATAATAATCAGATCCATTCTGAAGGGCAAGTGGAATTCTCTAACTCCAAGAATGACCTGGGGGCCATTAAATGACAAGTCAGGAAGATGCATTTTGTTCCCACCTGCTCACTGCTGAAGTTTCCAGAGGGTCCCACCCCACCTTGCTCTCCTCATCATTTCAGAGGAAGGAATTGAATCAGGAACACTTGAACAAACCTGATGAACTATCTCCTTTGGCCCTTTTCACGCACTCTGCATGATCTAGAGAGAGGACTGGATTTGTCAGCTCAGGTCCTAAACCCAAGCCCAACCCTAATTACAGTTAATGGAAAGATGTTACACCTTCAGTTCAGTCGCTGAGTCGTGTCCGACTCTTTGCGACCCCATGGACTGCAGCACGCCAGGCCTCCCTGTCCATCACCAACTCCCAGAGTTTTCTCAAACTCATGTCCTTTGAGTCAATGATGCCATCCAGCCATCTCATCCTCTGTCCCCTTCTCCTCCTGCCGTCAATCTTTCCCAGCATCAGGGTCTTTTCCAATGAGTCAGTTTAGACCTTGGGCCTCAGTTTTTCCATCTGTAAAATGCGCAGAATCTTTCTTTTGTTCTTAGGAGGTGACACACTGATGCCCCCAAGCAGCATTTTTGTCTCTTTTTAATCAGTGAAAACAAATAAGAAAAACCTTTGTGAGGCTAGATGCGATTGTCCCAGGAAAAGTACCATAACATTAGAGAAATTCTAAGCATCTCAAAAGCTTATTTAGGGCAGGGCAACAGAGCAAGGCCTGCCAGCAGAGTGAGACCCTCCTCAAAAATCTTGTCTCCATTCTCCTAGAGTTGTTTTTCTCTTAGTGATTGTTACAGTGATGCCTCGTATAGCACTAGTCTTGAGCTCTGAGAACAAAGTTCTTGCACTGTTTAGCCCCAACAGGATTCGGGTGGAAGTTCAGTTCAGTCGCTCAGGCATGTCTGAGTCTTTGCGACCCCATGAGTCCCAGGACGCCAGGCCTCCCTGTCCATCACCAACTCCTGGAGTTCACCCAAACTCATATCCATCGAGTTGGTGATGCCATCCAGCCATCTCATCCTCTGTCGTCCCCTTCTCCTCCTGCCCCCATTCCCTCCCAGCATCAGAGTCTTTTCCAATGAGTCAACTTTTCACATGAGGTGGCCAAAGTACTGGAGTTTCAGCTTCAGCATCAGTCCTTCCAGTGAACACCCAGGACTGATCTCCTTTAGGATGGACTGGTTGGATCTCCTTGCTGTCCAAGGGACTCTCAAGAGTCTTCCCCAACACCACAGTTCAAAAGCATCAATTCTTCGGCGCTTAACTTTCTTCACAGTCCAACTCTCACATCCATACATGACCACAGGAAAAACCATAGCCTTGACTAGACGGACCTTTGTTGACAAAGTAATGTATCTGCTTTTTAATATGCTATCTAGGTTGGTATAACTTTCCTTCCAAGGAGTAAACGTCTTTTAATTTCATGGCTGCAGTCACCATCTGCAGTGATTTTGGAGCCCCCAAAAATAAAAGTTAGCCACTGTTTCCCCATCTATTTCCCATGAAGTGCTGGGACCAGATGCCATGAAGCTGCCTCATTTGTGGTGTCTCTGTATCATCAGATGAAGGAGAATCATCCCAGCATTCCCTTTTTCTAGGAGTCAGAGCTGAGGGCATGTATTATGCTTAAGTTTTATGTGATGTCTGTATTTTCAAAAAATGTTGACCATCATCTTTGTTTGAAGCTTCTGTAGCCTTTCCAAGTTGCTCTGGAAAATCTTCAAGAGTTTCTTAGCAAAACAAGGTGCACAGTAAGCCCATATCAGCTAGGCCCAATGTAGAAGAATTACTTTCATGAAGTGGGCCTGGGGCGCTGACCCCAGCTACAGAGCTATGACCATCTGTACAATGGGATCACAATTCAAGTCAGCTGACCTCAGTTACAGAGCTGTGGCCATCTGTACAGTGGGACCAGCACTCACCATGATGGGGCAGTGGTCATTTTTGGATGGATGATGACCTCAAAGGTGTTTCCAAGGGCAAAACCCCCTCCAGACATAATCTCCAGAATTCCAAAGCAGTTTCATAATTCTGATTCTAAGAAAGGTTTGATTTCTGACAGGGGACTCCATCAGTGCCCTCTCATGCCTTTGTGTTATAGATGTTAGTAATTGTCTTTTTGAAAAAAATAGAAGTAAGCTATAAATTCTCTCTGAAGAATTTGTTGTTTAGTTGTTCAGCCGCGTCTGACTCTTTGCGACCCCACGGACTGTAGCCCGCCAGGCTCCTCTGTCCACGGGATTCTCCAGGCAGGAATACTGGAGTGGGTTGCCATTTCCTTCTCCAATCTGAAGAATTTAGCCGAGTTTATTTTGAAGAATTTTTTTTTAATCAGCTGGAGTTTTTCCCCCACTTCAGTAGCTGGTTTCAGGTCCCAATGCCTAAGCAGTATGGAGTGATAGTAAATAACCAAGCTTTTTGTAAGTGATGTTATTTGAAGAGGGGAGGTTAAAACATAATAAGCTTAGGGATATATAAGTAAGGTTTTCTGTGAACCTACCTTCCTTTCTGAACAGGAGAAAACATGAACTTTAGGTATAAGGGTGCACGAAGTAATGGGTAGCACTCTCTAAAGACATTTAAATCTGTTAAAGCATATATATCTTTATTCAGAAATAGATTGAGCTCTGAATGCTGATGCTTTCCAGACTGCTTTATGATCGGGTGGCTTGTAAGAGCACGTTGTTAATCAGACCTGTTGTGTTTCCCACAGAATTTCACTAAAAGGCACGCATCACTTTATATAGTCCTTGGGAGAGGGGACAGTGACACAGAAACTTAAACTTACTATTACAGAAATACTGAGGGGACAGGAGAGGATAAAGCTGCCCTGGTACCTAGGCCTCCTCCTTTTTCTTTCTTTCCCAGCTCTGCCTCTTTGAGATATTCTTTGAGAAGATGAGCAAGCTGGGGTCATGACCCTGGGTGTCCCTGTGTCTCTGACTGGGCACTGGGAGTCCTTCCCCAAAGCCTAGCGTTGGTTCTTCCTATCCCCAGCTTTCCAGAGAAGGCCTGGGAGGCGGCAGGGCCGGGGGGGGAGCTGAGGTGTGGTACCTCCTGGGCCCCTGGGCCCCTGGGGAAAGGAGCCACCTTCTGGAATGGGGTACAGGGAGGGGGAGGCCTGAGCAGAGGGTGGATAGGCGGAGGGCAGTCACTGCCATTGTTTGGGTACAGACCAGGCTGTGGTTTGGAAGTTGTTGTCTTGGAAGTTGGCATTCGGGCGACCCTTTATGGTTTCCTAACCTGAGTGTGACACGCATGTGCATTGCTGGAGTTTGAATAGGCAGATAAAACAAACCATCTAAATACTCAGATGGTTGTTTTCCCGAGAAATTGAAGCTAGCCTAAACTGTAGGACTCATTTGCCCCAGCTGCTCTCAGTAGTCATTTTTGTTCGGTCTACTAAAAAAAAAAAAATTAAAAAAACCATTCCTGGGAAAAGTGCAGGGTCAGAGAAGGGAGAGCAGTTCTGCTTCTGTGATGCTGGAAGGAAGGATGGGGGAGACGCCTCCTCTTCCTCTCGTGGCCCTGGAGCCACAGCTTCAGTTTCTAGAGGATCAGCCTGCTGCTACGCCCATCGGTGGTATTTTAAAGTATTTCTCAGTCGTTTTTTTAGGATTATCGGTCATCGCTTGCAGGGTTCCTTTTCATTTTCAAGGGCATCCAGTCTAACCGTTTAGCTCCCTTGTTCAAAAGCCTCCCTCCCTCCCTTCCTCGGGCCCAGTCAGCAAGATTAATAATGTTAACTGATTTACTGTCGCTGCAAAAAAAGCATTAGTTAATTAGACTTTTACACCTCAGTCAGATGGCATTAGACCCTCTTTGTGCACTTTAACTCAAGGATGTTAAAGACCTAAATCGTTGAGAAAAAAAGAAAAGAAAGAAAAAGGACAGGCACTTTTCCAGTTTAAGCTGCATGTTGGTCCATGCTAATTAGGCGTTTGTCCCTCAAGTCTGGAGGTGATAGAGAACGCCAGTTACTGTGGTATTTAGCTGACATCAAACTCCTGTCCAAATAATTCAGTTGGGCCCAGCCTTCTCTTTTAATTGGTGGGAAGGAAAGCTAGGCACACACCCAGAATAAGGAGGAAACTGTTGCGTTTAACATTTAAAAATTTCATTCTGAAGGATCTGAAGTACACTCGTGTGTGTGTTTTAATTAACTATCCAGCTGAGCTTTTTAAACAGAGTAACAGCAGAATCTCCTCTCACACTTGAGCTACCCCAGATGATTAGCCCTGGTAAGTCTTTAAGAAATGGAAGTTTAATACTTGTTGTTATCCAACGTCAAAAAGTTGGTATGTTACTATCTAGAGTCCTTACAGATTCATATATGTTTGGCACCGTCTAATAGGGTTTAGGTGCCAAGCAACAGACAAGTTTTAGAAACCAATATTTAGTGGCATATATTTTTTAAATGCCATGATGGCTTTATAGAAGTAATTAGATAAAACATGCTTTTAAAAAAGATTTAAGCAATTTCTTACCAGTTGCCAGAGAAGGTAAATTCTCAGTGACAGGAGTGTTGTTTACCTCATTCATGAGGTGTGTAAAAACAATTCCAAAAATAATGAAAGGGTTTTCTTTTAACTAAGGGTAGCCGTGTCGGCCTTCCAGCCTTCCTGGCTTTGTCTGTGGTTTCTGGCCAGAGGCTCACACGTGTGCGGGCGCTTCGTTTTCAGCACTGAGCTACTGTTCGGTGCGTTGGATGAATGCAGCGTGTGAAACTCCTGTGCAGCCCAGAGTTGCTTGGCCTCCCTTGGCCTGCCTGCGTGGTACTGGCTGAAAAGGTACCGCTGTTTGTTCTGCAAACACTGCGTGGTGTTTGTTTCCAAGGTGACTGGTTCTATTGCTGCCATTTAAGCAAGAGGGGGTGGGGAGAGAGAAAGTTGGCTTTAACACCTGAGAGCATCCTGTTGCGGATACAGTCTCTGTGTGTGTATGTGTGTAAGTTGAATTATTATTTTACTGAGGTAATGGGAGGAAGAGGAATAGTGTGGAAATGGGAGGAAGAAATAGATATCAGTGGGTTTAAAATATCACTAAGTTCTGATACACAGTATACTTAGAAGGTAATGGTGTGAGAAATGTTAGAATTAAAGATCTGATTATCCTGCAGTTAACTGTTTTCACATTTGATAAACTAAAAAACAAGGGAAGAAAAATATTTTAGATGATATCCACTGAAAGGTTAAATTTATTTTTGCATGAAATATAGTTGTTTATCTATGACTTGTAAGCAGCTATTCAAATGAATAAATCTTTGAGAGTAGTATCATTAAATCAGGTCGCTGGACCTTCCAAAAAAAGTCAGAACAAGAGATACAAAGAGATTGGTTTCAGTCATAAAATCTATAAAGAAAAATTTGGAAAACTATGAAACGGTTGAAGTGTACTTGTGTTGAAAATATTCCAGAGAGATGATGAAAAAGATGAAAAGCATCTTTTGGTGATGAATAACTGACATATTCATCAGTGACAGATTGTAAGTTCAAATTAGAAAGAGAAAAATGTTTCCCTTCCTGGAGTTGCACCCCCTCTTTTTTAATTTTTATTGTGCATGGATGCTGTTAGCAGAACTTTGCCTTTTCACTGCTATCAGGTTTAGTACAGTTCATGCCCAGGTTTCAGTAAACATTAACTACTTTTATCAGGGTGTGCAGTGTGCTGAATGGCTAGCAAAGAGTGTACTGCAAGAGACAGATGAGAATGAGAGAGTCCAAGGTCACATGGGTGTTGAATTTTAAAAAATTATGGAGAATTTAGGGGGAAAGACATCAAGTTTCACACTTTCAATATCCTCTCTTCAGTTATGTGGGCCTGTAACAGGGCTGCTTGATCTGCTCTTTCTATGTCCTGGGGTTAAAACCATTTCTTCAGATGCTCCTTCTGAATGGCAAGAAAAGTAATTTAAAAAACATTATTTTTTCTTTCCTTTCATTAAAAAAAAAAAAAAATCTGAAGACCCACCTTCTAGGATGAAAAGTTCTCAAGGTCCCAGCAAAGTACTATAACATATATTGTGACAATTCTGACGATATCTGTTTTTACAGGGATTTCCTTTTTTTTTTTTCCTTTCTCAAAGATTCATTGGGATGGCCCTCTGAGTGCTGTAATTTCATTTCCGGAGTTAGCACAGTCAAGCCTGCTAGATGAAATATGGCCAGATACAGAGTCAATGTGCTGGCCTCGGAAATCGTGTATTATTTAAAACTTTCGCCCGTGTCTCTTTTCCGAAAATAGGAATGTGATTTGTGCTTCTTTTTTAGTGAAGAGTATCTGCACATTTTAAAAACTGCAGGGACAGTAGGAACTGCCCTCTTCCCGTCCTTCACTGCAGGCTGCCCCTGCGCACCGGTGACCGACATGGAGGGTGGGGCTGCGAGCTGCGCCCCGAGGGTCGTGTCCCCTCCCCGGTGGCCCCGCATCGAGGCCGTCGGGATGGATTTCGGTCCTGGGGCTCCGGCGGCCGGGCCTGGGAGGACGCGGCGGAAGGCAGCCGGCCCTCCTGGGGCCGCGGAGCCTTCGAACACACTGGGGACTGTCTGAGAGAAGCGCGTTTGCACAGGAGCGGGCGCGCGGCGGCCGGCGGGAAGCGGGGCGGACGACGTCCGGGCGGCGGGGTCGCGGGGCGCCGCTGGTCCAGCCCGGGCCTACCGCGACCGCCCGCCCGCTTCGGCGCCCCGCGCGGGGCGTCCGGGTGAAGCGGGCGGCGGGGCCGTCAGTCAGGGCGGCGGGCGCCGATTGGCCGAGCGGGCGGCCGGGGGCGGGGCTCGGCCGCCTTCCCGTGGGCCGCGGCGGCGTCGCCCCCACGAAGACCTTGAGCAGCTTTCTCCTCGGCCCGCGGTGGCCGGGGCGGCAATCCCGTGGACAGCCGGAGGCCTTCGAAGAGCCTGTCTAGTAATTGAGTTGGTTGTTTAGAAAGGGGTTCCTCACAGGGAGTTTAGAAAATTGTGCGCCCTGAGAGAAGTCTTCCCACTTTCCCCCCCACCGCCCCTGGTGTTAGTTTGAGGCCATTTTTAGCCAGTGACCAGGTAAATTTCCAGAAGTTTTGCATAGGCGTGAGCGCGCCCACTCGCACTTTGAGGTACGGCCCAGAATGAGTACGCCTTAAAGGGCTTGGGTTTACCTGATAGCTGTTCCAGTGAGAACAGCGCGGGGCTGAAAAAAAGATGTTGCCGAGCCCTTTGGAGGCTGACGACCAGGAGCCTGAGGACAGGGAAGGAAGGGGACGAGGACGGACAGGGGCAGCGTCGCTGCTGGCCGACGGGAAGCCGGCGGCGTTGGGTTCTCCCTGCCCTGAGTGTTGGGCGGCTCTTTGTCTGGTTTCCGACGTGACCCGCCTTCAGAACAAGCCCCCATAGCCTCAGGTTTTAAATCCCCTCTCACAGCCGAGCGGAACCCCCCCCCCCCCGCAGGCACCTGTTCCCCAGGCCCCCTCCGGGGTCCACGTGGCCCTCGGAGTGACCAGCCCATTGAGCCTGGCGCCGGCCCCTTGTTCTGTGCTTCAGGCCCCACCATCCAGAGGGGACAGCACGACCTGTGGGAGCTGGGGCTCGCTCCCCCGGGGCTCCAGGCGTCCTGCCAGTATGCCCGGTGTCCCCGCGGGCCCTGCCCCCAGCGCGCATGGTGGGCGTGCACATCTGTGCGAGCATGAGGCGGGTTCACCCACCGAGGACACTGCTGCCTCCTGCACCCAGGAGCCCCGGCCCCACTTCGATGAGCAGCTTGGTACCCAGAGCACTTCCGGTGAGCCCCCCTCAGATCTGACTTGTGCCTTCTTGGGTGGTCACTCTTCACTGGGCTGCAGCATCCAGTGATTCTTAAGAGCAGGGGATTCAGATTCAGATCTGTTTGTAAGGCTGGGGCTTGTCCATTTGAAAAAGCTTCTGGGGGTGATTAGCGAACACCCCTAATAATCAGCTTTCAAAGAATGTGTTTATAAACAGGCTACTACTTATACATTTATGTCTGAGAGACCAATGAATACATTTCAGCCACTGGGTCTTTTTTTTTTTTAAGAGTTAGGACATGATACATAGACCTTGTAATTCTCCTATCTGATGCTTGCTTGTTGCAACCCTGAGTTTCCTGTTAAGCAAGGTATTGTGGTACCTGAGCTAGACCCCTGATAGGCCGTCTGCACTGGCAGGTGTAAATGCCACTAATTAATTTTTTAAGAAGTTGGCAGTGTGACAGAATTATCAGGGATGCTGAGTATCTGGTACTGGATGTTTCTTTTGTTAAGGCCGTGGAGAGGTGATGTCACACACAGGTCATAAAGCTGTGGACGTTTAATCCTTTGTTCTGAGGTTGTGGATTTAGGGGTGCTGAATATTTTCTTTAAAAAAATGGGTAGGGGAGGCTGTCCTGGTTTCCACTGGGCCTTCCCTGCCATCCCCCACAGCTCTTGCGGTATTATCTTCTGGCGAGGTGTTTACTCAATTATCATCAGGCCCAGCTCTTGTTAGAAGAGGATAAATGGTACTTGGGCCTCTTTATCTGGACCCTCTTGCTCACCATTTTGCCACAGCTGAAGAGACAGCCTGTGCCTCTAACTGAGTCCAGTCTTTTTTTCACTCCTTGACTGTGAAACAACAGGAAAGTCAGCCGCTCATCAGCTCGTGTGCAGATTTGCAGCCTCTGCTCTCGCTGTTATGAATGCACCATTTGTTGCTTGGCGCACAACTGTTAGATACGACTGGCCCTGCAGCCCACTCTGCCTGCGACCAGAGTACATCACTGTGGTCTTTTTTTTCCCTTTTCTTGCCTTTTTTTTTTTTTGCCTCTGCATAGGCCAAATTTTTGCTTTAAATACCACCATTTTGTCCACACTAGTTTCTTTGACCCAGCTTACATTTTTTAAATGTAAATTTCAGAAATAGGCTTAATTTGCTCTAACTGTTAGTATAGGGGTTCTGAAGCAGTGCAAGTATTTTACTTTATTAAAGGAGGAGATTGCTTTGGTGGCTTGGTTTTTGCATATGTGCTTTTTCTCTCCTTTTTTTTTTTTGGTAGTATCAAAGAAGCATGTGACTTTGAAATTTTATTTTAAACTGCGTTGAAGTCAGAAAGTTTGGTTTTTTTCCTAGATCATAGTCTCTCCTATGCTTTACACAAAATCTCTTTGTCATCAAGTACTGTCTTCAATTTAGACTTTAAGGAAAGCTGGTAAAAGTGCAATGTGGTTTTCCAGAGTATTTGAATATATCATTACAAATGACTTTATCATTGCTTTCTCTTGTTAAAACCAGGTTCCATCCCCAAATGATACCAGTAATGTTAAAATTTTCACTTCTGTTTTGTTTCTCTCTCTTTGCATACATTCTTTGACTTTGTAATTATGTATGTGTTATATATGCATACATTGGCATTATTCCTCCTTTACATTTTATTTAATTGTATTTTGGGTGAAAGAACGTGTTAGTGTATTTTTCTGCTGTACTTTATGTATTAACAACTGAACCAGATTGTTAGTTCTCATTGCTTTTAGGCTTTGCTCTGGCTAAGGAGACACGTTTCTGTAAACATCCTACAGCAACCAACTCTACAAACCTTGGCATCCTGGAGCTTCCAAAAATGAAACAGCCATTTGCCGAAAATGAAGCAGCTTTCTGTGGTTGAATTTTACAGTAGATATTTAGGTTTCAAGGACTGTGTTCACTCGTTGTCTTTCAAAGGGGATATGGATGCCCCGGGTTGCACTTAACCTTTTTGTTAAAATTTAGACATAAAGGTTTGTGTAAGGAAGAACGTGTGATCGCTTGTAAGATTCATGCTTTCATCTCACCATTCAGTTGGGGGGAAATCTGTCTTTTTTGTGAAGCCTGTCCCACTGCCTGAAGAATCCTTAGGGCTGCCAAAAGACCAAGCAACAAGTTAAGAGGACAGTGAGCCCAGGTTTCAGGGCTTCCAGGGGCAGTTCTCACCTGGGAGTCTGCTCTTAGCTTCCAGAACAGCTTTCCTTGCCTAGCCCAGTGTTTTCATGCTTGGTTTTGATCTGCCCATTGAAGCTGGGTAACCTCTCTATGGACTTTTCTCCCTACCCTGTCTGTGCTTTCTTGACTGCCCTTCTCATGTGATTAATATGTGTGTTGCTCAAAATGGCAACTGAAACATCACCAGGTATTTTCACCAGGTAGAAACTGCTTTTCCTGTGTCAAAACACCCAATGTGGCTTAGTTGATGCTTCTGTTGCTAAGCAGGTAAATTTCTGGTCTGCAGGCTGTCTGTTAACCCCGTAAGTGCCTAATGTCAAGCAGAGAACATCAAGAAGAAAACCAACTTTTGCTTCCTTTTGACACAGTGCAGTGTTCCAGCTGGTGAAAGCCGGGCCTCGCTCAGCCTCACCTGTACTTAGCTGTGTTCGAGGGCCCAGCCTCGAATTCCTCGTTTCCAAGGGGAGGAGAGGAGTCAGGCGATGGAGAGGGCTGGGAAGCTGGTGGAGAAGACGCTGGGGAGCTGGCAGCGAAGGTCTCCCGCTGCAGGATGCAAATTACGGGCTTGAGTCCAGTCAGGAATGGGTTTAGCCTTTCTCTTTGGGACTTTTCTCTGCGAGTCTGCCTTCCATTGCAGCCTGGCTGAGGGGAGAGAAGGAGAACGGGCTGCTCTGTCCGTCCCTCTGCCAGAAAGGAGTTAACAGAGCACACCGCAGAACAGGTTGGGCGAGACTGTTAGCCGGTGATGGAGCCTCCCCTCTCTCCCTCTCCTTCCTCCTCTGCTCCCTGCTCCTCTCCCAGGACTTGGAGGCGTCTTCACCCCATCCCCTGCCCCCCTGCCCCCTCCCCACTCCAGTGTCTGGCTTTCCCTCTCCCGGGCAGGACATTTGATGTGATGAAAATCCTCTGTGGCAATGAGGAGCCTGTGCGAGAGGCCTCGGCCTTGCCAGCTGTTTCTGGAGAAATTGCCGTCTGTGCCTGTCGTCATGTAACATAGGCCCCATTCACCAGAGACATTCTTGGGTGTGCATTTATGCCTCTGTGGGACCTCTGCGGGGTGCGCAGCCTGCGATGGGGGG
>NW_011494625.1:1924919-1928669 GCF_000754665.1 Bison bison bison
GGCGGCGAGGGGCGTCCCCGCGCCCCCAGTCAGCGCCCGTGGGTCCAGAGTGTTGCCTCCTGAAGCATCAGCAGCACGTCGGCCTCAGGGATGTCCTGTGGCCATCAGCTCGGGGGAGCCGAGCTCTTGAGAAGGCAGCTCTGATCTGACATGAGTTCTGTGGTGTTTGTGTCGAACCCCTCCGTAAACATACCATATATAGTCATGCGGAGCCACTGTAACACACGCTGCAGGGGAGCCTCTCCCGACACACCGCCCGGCGCCCAGAAGCAGGCTTGGGCTATTTCTGGCTTGTCGCCGCTTTCCTTTTTCTCCTTTGGAGGGAGGAGGCAGGAGGCGTCTCTTTTCTTTCTGATCCTCACCCTGTTTGAAGCATGTTTCTGATGCTAGTGTGTCTGGCATGGTGAAAACTCAAGAAACTGTATCGTCACATGAAGAGAGACTGGATTCTCGTTGTACGTCTGTTTTAGAACAGAACCCTTCTTTTTCTTGGTACCTCTCACACGACACACGGTTCATGTTTCATGGCCCCTGGTCGTCCACTGCTTGTTTCTGGAGCATCCTTTAACGCCGCGAGGGTGAGCTCCTCCCGGAACACGTTACTGTCGTGGCTGGAGGAGAAGTTGCCCTTGTGTTTCCTCAGCGTCCTCGCTGGGCCGTCCCACCCGTTCACAACACCTCACCTCCACTCGGCGAGGCCTGAGTGCCAGCTCTCTGCCAAGCCCAGGGCAGTGGTTCTCCGCCTGGCAGGGCTGGGTCTGTGGAGCAGAGGAGACCGTAATAAGAAAGAAATGCAGTGAGTGTGTGTATGTGCGTGTGTGTGCGCGCGTGCGCGTTTAATCGCCCTGGAATACCTAGGCCACAGCACTTCAGCCTGTTGGAGGGAGGGAGGGAGCCGACTGCTGGAGGCATTTGTAGTTCAGATAGAGACTTCTTCCTCTTCCTTCTCTTCTCTTCTTTTCCTTCCTTACCCACTCCCTCCAAAGACCGCTGCACGCCTTCTCAGGCTTCGTGTATGGATGACCCTGGGGGAACAGCAGTCTGCCACTCTGGGGAGTTTGGGTGTTATGTAGAGAGACAAGACGGGCACCTTCTGTTCTGTCATGGGCCTCATCAGCATGAACTGTATCTGACTGTGTGACAGTTAATTGTACCATCCTTCCCGTTTCTTAAGCTGATAAGCCCCTTTCTGTCTGCCTACATCAAGCTTCTTTGTTTGAGAACTTCCTAACACAGTAGAACAAAGTGACAGTTTTCTTATTGACTGAAGTCTCTAAGGCACATTTATTATGCTCTTTATTGTTATCTTTTTTAATAACCTCATTCCTTTAACTTACATAATTGAAGTGTTCCAAGTAGTACAAAGTTAAAACTTTCCTAAAAAAAATCAGTGTGTCCAGGATAGGAAAAAAAAAAAAAATCTTTTAGGCTGTGTCTTTTCATGTCAAGCTCTTAACAGTGCTTGGTAGATAATGTTCAGAGTAAGACAGTGGGTACTGCCAGTTACCAGTTATGGAAGCAGCAGTTGCTTAGCTAGTATTCAGTTGACTCAAAAGTAATATATCACTTACGTGCAGGTCACTTATTTGGCATTCTGAGGTCCAGAATCTTTAGCCTGTGCTGGGGCGGGGGTGGGGGGGGGAGGTAATGCAAAATAAAGAAGCCTGTCCAGGCAGGTTTAGGAAGTTTTAGTACTAAGACTCCTCCCCTTGATTCCTGATGGTCCTTTTAGACCCACACTTTTATTTAGTACTGTTTATTCTCACTGTAGATACAGCCCTGACCACCTTGTCTCCCGTTTTTCCAGTCAACAAGAAATCAGAAGCCAAATTGATGGTTGGGGGTGAAAAACACCCATCAGAAGGACAGGTTCTGAGAGCCACGCGAGAAAGGCTCTCAGGAGATAAGACGGGCACACTCGCGCAGCACAGCTGGTCCCCAGTGAACAGAGGCGCCTTCTGTGCTGTTTCTTACAGCTGCCTCTGTACCCACATGCTCTCGGTAACAGTTTCAGTTAAAAAGACGGGACGCATGGCCGGCCGAGGCCCGGCTGGCGTAGGAGCAGTGCTGGAGGAGGAAGGCTGTTGCGTGGTTCCCACAGGCGCCTTGTGTGATGCTGTTCATCGTAGTGATCCTGAGTCATCACCCAAAAAGGCTTGATTAATCATACGTTGATTCACCGCGCTGTGCTTAAGGGGATGAGGAAGTTTGAAAGATACTTTAGAGAGATTTATACCCACGAGTTCTATGTGGGAAATGAACTTCTTGATACTTTTCCCCCTTGTTCTCATTGATACGCAGCTGCTTTATGAGCTAACGTGCAGTGTTCGAACCCAGTGGGTTCAGATACATACTAAAATATTACTTGTTCTGACCAAATTTGCAGGGAAAAAAAGTGATGCAGTAACAGATTCAAACGATGTTCAGATACTTTTATGAGGGTTGCTTTTCTGTATTCCTAATGTGAATTGTTCTTTCAGATTTTTAATTGAAATATTAATACACAGAATGTCATAGAGTTTTTAAAGCAGGGACTAGAGAAGCCCCTCCATCTGGTGGCTACTATAGATGTCATAGTTACCCTGGGAGGTGGAGTCTCTGTGGAAAAGGAGTTGCAAGTGTAAAGGAAGCCTCAGAAAACTTAAACAGTAAAAAAAATTAAGTGTAAGTCATCAAAGGACAGAAGGAAGGAGTGTTTTTCCCCCCCTCATCCCAACTCGAGTCTCTTTCCAAGAACCCTAGGACTTAAGAGTTGGAAGGTCACTTTAGAGGTCACTTGGCCTGTTTTTAGAAGTTTGCCTTTATTTCACAGAGTATTCTCCCACAATTCACGTCTATGCCCATGTCACTGGGGTAGCGTCTTCGTGGTTTCTTTGGCAGGAGGACTAATCCTAACTTGAAAAATTAAATGTGCTCACTTGGCAGAAATGACTGTGTATTTTTTAGTTTTTTGTTAATTTTGTTCTTAGCAGCTCTATTTTACAGACGGAGGTCCCTGTGGCACTCTGTGGTGACGCACCAAACATCTCTTGGCATCATTAAGTATTTGCAGATATTCTCATGGAAATCCCAGAGTAGAAAACTCCCCAGGGTAGCTCATACCTACTAGTAGTTCGCAAGCATTTTGATTTTATCTACTTAAGTATAGAGCATTGCTGGGCCTGAACTTTAATAATCATACTCATAGATGTATTTTAAATACATATTAGCTTCTAACAGTATTAAATTTGTATCTTTTGTGCACTTGGTTTTGCTTTTTTTTTTTTTTTAACCAAGAGAAATTGTTCCTTTCAGAAATGTGATTAGTTTTGAAATTTGGTCTTCTGGGTATCCATGGGAACTGCACCTCCTGGTTGCCATGCCAAAGGTGGAACGCATGCTCTTAGACTTGGATGTTTGTGACTCTGTCAGGGAAGGAAAATGTATATGAATTGCGTGTACGAAATAAGAATGAGGTCTCTGGATGTTAGACACTCACAGCAGATGGAAAAGCAGTAAAACCCAGTACTTCTCCAGAAGCAAGGAGCGGGTCTCGGGCTGGCCTTTGGGGTGTGGACAGTGCAGAGAGGGCTGCGGGAGGGAAGGGTGTGGCGGGGGTGGAAGGGTTTGGTCTCCTCTGCGATGGCCTGTGCAGACCTACAGCCCCTCGTGCTGGCTCGGTTGAGATGGTGTCCGCACGGCACCCACCGCGGGCAGGCCAGCTCCGGGACACCTGTTGAGAGATTGGGATGGTGAGGCTGGAGGAGCAGG
>NW_011494625.1:1928769-1934179 GCF_000754665.1 Bison bison bison
GCCCAGAGCTCAGCCTGTGTGTGTCACAGAGGCCTCACCCGTGGGCCTGAAGGCTGCTGTGGAGTGGAAGGGAGCCATCCATTAATACTCTGATGTCCCCAGAGCACTCTAAAGACACGACAGAAATTGTGGGTCCGTTATTAGCAGCTTAGTCCATCACGTCCACTGTTTCAGTGCTTACCCTCCTTCATGTAATCCTAATGTTTTATTGAAAGTAAGTGCTATGGGTCTGCCTTAAAAGCCAACTGAAATGGCTTTTCCTGGACATCGCGTTATTTATAAAGGGGGCCTTGAGACCCAGAGAGAAGAGTTGGGTCAGTGGAGTTAAGGTTGTCGGAGGATTGAAGCATTAACTTGATGGCTGGTCTTATCCAGGATTTTGAGATTTCAAGGAAAAGTGGACAATGGCTGCTTGTGTCCGAAGGATTCGGGCTGTCATATGATCTGCAGACCAGCCCCCAAGTTGCCTTGCGGGCAGCTGGGGCATCCACGGAGACCGTGAGCTGTGGAGTGCGTGGGATGGGCTGGCTTGGAAGTCACAGAGCCAGAACTGGTTTTGGTCGTAGTCTCAGGTCTGCGTAAAAGTTGCACCTCACAGGGACGTGATGTCTGTATGGCCTGAGATTTATTACTCGGGCGCAAGGTGGAGGAGGCAGCTGCAGGAGCTGCCGGGGGGAGAGCCGTCCTGTGAAGGACCAGGACACTCGGACGGGGGGAGGAAGGACTCGGCCACGCAGACCTCTTCGGGTATAAGAAGTGGAAAGGGGCTTTGGGCTGTATAAAGCATCGTGTTTATAAACCCCTGGCCCTTGACTTATAGATTGAGTCTCTCAATAGGAACAGGATTATGGAAGAAATGAACAAATGAGAGTGCAATGTTACACGAGACTGCTTTTCTCTGGCTTTCGTTTTCTGAACGCGGACCTTCCTAGTATGCGTCTCTTGCAGTAGCACACACTGACTCTGACGTGCGGATGCATCATGAACCAGCCATGATGCCCGCTGTCAGCTCGCTTACTGAGTAAGAGGAGTTTTCAGGGGCCTTGCTGGAGGGTCCTGGCAGGATGGATGCGCTGCTGAGTTTCTTTAGTTGCGTGATTACTAATAGATCTGCCGATTATCTGATTGCACATTATTCCTATTAGCCTGTATCCTAAGAGAAGGTTCCCCAGGGTTATTAGCTCCTTAATGAAAAGCAGAGAAGTAAACCCTGTTTTTTGGTTTACATGGAGACTCTATTGTTCTGCCTAGTGTTTTCAAGGTAGATGTGAGATTGTTAAAGAAAATAGAAATGTTTCAATTTTCAGGTTTTTTTTTTTTTTAAGGTGACTTTTACATATCTCCTGTAAGAAGTGAAAAAAGAAAAAAAAATCTACTCACCAGTAAAATCCAGCAGTTGCTGAACAGCTATAAAACATTAGAGAAATTAGTGTTGGGCCTTATTTTTAGCTCTGATTTTACAGCTGAGTTATAATAGGTGAGCAAATGCATTGTACGAGTGTTTACCTTTTTTTTTTTCCTTTTTGGCCACGTGGAAGTACCTCAAGAGGTGGAATGTGACACACCCAGAGCATGAGGCGCTCAAGGGCCTAGGAACTTGAGAAGGCCAGGGCAGCAGGGCTCTTCATCCTCAGCTCAGCTCTGCCGGTGCTCACGGGGAAGCAGAGCACCCCCCAGCCCCCGAGGAGCTGAGTTTTAACATGTTTCTGTGTGCTCAAGGGGCTTTTCCTCCTGCTAGGGAGAATTCCAGCAAGAAAGCCCCCCACCTCTGAGGTGCGTCATAGATCCCACTTAGCTAAGTCCTCCGCAGAGAGCCCTCCAGAGAAGTGCTGTTTGCTTCACAGACCAGAAGGACCTGTATGTGGTTCTAGCGCATATTTAAAAATTCTCTTTCCCCAGTTCTTTCAATTTTGTGTATTTCATAAATTTTCTAGTTTTAGTTGATGGGTTATTGTAGATTACATTTTGTTTTGGCTGTGTGGTTCTTGGAGGTGGGGATTTATTGTTTTTTCCACATAAAATGGAAATGGTTGAGCTGTGGACGGCTCAACCTGGATGGGCAAATTTTTCTAGGTTAACTAGAAATTATTATTATTATTTTAAGGAGCAGTTTTGTGGTTCAGTGGTGATGCTTTTACCTTAAAGAGATTACCTTTTCCTGTTTGGGCAAAATATGATATCAGTTTGCTCATGATTTAATAAATAAAATTAAAACCCTTTTCTTCTGACCTGCCTTTTAGAGTCCAGGGATTCTGGTTGGTGTGTGTGTGTGTGTGTGTGTGCGCACGCACACATACACACAGTTTCATGTTCTTCACTGTATTTATTTTTCACATCTTCAGTGCTTCTTAGTATATTTAGATTGTTCAAAATTGTTGGTAACTGTTACACAATCATGCTGCAGTGAAGAAGTTTTATATCTGGTGAAAAACAGACCCCAAAATGGGATGTTGGAGAAAAAAAAAAGAAACTCATTTGAATAAGTGAATGAGAGTAGAAATCCTAGCTAATCAGTTTTGTTACAAGATACATTACATCTGTGTTTGATAGAATGGACTTACGGCTGGCGTAAAGGTCCTTTTTATACTGGTGATAGGAATTGTTTCAGTGGGCTTAAGCTAAAGCGATCAAACAAATATTAAAACCCCAGTGGCACAGCACATAGGATGGCATTGCTTTTCATGTGAAGTCTGTTGCAGGCCGGCAGCTCTCTCGAGTACCTCCTTTCCAGGCAGTGACCCAGGGTCCTGCACCCCCCACCCCCCAGCTCTGCGCATGCCCCCAGGCCGCCACTGTAAGGAGAGAGCCCGCAGGCCAGCAGGCGCTTTAAAGCTTCAGACTGGAAGTGGTGTGTGTCGTCTTTGCTCGCAGCCCCTTGTCCAGAACCTACCACCTGCAGGGTGTGGAGGCGCAGGGTGCTGGGCGGTGTGGAAGGACCCTCGGGCCTTCTCCGTGCAGTGAGCCACGTTGCCCTTCTCCTTGGGTTGTCTCATCCAGGCTCCCTGCGCAGATAGACAAACCAAGGCTTAGGCCTGAAGCATAGAACACAAGGAGTCAAGTGGTCCACAGAGCCGTGGTCCTCAAAGTGTGAGGCTCAGAGCGGCAGCATCACCTGGGAGCTTGTTGGAAACACAGATGGTTAGGCCCTACCCCAGACCTTCCAGTGAGAAACCAGAGGTGGGGCCCAGATCTGTTTCAGTGAGCTTTCTGGAAGCGTGTTAACGTTTGAGAAGCACGGCCCTGGGTGAACGGAATGTCTTCAGGGCCTGTTGGGCTGCTAGTTAGCAGATCAGCTCTGAAGTCCTGATGCGCATGGGGGAATTGATGCTTTCCCCCCAAGACTGTGTGTATTCTTTTATTTTTTTGGCCACACGGTGCAGCATGCAGGATCTTAGTTCCCTGACCAGGGATTGAACCCATGCCCCATGCATTGGGAGCACAGAGTCTTTTAACCACTGAACCACCAGGGAAGTCTTCAGACTCTGTTTAAGCACTTTCCCGGGTAACTCCTCGGTCTCGCAGCCGCCACGTGAAATAGGCGTTAGTGTCGTCTTAAGAAAACCAAGGCTGATAGAGGTTCTGCAGCTGAGGGTGGTTCCGCCACAGCAGGCAAGGGGAAGAGGCCAGATTTGAACCTGGGCAGCGTGGCTCCCAAGTCCGCTCCTTCGCCAGCCCCTGTGCCGTCCTGCTTGCTGGCCACCCCACGGCCGTTTTGTTGCTGTCTCTTGAATGAAGATGGGCCGGCGGCATGAGCAGGAAGCGTGGTGTGTCGGTGACAGATCACACCGTGCCAAGCCCCTCGCCACAGTTCCATTCGTTGGTGGTTGCATTGCCGATAGGCCGGCTGGGGCTGGGGGTGCACGGCCAGGAGTGGCGGGGGAGACGTTTGCTCAGAGTGAGGCGGTGCCGTTGCACCGGGGAACGTGCTCTTCAGTCAGCCTGTGTGCCAGCTCCGGGCTGGGATGAATCCCCGTTCCCAGCACCTTCCCTCCTGATTGGGCTCATTTTCCCTCATCATCTGCCCTCTCTGAGATGCTCATCTAGGGCCTGACTCCATGAGGTGGTCTGAAGACGCTGTCTGAGTTTGCATAGGGAAGTATGTTTTTTTTTCTTCCAAGAAAATGGATAAAAGGGTTCTCTTTCCACTTGGGAAATTCAGGTCAAGTCAGATGCGATCCAGTCTTTTGAATTTTGACCCGATTGACACAGGTTTTCCAAATGGCGTTTAGAAACAGCTTTTCAGGCGGTTCCATTTCCTTGCATCCTTTTCAAATTTTTAATGATTAACTGCATGTTCTTTCTTCCCGGTGGGTCTGTTGTGTGTTGTTGCTGAGGTGTGCCCTGCCAGCCCCTGCTTTCCTTTCCCTTCTTGTCTCTTGGGCTCAGCAGCCTAGAACTGAGCTGACTCCTGCCCAGGATGGGATCAGCTTTGGCCGTAGGTAGAGGATAAAGATAGCATCACCCCTTTCGGTTTCCATGTTGGCTGAGAACAGCTGCAGCGCTTCGTATAGCTCTGAACATAACATCTCATTCCAGAGTCACTGAAGTTTTTAGTTTTCTGCAAGCCAGGGCTTAACCACGGGGTTTTCACATTCAGACTCAGAGTCTCGAGTTTTCCTGTGAGAAACAGTTGCTTGTTTAGTTGAGTAATTTAAGAGAACAGAGATGATGGTGGGGGAGGGAGGAGACCATTTGTTTCTCCAGAGACCCAGGTCCTTCCTCTCCTTCATCACTTTCAGCAGTTTTAATTTGTTGAGGTGCTCTAGCAGACGTGTAGGTAATTGAAGTTAATCTTGAGTCAGGTCTAAACAAAAGAAGAGAAAACTGACCTGAAAAAGAACAACTGAAGTCACGCTAATTGAATCACCGGGCCCTGCATGCAGATCTGCTGGGACCGGCTGACCTCGGGACACGGTGCCCATGCTCAGGGTGGGCCGCGTGCCTCTCAGGAATGGCTGACTCCCTGGTCCCCAGCGGTTCCCGGCTGCATTCCACACCGAGGCGCATCTGGGTGAGAGTTGCAGAGTTCAGCCCTGGTGAAAAAAAAACACCATCAAAGCCATTTGGAGTGGGTTGGGCGTTTGGAGGTTTCTCTCTCCCTTCGCAGACCTGGCGCCCTTGCTGTTTGTAGATGGCATACACTTGTTTACTGGTGAGGGGAGCAGCTACTTGTGTGAATCAGGCATCTGCTGGAAGAAACATAACAGGCTTGCAGCAAATAGCGGGAATGAGAAAGATGCAGCCCCTTGAAATTTTCTCCCTTCCTCTTAGCCAGCTATCCAGAGTCGGAAACAGAATGCCGGACTCAACCTGAGGAGGAGGAGCGGGCTCCAGAGGGTCCCCAGCCCCTCTCCTGGGCCCATTCTCGCGGTCACATGGTTGTAAAGACCTAAGCTAAGAGCACCCCCAG
>NW_011494625.1:1934279-1947162 GCF_000754665.1 Bison bison bison
CCCCCTCTCGCCCCCTCTCTGGGGTCCTGGCTCCTGAAGCTACCAGTTCCCCTTTTCTCTTCCTCCTCCTCGCAGCATACGGCCGCTGCCTGTGTTCTTGAGATTACTAATCCGCAGGGTGTCCGAGTGCCGCTCCGTGCCTGCTCGAGGTTAGGCCCCTCCACCTCTGCGCCTCCTTCAGCTCCCCTGATCTCTCTCCTCGGGAGGGTTCCACACCCTGTCGTTGCCGACGTTTCCACACTCGTTCTCCCTACTGGGGACCTCGTTCCTCCCAGCCCTGGTTCTGTTCCACATCCGTGGCTCAGAATGGCTGTTCTTCATGCCCCATCCTGTACCTTCTCATCTCTGAATCTGAGCCCTGATTTCTCACTCTGGTACCAAGACCCTCCCTTCTCACCCACTCCATTTCTTCACTTGCCAAGTGTCTAAAAAATAATTGAGCCCAACCCCTTTAACAGTTGAAAACTTCTTCCAGGAAGTTTGAGCCTGTGGCCAGAGTGACTTCCTGCTCAGCTCCCTCTGCTCGGCAGTGTGATCCAGCCAGCTTACAGGTCTCTGCACTTCTTTGAAAGGCATTCAGGTTTATCTTTCCCTCTCTGTTCCCTTTGTTCCCATTTCCAGTCTGGTCTCCCTCCCCTGCGGTCCCATGCCGTGTTCAAACAGGTTTCCTTAAAACTCTGACCTCATCATCTCGTGCACGCCCCAAGCCCACACCCGCTGCTGCCCCGGCCCGGTGTCCCCAGCTCCCTGTGACCATCCCTCGTATCCTGTGCCGGCAGGACCCGGCTCCCCGGCTTCTTGTGGTCCTTTCTGGGTATCAGCTCCCCCATCCTCTCTGCCACCTTGGACACTCCTCCACTTAGACAAGCCGGTGGTTTTTCTGGACTTGAAACTGAGTATCGCATAGGCAACTCTGAGTTCTCTTACCTTCTTAGGGACTCTTCTTTGTTCTGCTCATCCAGGTGCTAAGCTCCTGAGCGCCTCTTCTCCCCTCCCCCCACCGTCCCCCCACCTGCCCTCTCCAGTCTCATAGCAGATGGATAGTTACTAATTGAGGGAACAATCATCAGGAAATATTTATGGGCCTTAGGTGGAGTATTTTTTCCCGCCACCTTTTGAAGGGAGATTGCAGGTCTTATTTGTTTATTTTTACAGACAGGTTTTTTTTAACCTCTCACAGCTTGAAGGCCAGAAAAAAATTGGTTAGTTTTTACCTTCAAAGGAGACATAAGAAAACAAGGACCAAGCCAGCACCGCTCGCCCCCCCCCCCCCACCACAGCCACCTTTCAGTCACACGCCCCATGATCACTTTCCCCTGGTTGTGACTCTCGAATTTTGCAGCTGATATAATCCCCCTTTTTATAACCAATTTATTTTATTTATGCATTGCAATTCAAGCAAGGACTACATAGAGGGAATCAGTTTTAATTCTTGGTTCTATTTAAGAGGCTCACTAATGCCCCCATTACCTTTTGTTAAGTGCAAAACAAACATCCTCCAGAAGACCACCCTCTATTCTGGGACTCCTTTGAGATTCCCAGGAATTGCTAGTATTTGGGCCACATTTACACCTATGCGTGGATCTTAGAACAAACCTCCTCAGTGCCTTTGATGGCCTAGAGTTGGTGAGAATAGGCACTGTCTTAACCAAAGGGCATCAGGAAACTACCTTGGTTCCACTGGTTATTCCTGGAAGCACAGAAACAGAACAAAAGCACGTAAGCAGTGGCGCAGAGAGGGCTCACAAAGGCCTCGCCCCCCTTTCTGGAGGGCGAATTCTGTCCCAAAAGTTAGCTGCTCATAGCACGCATTAGGAGCGTGTTGGGGGAATTGATGGCACTAACTTTTACTGAGTTGTTGTCATGTATCAGACACTATTTGAAATGAATTGCATGGTTAATCTCATCTTCAGAGGAAAAAGGAAGGTTTGAAAGCCTGGTCAAGTTTATGGACTCTTCGCAGTGCTGGCCCCAAACGATACCACACCAGTTTTACACAGTTTTGAGGCTGTGAGTCTTGCACCTGCCTGTAGAGTGGGCTCACCCGCCTGAGCACGTCACCCTACTAGGTGGCCCATAATAGGCCTGGAGTTTTAGGATAAACTAAACAGAAGCCTACTGTGTGCCGGGCCCTGGGCCTCGACTAAAGATACGTCAGAAGGGAGAAAGAGGGAACAGTTTCACATCTTAAAAAGAATGCAGTTGGATTTCTTTCTTGTATCTTTAAAAAAAAAAAAAAACTATAAAAATCAAATTTACAGTGACATTAAATTATACTTTTATTTATAAAGAGTCACTCTAGTCCCCTGATGCCGTCTCATTTCAGGCTGCCTTTTGCAGGCTTTGTCTGTGAGTGTAATACAGAATGCCTGAGTGTCCTAGGTTGCTTTTTAACCTTGGTCTGACTTACAGATGTTTCCCCGTGTTTTCACACGTTGACCTTCACGTGTGAGGTGGGACCGGGCCTGAGCAGGTTTTGGGTAGACGGGGCAGGGAGCTGGTGACTCACCTGGAAGAAGTCAGCCTGGCTCCGGAGATGTCCTTCTCTCGTTGGTTTCGTGGGTTATTTGCCTTCACACATTGAAGCTCTGATAAACCCTGGGGAGAATGAAGAATCATAGTGAAAAAGTAAATTACTTCTCGGGTCAGCTCACTGCCTTCCCATGCCTGACAGTTAAAACCAAACATGATCATCTTTATTCCTGCTTTAGGGCTTGAAAGGGCTTCTCTGGTGGCTCAGATGGTAAGGAATCCACCTGTGATGCAATACAAGAGACCCAAGTGTCAGAGACCCAGGAAGATCCCCTGGAGGAGGGCGTGGCAACCCACTCCAGTATTCCTGGCTGGAGAATCCCATGGACAGAGGAGCCTGGCAGGCTACAGTCCATGGGGTTGCAAAGAGTCAGACATGACTGAGTGATTCCACTTAGGGCTTGAAAACCCTGGGAAGCAAATGAGTGAAGGACTCCAATCTAGTAACTCAAGCTTACTGGAGAAAAAGAGTACTGTAGACCTACACTGTCCAGTACAACAGCCTGCCAACCACACACGGCCCTTTAGGTTTAACTGAAGTGAATATTTACAGTTTAGTCTCTTAGTCACATCAGCCTCACGTCATGTGCTCATGGGCCTTGCGTGGCTCAAGGCTACGAGACTAGACAGCAAAAAAGGTTCTTTTCATCTTCAGACAGCACTGCTCTAGACCATATCGATTCAATAAAACGTTCTACCCAGCACCTAACATGTGTCTTACAGGCTAGGCTCTTGGAAAAAGAGAGAAGGATGGTCTTGTCGGTCTCTTGTTTTATATTTGTTAGAGTTTTGTGTAGACTTGTAACATGTAAGGGAAGGCTTTTGAAGCTCTCCTTCCCACGCCAGCAGCCGATTTGACAATGAAAGCCTACACGTACATTGCTGCATGTTACCTATTCCATTCCCCACAAGTGCCTGGCAGCGCCCCCTTCCTTCCCACCTCCCCTCCTTGCTCACCTCCTCCAGAGCCTTCTCCTTTTTTCCATCTGCTCCTTTCTGGCTAGGGACAGTCTTTGGTTTTCTTTTAAACAGAATCCCTTGCTTAATCCTGCTTCTCAGTAACCAGTCCCTTCCTGCTGTATTCTTTTTGTTATCTCCTGTGCTGGAAATTTCTCCTGCGTGAAGCTAACTGCCGAGTGGCTGCTCCCTGACCTTCGCCCTCACTCCCCACAGTCAGGTTGGTCCCTCGGAGATGCTTTCCTGGCACTCCCACCCCTGTTCCTCAGGTCCGTCCCTAGACTGCACTGCAGTAGCTTCCTGACTGGGTTATATGCTCTGATCATCAATTTTTAAAACTGCTGCCAAGAGTTTTTGAAAATATGGTTACGATTATTTCATCCCAAAGGTTTCTCTTTGGTTTTTGTTTTTTTTTTTAAGAAGGGGGTGGGGTCTTCAGTGGGTTCCCACAGCCACAGGGTAAAGTTCACCACTGTGAGCCGGAGCCGTGACCCCCGCGTGGTTATGCTCGCCCTCCGCGCTTCCTCTTTTGCACAGTGGGCTGGCGCAGCCCAGGACTCCCAAGGGTTTTTGTTTGCCGGGGCAGAGACTGAAGGCAGAGCTTTGGCAGTTACACAGGGGATTGCCATTTTTTTCTTACGCCAAGTAAGGGCATTAAAAAAAACTGTCTGTGAACCATCTACTGTCTTTATCATTTCCTCTTAAAAGAGGGCATTTTAACCTAAAAAAAAAAAAAAGAACATGTTCAAGCATTGTGAGAATCTCAGTAAATGGTCTGACTTTCCGCATTTCGCTGGGGAAGCGTGAAAACGTAGGCCTGTAGGGGCTGGTGCCCGCCAAGCTCCTCTAGGGTCCCCCTGCTCTTCGCTCGTGCGTGTCCTTCTAACTGGAATGCCCTGCCTTCTGGAAGATGGATCGTTCCACACGCTTGGGGTTGCTTTTGCTCCACTGCCCTCACACTTGATGACTTACCTCTGGAGAGCCCTGCAGCCTTCAAAGCTTTAGGCTCATAACCCATTTTCCCTGGGATGCAAATGGGCCTCTTGAGTCTTGTCTACTCCTGTCCCCCCACTCTCAGGGGTTCTGACACCTGGAACCTGAGTAGACTAACGTGTGAGACTGAGCATCATTCCATTTCAGGGTTTCACAACGAGACCCAATCTTGCCCTACCTCTCGGGCACAAAAATAGTATGGAGCATCTAACTCATTTTAACCCCCGCAAGGACATGCATTTTCTGTGCGCGCAGCCAGGCCTTGGCTCTGAGGGCAGTGAGAATGGGCCGGGAACTCCCAACTGCGGAAAGCTGAAAACACTCGTTTTTTCTGTGTGTGTGTGTGTGTGTGTGTGTGTGTGTTTTAATGAAACCTGTTTGGTGACTGAGGACATAGAAATGATAAGTGCGAGAGTTTTAAGGCCTGACGACTCTGATGGATTAATGTGTCCCTTTGTTTTCTCTTTCTTCGAGCTAAAAAAATTAAAACAAAAATTTGCCTAGTGTTGTCAGTGAGAATGATGCTTGACTGTACATTTGAGTTGTACGGAATGTGTGACTGGCACCAGTTGCACAGTACTTTGAAAATCTCGGTGTAAGGCCGGCGGGACTAGAATTACTTTGCATATCTGTCTTCCAAACTCTGGTCCCATTACAGCCTCTTGGCTGACAGAGTGAAGAAAGTCGTCACCACAGTTAGTAGGTGCTTGTGGGTGAAGCCTTCGAAAGGGTTATGCTTTGGCTCCAGCACAGCATGAGGGGTTAACTGCAAAGAATAACGAGACGCTGAGGTCTCCCCCCACCCCACCCCAACCTCCCCATCTTTCCTGTGAACAGCGTTTTCACTGCAGCCAGGTACCAAACTATATAATGTGTTAGGACCCCCCCCCTCGGCCCCCCACCGACCCTTAGGAAAATTCTGTTTCCAGATTGGAAACCTGCCAAGATGTCCCTGGCCTCTCATATAGTTTTGGAAAAGTGTCAGTTACAATTCCGATCTGTTAAGTAACCAGGGGGCCACTCTCTTGGGTTACATTTTGACTTCTGCGTTTTCCTTGTGGGGCCGGCAGAGCGTGACACCGGGTCTGTGTGGACATCGGAGTGCCTGGGTGCTGTGGACGACTGCGTTTCCTTCCAGAACGGCAGTGAGGCATCCCCACAGAGCTCTGAAAGGCTTCCTCGGGCATATTCAGGGAGCACGGCAGACGCCGTTGTTTCGCAAGTTTTCTATTTTCTTTGTCTGTACAGGTTGTTCCTGCCTTCACGGCTGGGAGGAAATCGAGGATGTGGAGCGCTTGCCGTTTGGCCGTGGGGCTGGCTCCTGTCCTCAGTCGGGCCAGCGACCCGGCCCAGTCCTCTGACAACAGGAGAGGGGCCCGCCGGGCGCAGCGCGGCCGCTCCGGTCTCTGCAGACATTTTTACTCTTGAAATCTAGCCTCAGAAAAGACCCTGAAAGTGCCGGCTCCCTTGTGGAGCATGGGCACGGGGACTGGTGTCAGGGTTTAATGCGTGACCGTGCCTCTGTCGCTCATTTGCCACCGTTTTCCCCATGGCCTGGCCTGTGTCACCGCTCCATCACCTCTCCCACCCGGCCCTCTCACCTCTGAGACCGGGAGGGGCTGGGGGGTTGTTTGCTTACTAGGCCAGGAAGTTTTTTCTTTTGTTCTTAATTGGCTCTGGAAGGATTCCTCATATCCCAGAAAGGAATTCTGGGGGACTGGTTCAAACATCTGATCTTATGGTCATCCCCAGAACCTGTTAACTTCACGCATGCTGGTGTGATGCCAAGAAAGTGGAAGTCCTGGCCTTGAACGCAGGGAGCCGGGGCCCTCTGTGTGCTCTGGAGGGGGCACGCCCTATGGTCGTCCCACCCTGGAAGTGGCACACAGCCCCACATCCGCCTTCACTCATAAGAGGCGGAGTTTGGGCCCGGATACTTCACGGGAGCTCTCTGGGCATGAGGCAGGTGGAAGTCTTTGGACTAGGCCTGGGGATACCCAGGCGTCCTGGCAGACTTGAGTCTCCCAGGCGAGTCAGGCCTGGGAAGGCCGTCAGAGGTCACGGCCTGTCCTCGCTCTGCAGAGGAGAGGTCTGAGTGTCCCGGGCTGCTTGCTTATTAACACAGGGGAGCACGTGGTGTGCTGCCTGCATTCCCGTGATCAAGGGATGTTATTAAATGCTCCTGAATTATTTTAATAATAGCAGTGTAAACGCAGACATTAACTGGAGCTACTGTAGCTGACTCCTGGGCTTTCTGGACTTGGATAAAGAGAGGCCCTTCGTTTAGCTGTGGACAGAAAGCACATGTGTGTGTGAGCCTGGGAAACAAGTTCTGGGAAGCGGCCACCTCTCCCACTCGCAGGCCTAGGGAGGGCTAGGCCCCCGCGCTCAGAGGCTTTTAAAGCTGGAACTGAAATGGATGTTGGGTGGGTGTTGCTCGGCACGGTTCCAGGGTTTTGGAGGCCAGTCATACTTTGAACGAGTCAAACAGCCCCTCTCGGCGAGCTGCAGGAAGCCCGGCGCTGGCTTCGTGTTGCTGCACGGGCAGGTCAGCGGGAGATAAAAGGCCGGGACTGTTGAGGCGAGCCCCCTCCTATCGCTGGCTGGCAGACTGTGGAGGGAAGATAAAAGGGGGGAACAGGGAGGTTCTTTCTGAGCAGCACGAGGGGGCCTTTATCACAGGAACGCAAGTCTAGCCAGGGGTGCGCGGGAGACCCTTAGCTGTACACGCACACACGTGTTAGCTCTGCGGGAGGACCCCGACAGGGTTTCCCAAACACACGAGGCCAGGTCTGTGTCTCGGGAACACTGGCAGAGGCCGGGCTTTTTCAGCCACAGCGGCCCTACGTCTGTAGTGTTGGTAACAATCACGTCAGCTTAAGTTAAGTGGGCGTCAGCCGGGGTTTCCAACTCCTGGTGGAGGTTTTCCAAGTGGAGGTGTGGGACCCACAGGAGGGACCGGGCCTGAGCAGACCGCAGACCCCGAGGGAGCACCCGAGGCCCCAGCGTGCCCTTGACTTCTTGCTGTTCTCTGGGGCGGCCGAGTTCTCAGCCAGGTCTCAGAGTCAAAGGGAGGAGCCCTGGTGTTGATCCCCCATTTGAGGTGTCCCTTCCTGTCCCGTGTCACTTTGGGGAGGGCTAAGGGCTTGGAGGGGGGTAGTGGCTTTCTCAGGGTGGGGCTTGTGAAGTGTGGCCCCCACCTTGAAGAGCCGGGGCCTGGGCAGCGTGAGCTCAGGCAGATGCAGAGAAGGACATGCTCTCGGCCCGTGGTGACTGGCTCAGACCCACGGGGCCAGGGGTTTAGCCCTCAGGGTTGCTTCAGTCAGACACCCCAGGAAGTGCAGTTGTCGTGAACTAATCACCCTCCTGGCTGTGGGGAGAAGTACCAAGATGGTCTGCGAGCCTCAGGCTTCCTCCAGCACTGGCTGGCCCACCACCGCCTGACTCCCCAGCTGCCTCTGCCCAGCAGCTCCTTAAAGCTGGGAGCTGGAGGACAGGCACCGCACCCCAAGGGCCTCTCTCCTGCCCGGAGCCACTTTGGGGTTGCCTCAGTTTACATGAAGAAACACCATTTGCTTGCTAGTGTTTTTGGTTGGCTGGCCTGTGATAAACACGTATGAGCTTCGTATATTTCAAAGAGTGTTTGTTTTTCTTCTTAGAGTAAGTGAATAATTTTCTTAGAGGCAAAGTAGAAGGGAGAATGGCCGCCCTTGAGGATGCCCAGCGGGCAGCCCTCCGAGCCGCTGAGTGCCGGCTCCGTGGCTGGAGTCATTCTCAGCTGACAGCTTGTAACCTCCCTCAGCCACTGTGGGACGAGGACCCCAGCTGACCGGTGGGCTCCACTGCCCCTGAGCGTTTCCAGCCGCACTTGCATCTTCCACAAAGTCACTGGGGTCTTCTAAGGGGCGTCATGCGGACCACCCCTCCCTGAATTCTGGGAATGTGCAGTCAGATCCGGGGTTAACCACCTGCCCCGGGGCGCTCAGCTCGCCTCCAGCTCCTTCCCCCTCGAGGGAGAAGGGGAGAATCCTGTTTCTGAAGCTTGACCCTTTACCGAGCCTGTGGGAGAGGAGCGCCCAGCTCAGGGCCTGTGAAAGAGTTGCAGGATATTGCCTAAAACTCCCTGCAAACTGCTTCTGAACTTTACCCCAGCTTCCTCCCCGGGCTGTAAATGCGACTGAAGGCGCCGAGCCCCGGTCAGAGGAGTGTCCAGAGCAGCCCAGGCGCTCCCGCCCAGCTGCTGAGAGGCGGGCAGGCTGGGCGGCAGCTGCCCCGAGCCGGGCGCTCCAGCCGCGCCAGGAGAGGCAGCACAGGGTGGGCAGAGCCGGGCGCAGACTTCCCCGATTAAGCATATGTGAGGCCGGCCAGGATTTGTTTCAGCAGCGACCTGAAGCCGGAGGCGTTTTATTTCCTGCTGGCCACAGAGCCCCTCAAGCTGGCAGCAGCTGTTCCACTCCTAATTGTGGATGGGGTTGCATTTGTGATAAGCTAAATTATATTTATATTTCATTGTTACACTTAGGGGCTGGAGCAGAAATTATTTTTTCTTTTTTTTTAAGATCAGCACACTGGGCCTTGCCCGCCAAGTGTTGGCAATCTAAGAGGCCATGGCCGCCATAGGTGGTGGAGGGGCTGGGGAGGGCCGGCCCCAGGCCCAGCTAGCCTGCAGTGTCGCGGGTGCCATCAGCAGCTCATAGGAGGTGCCGTCCTGTTCATGAAGTGTTTTAGTTAATATTCCTCTGACTGATTTCTGTAAAGTATGGAGGGCTAGTATCACCAGCTGCGTTTTCCAGATGAGAGAACTGTAGCTCAGGGAGTGGAAGTTGCTCCACCGTGGCAGGCCGCATCCAGTGCAAGGCTGGGGGCCCAGCACGTGCTGCTTGGGCTGTTGTGCGTCCTTCTGTGACTCATAGTGGGATGAGGAGGGGACTGTCCTCTTGGAAGCACTGACTCTGGAAGTCAGAAGGCTCATCTGACTTGGTCTTCTGCCCCCCTGCAGGACTGGGTTGTGGTTATCCACCCTCTGCTTGATTACTTCCAGAGACCGCAAGCTCATTACTTTACGGGGCCTCTTTCCATCTGTGGGCAGCTTTGGCTGTTCAAAGCCCTGGTATAAAAGATGACGGCGTTCCAACCAGCTCTTCAGTGCCTCCCACCGAGACCGGGTTCCTGTCATGGTGGACATGGGGGTCGAGTGTGCCTCTCCCGTGTGCCAGGCCTTCAGGTGTCTCCACTTCCTCCAACCATTCTCCCCCTTCACTTGGTTTCCCAGGACTCTAGTTTGCTAATCACCGTCTCCAAATGATTTTTCCATGATGCTTTTTTGTGGCATCAGAAAGTGCAAGAATTTCAGAGTCAGACAACTGGTCTAGAATCCTGGCCCCATCCCTGCAGAGCATTCATTACCTGTTACAGCTTGGGGAGGATTAAATGTATGCAAAGTACCTACCCTGGTTTCTGGCCCAGAGTTTATGCCCCAGTAGATAATGTTGTTCTTGTTGTTTAGTTGCGAAGTCACTAAGACTCTTTGCGACCCCATGGACTGCCCCACGCCAGGCTTTCCTGTCCTTCACTGTCCCCCGGAGTTTGCTCAAATTCATGTCCAATGAGTCCGTGATGCTGTCTAACCATCTCATCCTCTGCCGCCCTCTTCTTTTGCCTTCCATCTTTCCCAGCATCAGAGTCTTTCCCAGTGAATCAGCTCTTCGTATCAGGTGGCCAAAGTATTGGAGCTTCAGATTCAGCATCAGTCCTTCCAGTGAATATTCAGGGTTGATTTCCTTTGGGATTGACTGGTTTGATCTCCTTGAAGTCTAAGGGACTCTTCCAGCACCACAATTCAAAAGCATCAAGTCTTTGGCGCTCAGCCTTCTTTATGGTCCAACTGTCACATCTGTGCATGACTACTGGAAAAACCACAGCTCAGACTGTGTGGACCTTTGTCTCTGCTGCTCAATGAGCTGTCTAGGTTTGTCGTAGCTTTCCTTTCAAGCAGTGTGCGGGTGCACTCACTCAGTTGTGTCTGGGGTTGTTGATGCTTCTCCTGGCAATCTAGATTCCAGCCTGTGATTCATCCATCCAGCATTTCTCATGATGTACTCTGCGTGTAAGTTAAATAAATAGGGTGACAGTACCCAGGCTTGTCTTACTCCTTTCCTAATTTTGAACCAGTCAGTTGTTCCATATAAGGTTCTAACTGTTGCTTCTTGATTTGCATACAGATCTCTTTCAGGAGGCAGGTCAGGTGGTCTGGTATTCCCATCTCTTTAAGGATTTTCCACAGTTGGTTGTGATCCACGGAGTCAAAGTTTTTCTCATAGTCAGTGAAGCAGAAGATGTTTTTCTGGAATTCCCTTGTTTTCTCTTATGATCCAACAGATGTTGACAGTCTGATCCTCTGCCTTTTCTAAATCCAGCTTGAACATCTGGAAGTTCTCAGCTCCCGCACTACTTGAAGCCTGGCTTGAAGGATTCTGACCATAACCTTGCTAGCATGTGAAATGAGGATGGTTGTCTGGCAGTCTGAGCGTTCCCTGGCACTGCCTTTCTTGGGGATTGGAATGCAAATTGACCTTCTCCAGTCCTTGGGCCACTGCTCAGTTTTCCAAATTTGCTGACATACTGAGTGCGGCACTTTAACAGCATCATCTTTTAGGATTTGAAATAGCTCAGCTGGAACTCCATCGCCTCTACTAGCTTTGCAGTAATGCTTCCTAAAGTGAAAGTAAAGTCGCTCATTCGTGTCCCACTCTGCAACCCCATGGACTGTACCTGCCAGGCTCCTCCATCCATGGAATTTTCCAGGCAGGATTACTGGAGTGGGTTGCCATTTCCTTCTCCAATGCTTCCTAGGGCCCTCTTGATCTCACACTTCAGGATGTCTGGTTCTGGGTGAATGACCACACCATCATGGTTATCTGGGTCGTTAAGACCTTTTTTGTATGGTTCTTCTATATTTTCTCTGCTTGTTCTTAATCTTTTCTACTTCTATTAGGTCCTTACCAAAAAGCTTCCCTCTTGCTCAGACGGTGAAGAATCTGCCTGCGATGCAGGAGACCTGGGTTCAATCCCTGGGTTGGAAAGATGCCTTGGAGAAGGAAATGGCAACCCATTCCAGTATTCTTGCCTAGAGACTCCCATGGACAGAAGAGCCATGGTACATTCCATGGGGTTGAAAAGAGACAATAGATAATACCCCATAGTTATTAGAGAAGGGATCCTGTGAAACACTAGGCTTGTGACATACTCTAACTAAAATACTATTTTCTCTTTTAGCAATAGCTTTCTTTTCTGTTTTATAAATTCCTCAGCCAAGGTAACTTGTGGAGACCTCTCCCCACCCTTCCTGATAAGCCATCAGAGCAGATCTAAGAGTGGTGGGTGGGGTGGAGGCTCCTAAACCTTATCCCCTGCAGGTACTCTTGTGAGCAGTCTCCTGCCTTAGGGAAGACCCTGCCTTGCCCTGCCCCAGGGGTAGGTGAGCATGCTCTGGGTCCTCTGTCCCTCTGCTCAGCCCGAGGGCTCCCCCACCTCCCTTCTCAGCAGCTTCCTTGTGGATCAGAGAGCCATACAGGTTTCTGCCAAGTTGGGCAAGAAGGTGATGAAATACTAGATCCTGGAGGCCAGGAAAAGATTGGCTCACCTGGGGAGAGGGACAGAGCTGTGCCCGCGAGCCACCAGGCTTCTCCCCACAGAGGCCCCTGGGAGCGAGTGGTGGCCACGCATTGGCGGGGCCCACGTCGTCTCTGGCAGCGGTGAGAGCATCCTGCACGTGGGGGGCGGGGGAGGGCACAGGAGAGGAGCCCGCTCCTCACAGGAAAGGCCCCAAGGAGGGATACGGGAGGCACGTGGGTCCCACAGGACGGCTCCTTCCAGCGGGGACCAGGACATCTCCCCACCTTCCCCGAGGTTCATGTGTTAAGTAGTGAATTCACTCAGGCTCACGTAGATAGGTTTGGTGAGCAGAACCCAGTCTCCCCAGCCAACACGCCTCCTTGCTGACAGTGTGTGTAATGTCGCAATTAAAACATCCAAGTGGTTTTTCTTTTTTAAAGAGAGACTGTCCCTGTCCCTTAAGGCTCTCCTTCCTACCACATTCTCCTGAGCATTAAAGTGTCTCTTGACGTGAAGACAGCAGACGTTCCTTCCGAAAGGTAGCATCACAGTCTCTGTTAACCCTGGGCTCCACGGGGGCCCCAATACCTGGGCAGGAAGGGGCAGGCACTCCAGGCTCTGGGGACAATGTCCATTCCATTTTCCTCCCTCCACTGTGGGGTCCCATTAAGAGAGAACCCGCTGGAGATGGGGTCCCATTAAGAGAGAACCCGCTGGAGATGGGGTCCCATTAAGAGAGAACCTGCTGGAGATGTGAGCTCATTCTGAGGCTGGGGGAGCTGTGAGG
>NW_011494625.1:1947262-1950237 GCF_000754665.1 Bison bison bison
ACCCCTGCCAGGAGCGTCAGAGAAGGGAGGGACCTGGGGGGACCTCGGAGGTATCCAGGCCAGAAATGGAGACCGGCTCCCAGCTCCCTGGAAGGAGGCTTTCCAGGGGCACACAGGTTGGTGAAGGCTGTAGCTGCGGAGGGCCTTTGAGGATCCAGAGCTGCCCAGGGCCCAGACCGAGTGGTTCTGCTTTCTGTGCACTGCAGGCTGCCCTGCCCTGCCCGAAGCTCACAGCCTGCTCGTCCCCTGCTCCTGCGGAAGCTGAAATAGGCCCTGCGCACACCGGCCTGATCCCTGTCCTCTTGCCCTTACTGTTATTTTTTTATCTGACTCTGCGACCCCATGGACTGTTGTCTGCCAGGCTTCTCTGTCCATGGGATTCTTCAGGAAAGAATACTGGAGTGGGTTGACATTCTCTTTTCTAGGGGGAACCTTCTCAACCCAGAGATCGAACCCAGGTCTCCTGCATTGCAGGCAGATTCTTTACCGTCTGAGCCACCAGGGAAGCCCCCCAAATTATTTCTTTGTGGTAAATAAAGCTAAAGTTAGAACTGGGGTCTGAGTCTCTGCTCCAGAGCCATGAGTTTTGCTCCCAGGAGTATGATAAACCAGGGCCTTCCTCCAGGTCATCATAGAAAGAACGTTTTTCAGGGAGATCCCTCGCCTTTCTTCTAGAATCTGTATGAAGCACTGGTTCTCAAAGCTGGACTGAACCCCCGGGAGCCAGTACACAGGGTCCAGGGCAGTGTCCAGGCCTGGGAACCTGCCTTCCTTCTTTCTCTTAGTTTAACTGAGATGCAGTTGACACACAGCATTGTGTGGATTTAAGGTGGACAGGGTGGTGATCGACTCACAGGAATTGAGCATCTGCATTTCCAAGCAAGATCTGTGATGCTGCTGTGGACAGGAAGCCTCTGGGGTGGCTGTGCTGGAGGGAGGGTCAGGAGCTCAGCGGCTGGAGGAGAGTGCAGTTTCCTCCCCGGGGTGCTGGTGCTGGTTTGATCTGTGCGGTTCTCACTCTGCCGTCTGGGCTCACGTCTCCTGCCCCCCAGCACTCCCTCCACGCGTGAGCTCTTGGTGGTTGGATCAGTGGGACTCAGCCTCCCGGACAGGGTTGGGCTGTTGGGGTTTCAGGAGCCTAGTGGCATCCTTCCAGTCACCTGCTCGGAGAAACAGGGTGCAGACTGTGGGCCCCAGTGCGCAGCAGGGTGGGGTGCGGGTCCACTCCTGCTCCTGCCAAGGACGAAGGTGGGAGCCCAGGGTGCCTTTTTCTTGCCTACAAGGGCGGAAGTGGGAGGTCGGGCGCTGAGCCGCCTCGAGGGGCAGGAGTGACTCAGAGACAGTTGTTAGAAGCCCGAGAATGTGACTGCAGGAGCGCATCTGGGCTCTCAGGCCTGCGCCAGGCCTCGGGCGTGTGGCCAAGAGACGCTGAGCAGGGTGGAGAGTCTGGGTTCGCTTCGCTGTTCCACCATGGTCTTGGGGGGCTGCCCTGTGGGACTCAGCCTCACGGGGCTACTGTTAAGAGGGTTAAATGAGATGATGTGCTCAGCGTGCAGCGAGCAGTGTTCAGAGAAGAATATTGGCGTGTTCAGAGACTGTTCGCCGCTCTTATCATAAACCCTCGTTCTAGTCTCTTAGTGTTGTGGGGGTCGAGTTGGGAGCCGAGAATCTTCCATCGCTGGGGATCAGGGAGGCTTGCGGTGGCAGCGGCCCCTGAAGGATGGGGTTGAGGGAGGAAACTGAGCAGAGTGGGGCCCAGTGGGCAGGAAGACCCGGAGGGAAGCGGGCAGAGATGGGGAGCTGTGAGGGCGGGTCACAGCCCTCCATTAGAGGGAGACGCGTCGTGGGGGCAGAGCTCAGGAGACAGCACCGCGTCGTGGGGGCAGAGCTCAGGAGACAGCTGGGGCGTGGGGTGGAGAGGGGGCAGGCCGCGTCCCCTCACCTCCAGCTCTGCTCTCTGGATCGTGGCCTGTGCCACAGGGTGCTTCTGCTCGCCGCCCCATGCGCCCTCCCACCCCACCCCGGGAGGATGCAGGACTGGCTGGAGCGGCTCGCGGGGCCCTCCGCACTAGGCGTGCGCCGGTCCACGCCGAGGCTCTAGTGACGCTCCGCGCCTCCGTTTGCGCCATTTGACCCAAGCCCAGGCGGCGAGGGGGAGGGGCTGTGCACGGGTTGCCGCCCTACCCAAGGCACACACCGAACCCTTAGCCAAGAAACACATCAACTTCCTGGAACTCGGAGCAGTCAGCGCAGCTGTCAGCCTTCAGAGCACACGCGAAGCTGTCCTGGTTAGAGGAGACGGTTTTGCCCCAAGCTCTACAGGCACGGCCTTGGTGCACAGCTTGCCTGGTTGGGTTTCATCCCAGCCTAACCAAGACTTCCTGCGTCAGCCCATCCTGAGAGAGATGTCCTTGCTGCTGGTTAAGCCCCATCGTAGCCCAGAGCACTTTAATATCTGAATTCCTCTAAACTCACACTCATTTAGCCCATCCGGGTTCCATCCCACGTCGGCCCGAACCGGCTGTTCCCACCAGGGGATCGGCCGTCCCCGGTATCTGGAGGAGCGGCAACCTGGCCGCTGCAGTAAAGCTCCCCACCGCCTGGTCTCGGGCTCCCGCTGTCATCCTTGGCATGCAAGCCTCCCCCATCTCTCCTGGGGGCTCAGGACAGATTGTAGACCTCACGTCGAGAAGCCTGCGGGCTTGCGCAGGCTGGGAGCCTAGCTTCTGGACTATCTTCCCTTTCATCTCTCATCTTTCCTGTGCTATCTCTTTGGACCTGGAGACAGGGTCCTTAATCTCTTCTTTCTGGCTGAGCATAGCAGGGTCCCTTATCTCCTCAGGGGCTGGGGCCGGCCCGCCCCTCCCCGCAGCCCCAGCGTGGACCTCTGCCCGCTCCACGCCACCCTGCCTCCCTGGAGTCTGATCTGGGCAGAGCCTGTTGGGGGCAGGGGGGGGGGGGGGGGGGGGGGGGGG
>NW_011494625.1:1950337-1956162 GCF_000754665.1 Bison bison bison
GGGGGGGGGTGGCGGAGATGCGATCCGGAAATGCAGGCTCCTTCCCCCGAGCCGGAGACCCACCTCCAGCTTCCTGGATTCCTGTCTCTAGGTACTGCCTCTCCTGGTGTGTCTTCCCCTCCTCCCCTTTTTTTGAGGTGCTGGTGATAGTAAAAGGTATCTTGAATTTCCTTCCAAAGACTGTCCTGTACTTTTCCACTCTCTGAGTTGTGTGAGTCCCTTAGGCCTGGTGGAACCCAAAACAAACAGGGCAGTGACTCTTGTTAGTCAGCTTAATCACACGACGTTCTTGATATTCAGATCATTTACATCCAGGATCAGAGGCAGGAACTTCCAGGGTCAAGTCTGTGAGGTTGGCCTCTCCTCTCGTTGGTTCCCCTGAGTGGATGGAAGAGGTTACTTGGTGGGCTTTTAAAGTATCATTTTTAAGTGAGGGGAGGGAGAGGGTCCTCATTTTAATGGGAATCTTAGTTATATTCTGGACAGTTTCAACTCCAGAGACTTGTCTCTCTGACGTACGTTTTTATTCATTATGTGAAAAACTATAGTTCAAACTACAATTGGAAATCTTGGCAGTTCCGAGGGGGAAAAAACCACGGAGCTATTCTTCTCCAGATTTTCTTCCTGATAATATTTGCCATTAATAAAAATGAGTAACAAAAAAGGGAAACTTTGCTTGCTTTTTTTTTTTTTTAAACAGTTTGTAATTTCACCTTTAGGCATCTTTAAATTTAGATGGGTGGGAATAATCTGGTTTGTTTCTGAAACCTCATGGGAATTTTAATAAAATGGTCTTAATTCATATATATTAAGTAAAACCAAGATTCTTACCCTGCTTATTGAGGATGAGTTTCTGGGGTCCCTGATCCTTTTGATACTGAAGGAAAATGTTGGGTATGGGCGTATATCCTTTTATGTATACAAGGGTCCATAATTTTCATCAGCTCCTCAAGGAGGGTCTTGCTCACAAGAAGCACGGAGACAATTACTGGAGTAGTAATAAGGGTTCCTCCTAGTTTACCAGGGCCAGGGGGCGGTCTCTGGTCTTTCAGGGGCTGTCCCTGTTACTCCTGGTTTCTTTGACACTTTGTTCAAAATCTGAAGACCTTTTCAAAAGAGAAAGGCACAAAGAAAACGATGGAGCCCTGAGGCAGTGAGGTGTAAAGAGAGAAGCTGTTGTGGTGTCAGAAATCATTGAGCATCTGCTTCTGACCCACCGCAGACCCGTCCAGCGGGAGCCTGCCCACCTTAGGTGCTTAGTAACCGTGCGGACAACGCGAGTGAGATTCAGGGTGATAACTGGGCGTGTGTCGTGCCAGGCAGCTTTTCTGTAGGCGCTCCGCAGGGTTTGATAGAAGCGTATCGAGCGAACGTTTCTCCAGCGCTTGTTCGCGTGGCTGCCACTTCCCTCCTTTGCCCAGTTTTGCCCTCTTCAGAGGCTGTTTCAGAGACAGAACGTGCTGGCTGGGTGGCTCTGGGAAAGGTTACGTTCCAGGTTTCTCTAAATTTCCAGAGGGCCAGACACAGCTTTCTCCCGGATCAGGGGTCCGAGACCCCTGGTGGCGCCCCCTGAGCCGACTTTCTCAGACCCTCAAAGGGTGTGTGTAATTTGAGTTTTCTGTGTGTCCCTTACAGAAAAGGAAAGATACACTTTAGGACACTTTCTCCATCACTCAGGAAAAGGTGTAATCGTCACTGCTTTACGTTAAGAGGCTGTTTAGTTCCGTGTTTTCCTCTCAGTTCTCTTCTTCTCTCCTCCTGCTTCTGCCAGCACTGAGTGCTTGCTGTCTTTTCTTCTCCACCTTGAAACTGGCCATCCATCCTTGCCTTCTGCCAGCACGCCAGTAAGGTGCCCAGAGCTCCCCTTGGTGCCATTCCCGTGTGGCGTTGCCTGCGATGTTGTTGGGATGTGCTTTAGGGGTTCCTTCTCTCCAGGTCGTGCTGGATTCCAGTCGCTCTTGCTCACGTGGAGTTGGCCTCATTGCTGGAAGCTTGCTTAGAAACACGGGGAGCGGGGGGATGCCATGGTCCTTAGCTGGTGGCTCCCACAGTGCAAGTGCAGAACGTGTTGCAGGGCCAGGACCCTCTCTGGTGTGGACCCCCTCCTCATGCCTCTGCTTCTCGTTTCTGTAGGTTGCTGCACTCTGCTCCAGAGGCGGTGGCTTTGAGGCGTGACCCTGCCCACGCTTCGCCCCGCCAGCACCAGCTCCTCAGCAAGGAGGGCCCGCTTGAGAAGACGAATAAGACAGGTCAGTCTAACTTGATTGACTTTCCTTGAGTCACAGTAACTTTGAGTGTTGTCTTCCTTCATGTCCCCACATCCCCTTGGAGTGGTCCACCCTCTGCTTGGGGTCCTCCTGAGGCTTTGATGCAAAACCACAGACAAGCTTTCACGGTGGACTGCGGGTTTTCCCTGGGCTAGTGGCCTGGGGCGTGGGATGAGAAGTCTTGGAAAGGGTGTCGAGGCCCTGGCTCACAGGAAGCCACGCTGCAGGCACCCCTGTTCCCTGCTTCTCCTTTGCCACCCCCAGATTTGGACTCTGTGTTTAAAACTAGAACACCAGTCCTGTCCACTTGGCCATGTCAAAGGGATTTCCTCTCACATCTGTGACTTGGGAATCTCATCTGGGTTTCCAGTCCTCTCTGGTCCCAGATAAAGGAGATGATACTAGCATGGGGTCAGTGATTTTTATTTTGTTCATTATGACTATTATTATTATTTTTATTTACAGTAATAGAGCAGATATATAGATAGGTGTCAGGGAGCAGAGACTGAAAATATTAGGACTGTAAATATTTATAAAGAAAAATGTGCTTTGTAAATGGACCTGAGACTGTTAATCCTTCCTTTCATCCCCTGAGATTGAGAATCGGAAGGTGTAGGTTGGTCAGTTGGGTCATTGCTCTAGTGTGGGCCAGGGTCAGGCGTGGGCAGGGAAGACTGACTAATTCTAGCCGCTGGCTTCTGGTTAAATGAGTGGATAAATACACCTTAATATTAAGGTGGATTTGTTTTTTCTAACTGGGAACAATGAGCTACATTGTTTTACACCAGGTCCCTTCCATTCTTCCTGTTCCATCCTCCCAGAAGGAGAAGTCACACATAAGACACAAGCGCACACCCGGAGAAAAATCTCAGAAAAGATTTTCTATGCAGGCTGGCATGGGTGCTTCTGAAAGGGCTGCCTAGGTTGAGTCCACTGACCGTTTTCTTTTCAAACAGTGTAACTAGGAGTTTCATTTTGTTAATTGCACTTTCTGATCAGAGATGAGAAGAGTCTCTACTACTATTTACTTACATTTGAACTAGGAAAAGGAAGTAAATGTCGGTGATCTCGGCGTCATCACTGGGCAGGGTCACACTTCACACTTTATCCCAAAGGAGGAAGTAAATTTAGCAAATGTCTTCCTGTCCAGACAAAGTGGGAAACAGCAAATTTGCCTGACTTTTTCATTTTCCAGTTGGGATGTAAGCACTTGCAGCTTTCAGCCTGTAGGTTGGTGAGCGGTTGTGACTGTTGCTGGGTTTTCTGTCCTTAGGGCATTTACAGAGTCTGCAGGGAAGGTTTCTTTACCATCTTAGTGATTGTGACAAATTCTTACTAGCACTTTACCTCTTCTTGGTGAATATATTTGCGTTGATTTTCTTGTTGACTGTTTCCCTTCTGTCCCGTTTTCTTTCCCTCCTCAGTGAGAGACGTGGACCATGTTGTTTGTAACTTCTAATTTTATGTCCATCTGAAAGGACTTAAATCTAGTCCTAGTCTGAAAAACTCTACCACATTTTTCTTCTCTAAGTGCCATAAGACAAAAACAAGATCATTGAAACTATCCCACTATAAATGGTAGAAAGGTTGAGATAATTTTTACTGACATAATACAATTACAATAAAGATTTCTAGTCATCTACGATTTGATGTATATTGAAACTACGGTGGGGATAGGGGGACTTCCCTGGTGGTCCAGTGGCTGAGACTTCACACTTACAACGCAAGCGACCTGGGTTTGATCCCTGGTCGGGGAATTAGACCCCACATGCTGCAATTCAGACCCAGCACAGCCAAGTAAATAAGTATTTTAAAAAACAAACCTCTGGGCGATATATATTTAAAAGAATGAGAGGGTTTTAGTATAGAAGGTGCCCCTTACATGAATCAAGGAAATAATTGTTCACTGACTGGATTACAGTTCTAGGGAACTGAGGATACTTTCGTTAGAAATCCTTTAAAGAAAGAAAATGAGGTATGTACATGTATACTTCTGTGTGTGTACCTGTGTTGAATGTTTTTCCCTAGAGAGGAATTTCCCAAATGAACTTTCATAGACAGTCAGAATGGGAAGCACAGTTTTTAATAAGTTTAAATGGTCTTCCATATGGGAGAAGCTTCATGGAAAGAAAACAGCTTTGGGGTTGAGGGGCTTGTCTTGTTTTTTTGTTTGTTTTAATTTGGGACCGAGGTTTCCTTTTGCTCTTTTCATGTGGAAGATGCAAGGGTGAGGCTGGGTCAGTGGTCTGAACAGTTGTGTGTTTGGCAGTTAGTCCTTTTACCTACCATTTGGAAAACCATTGGTTCATATCTTCAAAATGTCTGGGGCTTCCCAGGTGGCGCTGGTGGTAAAGAACCCGCCTGCCAATGCAGGAGACACAAGAGACGCGGCTTCCATCCCTGGGTCAGGAAGATCCCGTGGAGGAGGGCACGACAACCCACTCCAGTATTCTTGCCTGGAGGATCCCATGGACAGAGGAGCCTGGGGCGCTGCAGTCCATGGGATCGGAAAGAGTCAGACACGACCGAAGCGACTTAGCACGCACACACACATGTTCTTCAAAGTGTCTACTAACAAGGAAGGCAGATTTTGTCTCTCGACAAGGAGAGTGTTACTGCTGAGGTTCTCTTTGGCTCTTGGGTAAGGTTTTAGCTTGGGGCTTGTCAGCTGATGGCCCGTCCGTTGTGTGAAGCCGTCAGATGGCTGTGTCCCCAGCCTTTCCTGCTCTGCTGCCAGACACGTTCGCGGCTGCTCCAGGAGTCCCCGTTTGTCACGCCCTACCCGGGTCACTTCTCCCAGAGGCGGAAGGGGAACCACAGGCAGTCATGTCCTCTCCAGGGGGGCTCCTGAGCATTCACTTTGCTCCTGAGATAATGCGCTTGATCACTGAGGCAGTGTGGATGTGCAGAACTTAAGGCACACCGGAGGGTAACAGGGTACGTGGCCAGAGAAAATCTTCCCAGATAAAATAAAGGAAACGGGTTACCTGGAGACTTAACTTCCTATAGCCAATAGTACTTGTGTGGAAGAAGCATGACTAGAAGAGGCCTGGAGAAGTAAAGCTGGATTGTCCGGGGGCTGTAGTGTTCCCTGCAGTCATCCTTCCGTATTACCAGGTTTTTTTAAGGTCTGACCTGTTCCCTCCTAGACTCTGAGTCTTTAGCGGATTCCTTCCCTGCCTCATCTTTGGTCAGTTTTAGGAGGCGGGACACGGGTCAAGAGGGAGTCTGAGACTCCTTGTGGGGAACAAGGGTAGAGAAAGTTCGCTGTATGTGGACCATGTGAGCTTCAGAAAATAAAACACCACAGAATCGTTTTGGCTGTTGGGAGTGAGGGCGATGCGCTGTAGGGAACATCAGTTAAGAGTGAAAAACAACCACAGAATGTGGTTTTGGAAGAAAAAGAAGACTCAGACATCTCCCGTACGGTTCCCTGTAGTCTGGTGAGTGCAGCGGTCTGAGATTACAGCAAACGTGGTTTCTGTTTTTCCTTCTGAACCTTTCTGCCCTTGCTTCCCTTCCAGTGTCGACGAGAGATACGAAGAGAAGAGAAAAAGG
>NW_011494625.1:1956262-1967845 GCF_000754665.1 Bison bison bison
ACAAAAAGAAAAGAAAAAGGACCCCCCCAGCCTCGCTGCCTCGTCCGTGCGCCCAACCCCCGCAGCAGATGACGCGCTCATAGTGCATCAGCTGGGGCGGAGAATGGAGGTAATCGCCAGTGCGGGCTGGGTTTTCCTTCCTTCCATTTTCTGGGGGAAGGTACATTACATCTTCATATGTTTTAAGAAACAGCCTTTTTTATGCTGATTTGAAATTTGGTTGTAACGTTGGGTGGTAGTGTGGCTTCTCAGTTGTCTTACAGTTTGGACTCCCGCATTAAAATCGGGTATTGCGGGCTGGAGTTAGGTGAGAGCCAAGGTTTCTCACCTTACGTTTTTGGGTCTAGAACACGCTTGCAGTAGTGAGTAGGCTGCTAGGAGGCCGCTGGCCAGATGGGCCCTCCCGGCCTTATTAACTGTTGGAGCCTTTCCCACTCTGCCTCGTCAAAGATTAGCAAAGGAAGAGGACCTGCCTTGGGTCACCTCGTCGGTGGCCCATACTCAGAAAGGAAGCAAGGCAGTCAGTTCAGTGTGACAGCGCTTGGTTGAGATGGAAGCTTCAGTCACGTGGGCACGTGTGTCGGCTGAACTGAAGGGGAGGGCTTAACCTGGCTGCAGCGGTGGTAGCCGTGGCCCCTGCCACCTGCCTGCCCGGTGCCTCAACTTCCCAGCGATCACATCAGCAGTTTCTCACTTTCAGTTCTGTGGCCGAGGCTTTCTAGAAGCTTAAACCCTTGTCCCAATGACGTCAAGCTCGCCCATTGGCCTGGAGGGTTCAGACTTGTCTTCCATCAACACCATGATGTCAGCAGTCATGAGTGTGGGGAAGGTCGCCGAGAATGGCGGGGGGCCCCCGAGCGTCAAGTCCCCCACGAAGCCTCCGGGACCAAATCGGATTGGCCGAAGGAACCAGGTAAGCGTCCGTGCGCGTGCAGTGGCTTCCGTGAGAGCACTGAGGGAGGGATGTCCCCTTGAGTCCCAGAACCCTGGACGTGGTCTGAACGGCACAGACACACCCAGAGGCCATGATCCCTTTTCAGGTGCTAATTGTAACTTAGGTCGGTTTCCATTCGCAGAGAAGGTTTTCTGTGCTGAAGTGTCAGTGTTGATGAGAGCACCCCTACCGGCACCCCCCCGCCCCACCCTGTGACCTTGTGACTTGATTTGAACCCAAGGTCTCTTAACTCAGAGGGTAAAGAATCTGCCTGCAATGCAGGACGCCTGGGTTTGATCCTGGGTCAGGAAGATCTCCTAGAGAAGGGAACGGCAACCCACTCCAGTATTCTTCCCTGGGAAATCCCAGAAACAGAGGAACTTAGTGAGCTACAGTCCATAGGGTCGCAAAGGGTTGGACACGACTGAGCGACTTTCACACACACACGCATGCTCTCTTCACGGTACAGGCGAGGCAGAGAGCTCAACTTGCTCCTCTCCTGTGACGCGGTTCCTTTCTTCACTCACACAGCTGGTTAATTGGTTCTACGATGCCTCCTCCTTGATTTTTTAAGTGTCTGCAGCACAGATAGCCAGTGAGTCCTCGTTCTGCTGGACTGCTCTCCAGCTTTCCAGCCTTGACAAGGCACGCAACTGGGTGCCTGAGGATCCCCCTTGGGATGCCATGTGTTCCTCTTGAGTTTTCAGAGATCATCGCAGTGGGCAGGGGCATAGGACGTCAGGGATGTTATGAAAGGCCGTGTTTCCTCCCTTGGGAAATGAGATGAGTCTTAATGTCCCCATGGCGCACTTGAGAAAGTGTTGCTGTCCTGCAGCAGTGTGCTCGACAGTGCCCGAGGAGCGAGGTGGCCGTTCCCCTTTCTGCTCTGCGTCCACATGGTGTGAACATCCTTTGCTTGGCTTCCCTGACTCGGTGGAGTCCCACCACACCCTTGGGAGAAGGCAGCCTTCTGACTATCTGGAGACCGGGGATGGGCAGGAAGGTAAACCTGTTGGGCTTTTGTGAGTTAGTTTTCTTTTTTATTAATAATCCCAAAGTGACTGTCCTTATGCAGAATTGTCTGAGCACAGTCCTTCCAGCCCAGCGTGATGTTCCCCTATACACTGGTAGAAGTCCAGCGTGAGTCACGGCCCCGTACAGGGTGCCCTCCAGAAAAAGTCCCAGCCTCACATCCCTCCAGCGACGGAGGCGGGTCTGTTTCTCCACCTCGTCCTCAAGGCTGAAGACTCGGAGTTAAATGATGCTGTCGGGTGGGGGCATTGATACTTTTTCTCTCTTTTTTTCCTTTTCTCCGCGTGCCTCTCTTCCTGTGGGTACCTGAGAAAATTCTCAGCCTGTTTGACTGTGGCCTGAGCCAAGAAGGAGCGCTAGCTCTGGGAAGAAAAGGTTTATTTTCAGTCTCACGTGACTGTCCGTCCATCCATCTATCCGTCCGTCCATCCATCCATCCCCCCATTTCACAGTGTTTGCCCCTCATTCCTTCCAGCCAGGCACTGTGTGCCGGGTGCCAGCTCTTTCTGAGAGAGCCCAGCACGACCCAGCAGGGGCAGAGCCGGCCCAAGTCCAGGCTCGGTCCCGTCCCAGGGATTCAGAGAGTAGGTAGAGCCGTGGAGGGACCCGTGGCCTTCTGTCTGCACGTGGGGCGTGCAGGGGACCCACAGGGGTGTCTGGGCCATTCGTCACCCGCCTCCTGTGTCCTCTGGGCTCCTCAGGGCACCGGCTTAGGCTTTTGAAAGGAGGTCTGGGCGAGAGGCAGGATGGGGAAGATAGCGCGTTAGAAAAACGCAGCGTGGTCCCTACCGGGCTGGACGGGAGGGCTGGAGGGCGCCCTGAGGAGCAGAGTTCCAGGGCAGATTAGCCACCGCTGGAAGCCAGTAAGGGTGCCAGATTGTTTCATTATGGAATGGTTAGTTATCACATTAGCTGCTAATTTTATCTGTCAGCTCGGGAAGCAAGCTCCCTCTACCAGCACAGCCGCAGCCTCTGGGTTCGGGCCTCTCCAGCAGGGCTCCGCCGGCGTCGCAGTGCTTCCTCTTCTGCCTGCTTTGTCTTTAAAATCGCATCTGAGTCTGGAGACTCCTCCTCCCAGATCATCGTGGATGTCATGACTCTGTGCTGAGGGCCGCAGCGCACCGCTGCCCACCTCCAAACGGGATCGGGCTCCAGTTCATGGCAGAGCCCGGAGTCAATCCCTTTAGTCCCAGGGGCCACTCAGCGCTTCTGGTGTCTGCCTCATGGGGCTCACAGGGTGATTTTTTTTTTTTTTTTTAGGGAATTTTCATCCTCAAGAGGCTGGCTACTTGGAGGGCCTGGCTTTTTACATTTATTTACGTCCTCCAGTGAATCTCTTTTAAAAAAAATTCTTTTTGGACTTCCCTGCTGGTCCAGGGATTCAGACTCCACGCTTCCACTGCAGGGAGCACAGATTGACCCTGGTGAGGGAAGTTCTGCGTGCCACACAGTGGAAGCAAAAAACAAACCACGTACAAACACATTTGTCTGTTTGGCTGTGCTGGGTGTTAGTTGTGGCATGAGAGAGACCTTTTCATTGTAGCACGTGGGGTCCAGTTCCCGGACCGAGGATCGCACGCAGGCCCCTGTGCTGGGAGTGTGGAGTCAGACCCCCAGGGAAGAAGCTCCCAGAACTGCTTTTTAATACACATTGTTGCTAATCTAATAATTGAACAAAAACACCCCAGAGACAGAGTCTGGGCCAGCCCGGAGGCATCCCGCAGTGCCAGGCGAGGGCCCTCAGCCTGTTGCTAGTGCTTTCTGTCTGGTGGTTCTCGGCCAGCTGCATCCTGACCGGAGAGCACCTGCCTCCCGGCGTGCACACACCTTCTGCCTCTGGGAGGGGTAGAGGCGGATAATGACCGAGTGAGGCTGCAGGGCTGGAGTTTTTTGTTTGTTTGTTTTTTAATTGTCTCTGGGTTAATATACTTCCTTAAAATACGTATCTGTGATTTTTTTTAATAAGAGAGTGAAGATGTGTAGTGTACTTACTTCTCAGACCCAAGGAGAGAAGGCGTGCGTGACCTACCAGGGGGCTTGTTCACCTCTGAGCAGCGAGAGGGGCCTCCCGTGGGAGCTGAGGACAAGACCCCCTCGTGCGTCCACTCCACCCCGCATGGTGCACGGGGCCATCTGTCTCTATGGTTTTCAGGGTGGCTTTTATTTTATCATCATCATCTCATGAGCCAGCCACAAGGGTGTTTGCTTTCTGTGCCTTGGGGTCAATCCTTTCTGGGTCAGACTTGTGTCGCCTAGTGGTTAGGGCATGGGCTCTGAGCAGCTGGCCTGAGTGTTAATCCTGGCTCTGGTTTGGGGCAGGTTACTTGCCTCTGTGTACCCGTTTCCTCATCCCGAAAATGGGATCTGTAACAGTGGCCATTTCTAATGGTTGTGTGAAAAAAACCACCATTTCACATGTGCATAGTAACTGTTTAATAATTGGTATTATTCACAAGGAACAGAAATTCAGTTGAATGAGTGCAAGTAAAAAGACGGCTGTTGAAAATGCCTGAGGGTCCAGCCCCAAAGCTGGCTCCCTCCCTTCCTCACACTTCGTTACCATTTATGAGCAGTGGTGGGCAGGTGCTCCAGCCATAAAGTGTCCCACTGATTCCCCACTGGGCACCCAGGTGGGCACTGGGGCCTTCCACCCTCAGGAGGGTGGGGTTTTGTCATGAGAACTCCATTCCCTTTCATGTATCTTGGGGGCTCAAGACCAGGCAGAAACAAGTGACTGGAGCCTGGGTCAGACTTGGGGAGGAGTACAGCCCTGTTCTAGCTCAGCTGTGACTTGACGCTTAATTTTTCACTGTCCCCGATGATTCACTAAGTGGTGTCTAACGAGAACACTGCCGTTTATCGAGCACTCGCCCCTGAACCGAGCACTGTGCTCGTGCCTTCTGTGAGCTCTTTGACTTACTCCTCATCGTAGCGTGACGCCGTAGATGCTATGGCTTTCCCCATTTTATAACTGAGGAAATGGAGGGCAGACAAGCTCACACCCAGCCAGGCTCCAGAGCCCATGCTCTCAGCTGCTCTGTTGCTGCAGCTCATGAGACACAGGTGTGTGTAACACACATGCGAGGCACCAGTTCACTGTGGGCTGCAGCGGATGCTTTTATCCTCTCTTTTCAGGAGACGAAAGAGGAGAAGTCTTCCTACAACTGCCCCCTGTGCGAGAAGGTCTGCACCACCCAGCACCAGCTAACCATGCACATTCGCCAGGTCAGCTAACACTCCTGTGTTTTTGTTTCACATAGCTCTTCGTTAAGAGGGGAGGCGACTTTTTATCTTAATGGACGAACTGTGGCTGTTTAATTTAAATGTAATACCCTGAGAATTTTGAGGCGCGGCTATGAGACAGTTTTCGTGTGTCCGTGTTACTGTGACAGAGTCCCAGGGCACACGGAACACCTTTTCAGAATTCAGCAAACATCTAGCTAACCGATCACAAATAACAGACTTCTCATCATACGTGAACCAGACTCTTCACAGCACAGAGATTGTAGATGTAGATCCCGATTATCTGCGCTGTTGTAAACTTACATCATGCAGCAGGGAGTTCCCTTGATTTGGGATCTCTTTTGGCTCTTCTTCTTTATTAGGAGATTTGTCCTTCTCCCTTGCCTGCTGTGGATGGTTCATGAGATAGTACTGACCCCAGAACGGTGAAGGACTGACAGTAGTCACATCATAAGTGGTGCTGAATAATAGCACCGTTTAGTAACTTGGGCTCGGACAGAGATGTTCCTTCGTAACACGTTTCAGAGGCCGGAACCCTAAGCCGGGCGGGTCTCAGCTCTCTTCTCTGACACTAGACTGAGGCGTCAGAGGCCGGAACCCTAAGCCGGGCGGGTCTCAGTTCTCTCTCTGACACTAGACCGAGGCATCAAGCAGAAGAACTCAGTGAGGCCTGTCCTCGCGTTTGCCGCATAGCTCAGTCTTCCTGCTCACGTTCGTTTTTGTGGTCAGTTCATCTACATGTGCCTCTGAAAAAGACCTGCAAAGACCCCACCTTCATTTTGAGCCTGGCGGAAGAAGTGTTCGTTATTCCTGGAACACGGAAACGGAAGAGCGAACCAAAGATTTGTCTCTGGTCCCGATGGATTTTGATATTCGGGAAGACATTTAAAATAAAACAAAAAAACAGCCAAGAAGCATTGCTGGTGTTTTAATACACGTGTGTGTGTGTGTTTATATGTGCGTGTATTTGTGAAGCTCTGAACTTACCCTCCCGATTGCGGAGTCTTGACCCGTCCCCCTCGGTGATGCTGTGATCCTTGCTTTCCGCAGCACAACACGGACACGGGCGGGGCCGACCACTCGTGCAGCATCTGCGGGAAGTCGCTGAGCTCGGCCAGCTCCCTGGACCGGCACATGCTGGTGCACTCCGGGGAGAGGCCCTACAAGTGCACCGTGTGCGGGCAGTCCTTCACCACCAACGGGAACATGCACAGGTGGGTGCGGGTGGCCTGCGTCCGCAGCCTGGAGCCCGCAGGGGGCTGACCGAAAGCAGAGTGGCCTTCCGGCCGTCTTGCCCAAAGGCAAGAGGAGGTCCGCTCCTGTGTGGAGAAGCCATCGCTGGTTTTGTCTGCCTGCCTGTACAGTCTCCACTGTGTCAGAGGTGTCTGCTCCTGGGAGCCAGTGATACCTAGGCTTGGTCTGTGGCTGATGGGGGAATCCTCAGGGTGACCCTTGGCCAGTCGGAGTTTCTTTGCTGAGATACGGAGGTGGGCAGCTTATCAGACGCAGAGAAACCCTAGAGGATTAGCGTAGTAACCCTTGCCTTTTTAAAACTATTTGCATATGCCTACGGATTCCCTGCAGGGCGAAACATTTCTGGAGCATCGAATAAATAGTTAAGTGGGCTGGAGAGCTTCAGGATAAGATAGGATAAAATGAAGGGAAAAATCTGATAAATGTCAGGAATTTACTTCCTGAGGGAGAAGGAGGCTTGCTCTGAAGTGGGAGAAAGCTCAGTGGTGGGCATATTAAAAATATTGTGGGAGGAACCAATGGAAAATATTCTTAATAGAAAGAGGACTTAGGATTTAGGGGTCAGAACAAACTTGTCTTCTTTTTTTACACAAATATTTTAGGAACCTTGGAAATCTAGGAAAACATTTTAAAGGGACCCAAATTTCACCTTCTCAAAAAATCAGGCTGTTTTTATTTTTCCATATTCCATTTTAAGCATTATATTGATTTCTTTTAAAAAGTTGGCTAACTTTTTTTTACATGTGTATTTCAAAAGAAAAGTTTGCATAGTTGTGAAATTGGTATTTTATCATATGTAAGTACTCAAATGAGACGGTCCCATTTATTCTACGTAAAATTATGACCCCCTGATGGTGTACTGGTGTGGTGGTATACACACTGGTATGGTGGTAAACTTATGGATTTTTGGAATTAGGTCCTGATTTCAAATCTCACCTCTGCTACTTACAAGTTTTCCATCCTTGAGCAAGTTGCATAACCTTGGTACCTGACTTTGCTCGTTTTTAAATTGAAATTTTTGATAGTATTCACTTCGTTGGACTAGGATGGGGATTAGAAGATAATGAGTTCAGCACATGGTTGGCAGGCAACCAGTGTTACTTATTATTGTTATTTGCATTTCTGAGTAACTCAATAATTTGAATCCTATGGATGTCTCAGTCTGAATTCCTTGAAGCAGGATAGAGTATGATGCTGTGGAATGTATCAGTATATTAAAGGATTTTGATGAAGGGTGTTGCTGCTGCTGCTGCTAAGTTGCTTCAGTCGTGTCTGACTCTGTGTGTGCAACCCCATAGACTGCAGCCCACCAGGCTCCCCCGTCCCTGGGATTCTCCAGGCAAGAACACTGGAGTGGGTTGCCATTTCCTTCTCCAGTACGTGAAAGTGAAGTCACTCAGTCGTATCCGACTCTTAGCGACCCCATGGACTGCAGCCTACCAGGCTCCTCCATCCATGGGATTTTCCAGGCAAGAGTACTGGAGTGGGGTGCCATTGCCTTCTCCGTGAAAGGTGTTACCTTTTTATATATATATACATAATTTCCTATTCTTTTTGCCCCTCATCTCCTAAGAATGTTTATTTTAATTTTTTAGCTTCTGGGCTTCCCAAGTGGCTCAGTGGTAAAGAATCTGCCTGCCATGCAGGAGACATAGGGTCGATCCCTGGGTCAGGAAGATCCCCTGGAAAAGGAAATAGCAACCCACCCCAGTATTCTTGCCTGGGAAATCCCATGGACAGAGGAGCCAGCCGGGCTACAGTCCATGGGGTCTCAAAGAAGTCAGACGTGACTTAGAGACTAAACAGCAATAATTTTTAGCTTTAGCTTTTTGCTTCCACATTAGCCTGTTAGTATCATTTTGCCTTCTGTGTGCCATTTGTTTTGTTTTGCTTGCTCTCTTTTATTCCTCCTGCTTAAAAAAAAATTCTTTGTTCTTCTGTATCAAAATCTAATCCTGGAAGTATTACTTTCTCAGGCAATTTCCTCGCTTTCTCCTACCCCATTTGAGGGCACTTTGATTGTCCCAGAAGGAAGCCCACAGCCACTCACAGTGGCTTCTCCTTACGTCCCACCCTCGAGCCCTGCTTCCCCGGTGCCTTCGCCTTCTGTGGACTTCTCATGGAACGTTCAGGCTTTCCTAACCAACTTCTCTCACTTAGCTTTAACGCTTTAAACAAACATTCATCAACGTTGTAGCATCTTTTTTCTTGTCATGTAACAATCCATTGTAGGGCCATACCACGTTTTATTCACCTCTTCATCGGTCAGCAGATATTTGAGTGGTTTTGTTTTTTGGCCCTTACAAGTAATGCTGCTGTGAACATTCTTGTACAGGTTATGTGTGGACATGTGTTTCTGTTTCCCTTGGGTAGCCACTGAGGAGGGGAGTTGCGGGGTCATGTTTAACATTTTGGGAAATAGCCACGCTGTTTCCCAGAGGAGCTGCATCATTTTGCACTCCCACCAGCAGTGTGTGAGGACTGCAGTCTTACACACCCTTGCCCACACTGGTTACTGTCAGTCTTCTTCATGACAGCCACCCCACCAGGTGTGAAGTGCAGCCCCATGAGTCCATAATTTCGATGTTTTCACATTTACGTCTACACCTCATTTTAAGTTGACATTTGTGTAGAGTGTAAGGAAGGAATCCAGGTTCAGCCTTTTGTACTGTTTGTTTAAAACCTTTTCTTTCTCCACTGAATTGTCTTAGCACCCTTACCAATATTCAGTTACCCATAAACGTAAGGATTTCCATCTGTGCTGCCAGATCTCTTCCATTGGTCTGTGTGTCTCTCCCAAGGCCTAACATGGCCTTGATTACTGTGGCTCTGGGTGAGTTTGGAAATTGGGAGATGCGAATCTCTGAACTTAGTTCTCTCCCTGGATTGTTTTGGATATTCCGGGTTGCTTGCATTTCTTTGAGGTAATTACGAGCCACATAGAGTGAGGTGTGAAATATTCTGTCGTCCTCCTCTCTGTTTTGGAAGAGTTCGTGAAGAGTTGATATTAATTCCTTTCATGTAAATATGTGGTAGAATTCATCGGCAAAGCCATCCGGGCTTTTCTTCCCTAGAGGTTTGTATAGGACTAATCCAGGTCCTTTGCTTGAGATGGGTCTCGTCACGTTCTCTGTTTCTTCTCGGAGTCAGTTCCCGTAGTTGCGACTTTTGCAGGAGCTCGGCCATCTCATGGACGTTATCTGCTTGGTTGGCGTATGGTTGTCCTTAGTGTCTCCTTGCAGTCCTCCTTATTCTGTAAGGTCAGTAACGTCTCCTCTTTCCTTCCTGATGTTAGTAATTTGAGTCTTTTCAGTTTTTTTCCGTAGTCAATCTAGCTGAACATTTAACAATTTTATTGGTCGTCTCGTCAGAGAAACAGGTGTTTCCCAGGTGGCGCTAGTGGTAAAGAACCCGACTGCCAACGCACAGACGTAAAAGACCTTCCATCCCTGGGTCGGGAAGACCCCCTGGAGGAGGGCATGGCAGTCCACTCCAGCGTTCTTGCCTGGAGAATCCCACGGACAGAGGAGCCTGGCAGGCTACAGCCAGTGGGTTGCAATGAGTCGGACAGTAGTGAAGCGACTTAGCATTAAAAGAAGTAACTTTTCAGTTTGTTGATTTATTTTCCTCTGTTGCTTTTCTGTTCTCTATTTTTAAAATTTTCCGCTCTAAGCATGACTGTTTCTCTCCTGTTTGCTCTGAGTTTAGCTTGCTCATCTCTTTCTAGTGTTTCAGGTAGAAGACTATTCGAGAATGTTTTTATGACAGGTATTTACAGCTGTAAATATTTCTTTAAACATAGCTTTCATAACATTCCATAAATTTTTGTATGTTGTATTTTCCTTTTCATGCATCTCAAAGTATTTTCTAATTTTTCTGTGATTTTTCCATTGGTTGTTTAGGAATATATTTGATTTCACATATTTACAACTTTCTTTGTATTACTAATTTTGAACTTCATTGCATTGTTAATTGAAGAAAGCTTTCCATGATTTCAATTTTTTTTTCCTTTAATTTATTAAGGCTAGGTTTATGGCTGAGCACATGGTCTATCCTGGAGAACGTCTTGTGTTGTTGAGAAGGGCGTGTGTTCTTGCTGTTGTTGGGTGGAGTGTTTTTTAGCAGTACTGTCAGTTCCAACTGATTTATACATCGTCCTTCTGTTTCCTCATAGATCTTTGTTTATCTTCATGTGCTCTTACCTGTAAGGTTTGTACAGTTATCATCCCATTTTGCAGATGAGGAAGCTTGCTTAGGATCAAAGTCAGTGCCAAGGTTTGAACATAGGCTGTCAGGCTTAGAGGCCATGAGAAATAATTGATACAGTTTTTTGTATATTAGAAAAAATATATGTCACTTTGTATATTAGAAAAAAGCACTCTTTCAAGCTTTACCCTCTTTCAAAATAATTTCCAGTAGTAAAACATTTTCAATGTTAAACTATTTGAGCCATCCAACTAGCATAGTCCACTCTATTTGGTGAGCCTGAAATCACTTTCTATTGATTTTTATAAGGTGGAGCTAGTGGTAAAGAACCCACCTGCCAATACAGGAGATATAACAGACGCGGGTTTGATTCCAGGGTCAGGAAGATCCCCTGGAGGAGGGCGTGGCAGCCCACCCCAGTATTCTTGCCTGGAGAATCCCATGGACAGAGGAACCTGGCGGGCTGCAGTCCATGGGCTTTTAAAGAGTCTGCCATGACTGAAGCAACTTAGCATGCGTGTGTTCTTAAAAATTATATTGAATTTTTTCTAGACCAACCATTGATATTACCCTGAGATTCTCATCTATGTAAATTACTGTTTATGAGTATTTTTCTTCTAAAGCAGAAATTTTTTATTTTGTGTTGATTTTATTTTGTGCTAATTTTTTATTTTGTGCTGATTTTATTGTGTGAGTCATCTTGATTTACAGGAGAGGACTAATTGTTGGGAACTGAATTCTAGTTTTACTTCTGCAGAACTTTTCAGAAATCTCTGATTTTTCTGTACTTCACCAAAGTGGCATGGTAAAACCTCACGTAGAACTTGCACTCAAGTGCAGTGTTTGTGAAAGCGTTGTGAAGGCTTGCAGCGACCTGGGGAATGTCCTGGCTGAAGGGTGTTTCTGAGTTTGTG
>NW_011494625.1:1967945-1975504 GCF_000754665.1 Bison bison bison
TTTCAGAGCTGACGGCATCCTGTGATAATCTCTGAGCGGCATGCACTCCTCGCTGTGTGACCCTGGCAGGTTAACTGACCTCTCTGTGTCTTGGTTACTTCATCCGTAAAAGGCAGTGATGTCTGTACCGATGGGAGCGTTGTGGAGATTCAGTGGGAATTGACTGTGGGAATTAGCACATGCAGTGCGCATAGGATAATGTCAGCTCATTAGTGCTTCACTAAGGTTGCATGTGCTACTGAAGTAAGCACAGCGGCTGGCTGGCTAGTCGTAAGATGCCAGAAAATAAATGAAGAGGTTTTTTCTGTTTTTGCTATCCTAAACCTATAACTTAAATTTTAAAGAATTTACTTAGGATATTTGAGCTTATTACACTCCTTTTTTGTCTTTGCTGCAGAAAATTGCAAACCATGGGTTAAAAAGAACATTTGGTGTTTGGTAATCAGTCACAGTCATCACCACCTTCGTTTGTTGGTGGAACTGTACTTTTGGGGGGAAAAAATTATAAAAATGTGAAAACACTTACAAAAATGTGCCAGAGAGAGCAGAAGTAGATTCATTGGTCCGGTGGATCTGTTCCAGATCTGATGCCGGGATGGTGAGCTGTGGTCTCTCCTGGACATGTATCTATCTATGTTACATTCGTCAGGGCCCAGAGCTGCTCTGGGACTGAAAAGACAGTGCGCCCCCTGGTTCTGATGAGTCGCATCCTTGCTTGACTTTCCTAGCCTGGGAGGAAGTCAGTGGGCTGTGTGTTTGCTTCTCAGGACCAAAGCTCTGTTTCTCATTTGCCTTCCGCGGCCGTCCTGCCGCTCCCCGAGGTCCGCTGCAGCATCTGGGCCAGGAGAGCCGGGGACTCCCCAGTGGGGGCTCCGGAGCCCAGGCGGAGGCCGGGCGTGTACAGCCTAGACTCCCGCCCCTGTCCCTGCTCTGCCTTGTTCTAACCCGTCCTGGGCCCCCTTTCCTGCGCCAGCCTCCTATGACACAGCTCCTTGCTGTGTCCTCCCCTCGGGGGTGCAGATTCAGTAAGACCCCTGCCGAAACATGAGCCCCCATGGTGTGGATCTCTAGATCCAGAGTGCCAAGCCCGGACTCGCCAGGGCTGGTCTGGGAACTCGTAGTACCCCTGGCATCGGCCTCCTGCTCACCCCGTTCCTGAGGGCGTCCACACGCACACGCGTGCTGTACCGGCCTCCCTGTGCCCTTTCCCCTGGATAAGCCCCACCTTCCCTGGATTTAGAGCTGAGCAGCCGTGGAGGAGGCAGATCTGGGCTCCACCCCAGACTGGCTGCTTCAGCACCCAGAGGGGCTCATCCATCTCACAGCACGGACCCCTGGAACTCCGCCCTTTTCAGTTCAGTTTCCTCTTAGCTAATTTTAATGAGGCGCCCTTTGCAGCCACCCTCTGTCTAAAGGCAAGTCACTCTGTCTCCTTCAGCCACTCGTACTCGTATGAGAGTGTGTTTGTTATCATCATTTATTAGGTTAATCGACCTTTTTGTAGTTTCTTTTACCTTAGTTTTATGAGAGGACCATCACCTTGTAGTCAACCCTTTAGAAATATCATATTAATAAAAAGAAAAATAAACCGCTGAATCAGCAGGTTAAATTATGTGTCGTCATGTTGATAGTTGCCCTGTAGCTCAGGTACAGCCCATAACTTACTATAATTTCATTCCAGGAAATGCATTTAAATTATTTTTAAAGTAGTTGTATATCTGGTAAACAGGGAGACTGGAGTGATACAGATTCCAGCTTATTTTAAAGAAGTTTCGGAGGAGACTGTCTCAATTTATTACCATATGTGGGACGGTTTTTCAAGTTACCACTTCCCTGTCTGCGGATTCTCATGTTTTTGAGGTTTGAAAATCCTTTATCCCAAACCTTTCGAACCACAGCTTAGTTCCTGAGCAGACTAATAGGTTGCCATCGCAGTGCAAAACAGGTATCACAGAAACATTGCTGCAGCTCCAGCTTTGAACTTCCCAGAACTCTTTATCAGTTGCTCCCATGTTGAAATTTTGGATTGAGCAGTGCTTGTCTTCCAAAACAAACTTGGGAAACTGAGCCAGAGCACGCCCTCTGGGAGAGCTCAGTGTAGGAAAAAGGGCACTGAGCTTTGCAATGTGCAAAAACTTTCCGGAAAGTGCTGGACAGCAGAGCTGTGAAGAAGCGATGATGCTTGAAAGAGAGAATGGCAACAAGTCTCCTCTGGAAAGAATCAGACCTCTGAGACGGGGATTTTCCTTTTGCAGCTATAATGGCCTCGGAAAATAGGAAATCAATTTCTCCTTTGCTCCTCATCTTACAAACTGTAGACCTTTAAGCTGTAGAGAGAGTCTCGGAGTCCTTGTCATGTTAGGGACACACAGGAGGGAGACGCTGGCGGGAGCACGCTTTCCCGACTTCCCCGTTGTTGAGAGGGGAGTGCAGAAAGAGCAGGCTGTGTCCTTAGCCCTGCGTGCAGAAGGTAGAGGTGAGGCGGGGACGCCCCTGGAGTGTCAGTCATCCGGTTGCCTCGCTCTCCTGCTGCCGTGGACATGCCTGAGTCCATCCCTCCCCACAGGAGACAGGCCGGGGACGCCCCCACATCATGGGCCGTCTTCAGGAACAGAGGCTTCTGTGTTCCTATTATGCTGGAAGAGAACATTGGCCGCACAGAAATGTGACCTGCTCCGTGACAGATGAGAGCGCGGAGGCTCTGAATTTAGCACGGCACTCTCAGCCGCTCAGGAGCAGCCAGGCCTCGGCCTCTGCCGCTGCGCTGGGGCTGAGAGTCTGCGCTGCGCTGGGGCCGGAACAGGTGGCCGGCACTGAAGGTGGGAGGAGCGGAGACCAGGCCGCGCGTCAGGAGGGTTGCTTCTGTACCCTCCGGGTCCAGCAAGAGGAAGCGCCCTGTGAAAAGTAGCCATGGTGATGGTCAGGTGCCTGGGGGCACGCTCTCTCTGGCCTCATGCCTGCCCCTTCTCAGGAGTGGAGGTGCGCACGCGGGGCTCGGCCCGCCCCACCTGGAAACGAGTCTCAGTCACGGGTGCCTGCTCCCCGGTCCCTGTGAGGGAAGAAGGAGGCATCAGGAGGAGGTCACTGTAGGATGAGAGTCTGGGGGTCCCCCTACCCAGGACTATGTGAGCGTTTTGTTTTCTTGAGAATATTCCTATTAAAAAGCAGGGGGAAAATGCTAACACAGTTCTTACCTGTAACTTAGTGTTCCCTTCCCCAGAGGGAAAACGCCTTTCGGGGGCGCTCAGGAGCCTTTCCACTCTCGGGTGCCCTTAGAAGATGATGTACGTGGCAGCCCTCTGAAGACTGAGGGCTTTGTGTGAAAGGTTTTAACTTCGTCGTCTGTGCAGTCAGCACAACCGTGTGACTGAGCTGCACGCGTGGCCCTCAGCTCTGGCGGCTGTCCTGTGAAGAGTTGGTTGTTCCCTGATAGTACTTGGTTACAAGGCGGTTTCAGTATATTTAGGACTCTCTACTGGAATGGGCATACTTCTGGTACAGTTTTAAAGGCCTTTTCTATTATGAAAGTGGAAACCTTTTTTTCTCTTTAAGCAGGAAAAAAAAGTCATTGAAGTGTATTACCCCATTCCTTGATCATTCCACTTAACATGCTTTTCCGTCTCTTGGAAGTCTGCGTTATTAAGAGGCCCAGAACTTTCCCCTTGAGAGTGAACATTTATAAGTCCATTTATCACAGCAGAATGTCTTAAGTTACCACTTTTCCCCAATAGCTTTATTAATCTTTCACCAAATGGTTTATTGTTTGATTATACTTAAACGTTTTCAGCCTCTCTTTACATCTCGTTGGCTGGAATTGAAATTTGTACGCTTTTATTTCAACTTCAGTCATTGTTGAAATAAAGGCAGCCTCTCTGTGGGTCCCCCGAGAGTTCTTCCTTCCTCTCTGGCTGAGGCTGGTAAGGATGCTCCTCAGAACGGGGACAGGGGCCTCCATCCCTTCGTCTGTAACGGGGGTGGTGCTTTGCTCGGAGAAGTTGTTCTTACGAGGATTAAATGCTGTAATACATACTGACACCTCTGGCTCACGTCAAATATTCAGCAGATGGTAGTTTGCTTCCTCTTTCTTCTCCCCGAGGAAAGTTTAACCCACTAGTCCCTCCTCTGTGACAGTGAGCACGAGTATTTACAAAACCGAGAGAACAGACCCTGTGCCCTTTGACCTTGAGGATTGCAGGCTGCGTCCCAAGGACGCGACAGCGTGAGCACAGGATTTCTTGTTCCTGTATCCTCTCTGAGTTGTGCACAGTCTCATCGCTATTTGCAGACTTCCAGTTCGTTGTTGTTCTTTTTTTGAACTGCTTGTTCTGTGGTGTTTGTACATTTTTCACTTGGATGTGCACTTGCTGTTGGACGATCATCTGCAGTCCTTTGCAAAACTCTTACTGTACATTTGAGAAGTCTGCACGTGGTAGAAAGCTACCACTCTTCTCTGAGAAAAAGAACAGGTGGCAGGAATTTGTATTAGGATTTTATTCCTCCTGTGAGACACCAAGTATAAGGAAATGGCAGAGCGACCCCTTCAACTCCTCCAGCAGAGCTTATTTGATTTTTTGAAAGGATATTTGAAAAATGTCTCTCAGTTTGATTCTGCCTTTTCTTCTGAAGGACCAGCTTAAGTCCCCATACGCTGGAGACAGTTTGTTCACAGGACCGTCCCAGCACGGGCAGGTGGTAAACACCAGCCAGGCGTTTCTTTCTTTGCATCACTGTTTCTCACATTTACGATCTGCTTCCTAATTAAATTGTCTCCTACCATTTGGCCGACTGTATGCTGAGGTTTACAACTTAGCTTGTCTTCTGTTCTGGCAGAGGTGGTGTTTGTCTCTTAGTTTGTGTTGGGGATTAAGCAGACGCAGAAGAAACGTTGGGTGCAGGTGGTACGGTGTCTTGACCTATCTTGTCTAAACATTTCGGAAGCTCGGTTGCACCAGGTAAAAGTGGCGAATGGCATCAAAATCTGGAGCATCCTTGCTTGCCCACACTTGAGCGGCCTGGCAGTTGTGCCTGGTGGAAGTCAGGTCACGGGTGGCAAGGCCCTGGAACAGGATGTGGCGTGGGGAGGCGGCCTCGGCTCCCCCCTCACCTGACAGCCAGGAACTTTGAGCCGAGTCTGTGTCCCATTCAGTTTGATAACCGTGAAAGCAGCAAAGCGAGGAGGGCAGAGGAAGAGAGGGAGCCAGCCTTAGATCACAAACTTAAACCTGCAGGGCGCTGGCTGTAGGCCACTCAGCACGTCCTGCTTTATACCTCACATTTTTCCACCTTTGTTTAAATATTCAACTTGTCCAACCTGTTTGGGCTGAACAAGCCAGTGCTAGCAGACATCGAAACTGTCAACGTTTTTTTTTGATTTGTTAAGGAAGGTGATTAGCAGCAAATTTTACACTCCCTCCTCCCCCTCCCCCCCCCTGCAAAAAAAATAAAAGAGTGAATGAGCAACACAGAAGTCCTAGCACGGGTGTCTACCACACAAGATCCCACTTGTGGCGGGGGTGTGCATGCACACCTTCCTCCTCCTCGATGGCCTTTCTCCTCTGCTTCCTGCAGGACTCCGAGCTGATGGAGAGCTCGTTGGCCTTCAGCCGGGAGAGCGTGTTTCCTTAAACCAGAGATGCGGTTGCGTAATGGGTCACTGGGACGCAGCAGCTGCTCTCCAGCTTCGCTCTCGGCTTCTGTAACCCAGCGCCCTTGGGAGGCCTGCCCATTTTGCAGGCGGTATGACTGAGGTCTGCGACGGCTCAGGGTTCAGCCGAGGGCACAGGCACACCTGGACCCTCCTTCCCCACAGCATGTCACGTGGTCCATTGTGTTGCCCCCGGCGAGTCTTCATTCTGCTCAGATGCAGGGCCATAAGCCGCACTCAGGGGCAGGGTTGTGTGGTCTAGTTGGTGTTCCCAGGTGAGGCTCATCTGCGGAGCCCTATTCATTTGCTCTGTGTCTCGCCGGCTCCCAGGTCATGCTAGATGGTGCCCCTGCTGTGGTGGTGGCCTCCTGCACCCATGGCAGCCTTCCTCCTGTGGCACGGCAGGCCGTCTCGAATGGCCCAGCCCAGGCACTTCTCGTTCCTCTTTTTAAAAGGCTGGGGAGCAGCCCAGAGCTCCTGGGCACCCCCTTCCTCCCCAGAGAGTCGTCTTTTCCTCCTCCTCACTGAAAAAGGATGTGAACAGCTGGGTTCTGCCATCTGGGTAGAAGGGGAAGGCAAGCTCCCCTCGGGGCCGAAGTGAGGAAAGATCTGGGCGCCTCGTGTGCTCCCTTCCCGCCTTGAAGCGTTGGTTCTTAGCTCTCTGCCATGGAAGGGCCTTCTCCGGGGGCACAGGTGGCAAATGCTGCCCTCAGAGGGGATGGCTCCCAGCTGAAAGCCTCCCTCGCCGAAGACCCCAGATCCAGGCCCTACTGGGCCACAGCCGGCCCTGGGTGTACAGGGAGGCTGAAGACAGGGAGGCGTTCAGCCCGGGGGTGAGAAGAGTCCACGCACCAGGCGGCTGCCCTGAAATTGCCAGGGGCTGTCGGAGAGGAGAGCGGCCACTCTGATTCTCTGCATTAACACCAGATGGGCCAGGACAGCAGTCAGCTCACGCGGCCTCTGGGGTCTTCCCTTTGTTCTTTTCAGAATCCATAGTTTTACATGGAAATGGGTACTGAGTGTCTTCGTGAGTGTTCTAAACAAGGGAGCCAAGTAACTCATGGGGAGCATTACAGTAAGTGAAAGATTATTTTAGCAAAACAAGGACAGGTAAAGGGGGAAAGTACAAGAGGGTTCAGGGAAGTCATATTGAAAGGCCGGGCTGTGAGGAGCAGGCCTAGAATGGGGTTTTTACAAGCTGGTATTCACTGAGCGGGGCTGACCGCCAAGCTCCCCGCACTGGATTTGAAGGTCAGGAGGGGAGGACTTGAGAAGGAGCATTACAGGCTCTGTCTTCTGACTAGTCGGCCGGAGGCTTGTCCTGAGATCCTTTTCTGAAAGTGGTGGCTTCCAGTGTCAGCGGGACATCGGAGAGGAACATGGCCTGCAGAAGGGGGGCGGGAGGGGAGATGCTCCTCAGGTGTCGTGACCCCAGCCTGGCCCATCAGTACAGAAGTGTCTGTTTCAAGGCCTCCCGTGAGACTGAGACGGAGCAGGAACCTGGAGCGGGGCTGCGGAGAGGGCTGAGGCAGGTGTGTGTTCACAAGTCCCGTGGCCCTGGGCCCCAGCTGTGCCTGCCCTGAGCTGAGATCCCCTGACTTCCCACACGGCCAAGTTGTCCTGGCACAGCAGCGCCAGAGGACCAGGCCATGGTCGGCACAAGGAGAGCAGGCGGCCCCTGGTCTCAGGACACGTTTCCCTCAAGTGTCGGGGACGAGGAGGAAGCCTCTGTGGTCGCAGCCTCCACTGGCCATGTGGCGCACTGCAGGGGCCTGGCCACTGGGGGTGTGCAGCGTCCAGCTGTTCCACCCGGAGCACCTTGCCGCCAGAGGATGCAGACCGCGGGGGACGCCTCTCCAAGTCCTGTGCCTCATGCCCTGCTGCCTTCTAGACCCTTCCCCAAATAACACAGAAA
>NW_011494625.1:1975604-1977533 GCF_000754665.1 Bison bison bison
GGTGAGCGTGCCCGAGCCTGACCACACCTGCTCACCAGAAGGTGCCTGTGGGCCCACTTCCGCCTGTCTTCACTCTCCACCCAGGCGTTGCCAGCCCAGGGCCTGATTGACTTACACGGTCACTCTCCGCACCCTGGAACTCCTCCCCCAGCTTCTGATGGGAAAACACACAAATCCTTCTGGAGATTTAACTTTTCTTCATCCCAGAAAGTAGGCCGTAGGGCTGCAGTGCCTCTTAATCTCGTCCGCTCCCTCTCTGGTTATCACGAGGCTTTGTTGTAAAAGCACAGCCAGCCCGGGTAGGGATGGGGAGCCGTCTGTAATGAGGCTGTAAAAACCTGTGTGAACCTGTTGGCTGCGGTCTGGCGGGAACCGGGCGGGGCCCCAAGTGGTGCTGGGGGCTAGCTTAGTGTACAGTTCGCGTCCATTGACCGAAAAGGGTGACCTTCCTCACGATGCCATTCACTCAGAGGGTCAGGTCTTTCAGAGCCCAGATCACTGAAACCTGTGTGGAAGTTCAGACTGAGATGCAAGCAGACCCTGGCGCTATCTAGATCCTGCCTGAGCTTTGACCTTCACTCGTAAATCAGACGCGGGCAAGCTTGGAGGAGGCTTGAGACCTGCTATGGGGACACCTTCTACAAGGTGCTCCTTTAAACTTGCGGAGGGTTTTTCAAGGACTCTTACCCCCGAGATAAGAAGGTTTCATTTCCCAGTTCTCTGGGCTGTTTTTCTCCCTGGTGGACTTATGCAAGGTTGCTGGTACACTGAAGAATGAGCCTGGGAGAGGTGTAACGCTTAACGTCCAGAAAGTGTCAGCCTCCCGCTCTGGTAGTGAATGGCCCTGTGAGCAGCGTGAAGGGTTAAAGAACATGACTGGGGTCTGGCGGCTGTCGTGCTTGAGCAGGCGTGGGGAGCACCGGAGTGAACGTGCCCAGGACCAGGGCAGGGGCCCGCGGGGGAGGCCCCAGAAGCGGGCAGGTGCACGAGTGGACCACCAGAGGCGTTGACGAAGAGTGCGGGCCTGAACCCGTGCTTTAGAAGCTCACCCGGCCCAGGACGGAGGAGGAGCAAGCGGGACAGCGGCGCAGTCAGCGTTCAGTGTCAGGACCAGCCAGGAACCCTGCGGCTCGCAGCGTTTGTTGCGTTTCCATCTGTGTTCATCCTTTTGCATAGGTCTTTGAACCTTTTTCCAGTTATTAGGCTTCAAGACAAGTTTCCGGGAGTGGAATTATTGGAATAAAGGGCATATGGATTAAAACTCAGATCCCTGTCACTCAGCTGCTTTGGGGAAAAGTTGCTGCCAGGGTTCAGCCCCATCCATAGCGCGTGAGAGCCAGCTTCCTGCACCACAGCAGCCTTCGCACTGTGTAGGCTCCTGTACCACAGAAACCGTCAACTTTTCCCATTCTTGCCTCCCTGGAGAGAGAAGAGCTGTTCACTGCTCAGCTGTGGGATGCAGCACACGGGGCTCGACGGCAGTTTGATAGGACTTGTGGGGGTCTGAGCGGGAGCTGAGGGGGTGACGTCGCTGTTACACCCCCGCTCAGAACCCCAGCTCCATCTGCACGACCTCAGGACGTGTCGTCCCAGCCTGGTGTGTGCCCCACACTCAGACCGCATGCAAACAGGTGTTTACTTCTGACCCGTCACTTCACGAAGGGTATTCACAAACGGGAGAGTATTCCAAGATGAGTAGCGACCGGTTCTACCAGCAGAGAACTCTGGAGGGCAGAATTGGGAGGCGCTGGCTGGAGGACTCAGAGCTGCTTGGTTCCAAGGAGGGGAACTTGGGAGAGACGCAGACGTCACTGCGAACTGTGTGAGGAGCGGCCCTGCAGCAGAGAAGCAGCCTGACTTTCACACCCAAGGACGGACAGGTGTTTAAAGGAAGGACAGAAGTTCTGACTCAACGCAAGGAGGATGGTT
>NW_011494625.1:1977633-1988103 GCF_000754665.1 Bison bison bison
GGAGAGTCCTTGTGGCTGGAACTATTCAGTCAGAACTGAATGGCGGCACAGGGCTGAGGGACGTCCTGTGCCACGTGGGTGGTTGGACAGCATCTCACCCCACTTCCAGGCCTGAGGCTTGTGTAATTTGTTGGTTCTTAGGATGAAACTTAGAAATTAGATGAATTAGCCCTTGAAATGAAACCTGAAAGAACAACAGAGCCAGGTCTTCTAAAGAAGAGAAATGGGGTCGTCTCCTCCTTGCTTTGCAGGGAGGAGGCCATCAGTGGCCCTCGTGGCGACTCACCCCACTTCCTGTGAGCGTCTGGGAGGAAGTGGACACTCCTGTGACCACTCCTGCTGTTGGAGAGAAGCAGAGGGGTCAGGGTAGGAAGCGTCTGTGAGTGCAGATCACATCCAAGTCCAGAAGTGCCCGAATCAAGCTCTTAAGTGTACCTCCAGAGCTTGGGCCTCCCGTCGCTACGAGGACAGGCTGGGAACCCCTGTGTCTTGGCCAGTGAGCAGCTTTTGACTCTGGAGGAGCATGGCTCTGAACTCCAGCTGGGATCAGTGAGGGAGCTGGAGCATGTTCAGGAGCCTTGTCCTCGCCTCCAAGCCCCGGAGATGACCTTGCCCTTGTCCTGTCCCGCTGCCATCAGCAACAAGCCAGGACTGGAGGTGGGAGCCTCGAGGCCCAACCTGGAGCCCTTCCTTCTCCTGCAGGTTAGAGCTGGGTGACAACTGCAACACAGTGGGCCACGGCCGCTCAGGGAGGAAGTGTCTGGGGCTCAGGAAAGAGCCCCAAGGTTCCGGCCCGTGCTCTGGAACAGAGAGGCAGAGGCCCGGCCTTTGAGGCAGTCTGGGAGATAGCACAGACCTTGGAGTTGGCCCTGGCACGTCAGCCTCTGCACTTCGCCGGCCTCATCTGCGAAATTGATCTTAGTCTAGGTGAGGTCTCCGGCTCCAGTCTCCCCCTCTTCCTCTGCTCCCTGAAAACCACCTCCCTCCTAAATCCTAGGAGCTAGATGGTAAAGCACCAATCTCATGACCATTGATGTCACGTGATAGAAAAGGTGTAGCTTGAGATGAGCTTGTGAACTGCTTGCAGTCATCAGCTCTGATTCCCAGTGTCCTCACAGTGATCGTGGCCTCGTGTTAATCATACCAGTAACCTGTCGGCTGTAGAAAGGGTGTTCATTGTTGAAGTTAATTTTGAGTGATCTGTTGAAACGATGGGTTTGGTACTAATTTACATCCCTTAGTATTATCATACTTCCTCAATTCTTCAGTCGTGTCTGACTCTTTGCGACCCCATGAATCGCAGCACGCCAGGCCTCCCTGCCCATCACCAACTCCCGGAGTTCACTCAGACTCCTGTCCATCAAGTCGGTGATGCCATCCATCCATCTCATCCTCTGTCGTCCCCTTCTCCTCCTGCCCCCAATCCCTCCCAGCATCAGAGTCTTTTCCAATGAATCAACTCTTCACATGAGGTGGCCAAAGTATTGGAGTTTCAGCTTCAGCATCAGTCCTTCCAATGAACACCCGGGATTGATCTCCTTTAGGATGGACTGGTTGGATCTCCTTTGCAAGAGTCTTCTCCAACACCATAGTTGAAAAGCATCAATTCTTCGGCGCTTAACTTTCTTCACAGTCCAACTCTCACATCCATACATGACCACAGGAAAAACCATAGCCTTAACTAGACGGACCTTTGTTGGCAAAGTAATATCTGTGCTTTTCAATATACTATCTAGGTTGGTCATAACCTTCCTTCCAAGGAGTAAGCGTCCTCAATTCTTAGATGCCTAAAAAAAAAAAAAAATGTTTTTACACTTCTGAAAGTGGAATATGCTTGAAAGAAACTTGGAATGTTGAAAGAAACTTGCCAGCCATTTTTTTTTCTCCATACACTGATATTAAGTGATGGTCTCCCTAACTCTCAGCCGCCTTGAAATAGAGGGGGTGCTTAGAACAAAGCTGTTTGTCTCCCATTAACTCTCTGAAGGCTTTAAGAGGCCAAGAAGAATAATAAAGCTTCATTCCCTGATAACCTGAGCAAGGAATTGTGTGGATGTGGGCATGACGGTTGCCTGTGATTCTTTTCCATTTTCTCCCGCTAGATCTTTCTGACCCACCGCACTGAGTCCCCATAAGAAAGCAGAGGGTTGGCCTGAGCCACCTTCCCTGAACCCACTCCTCAAAGATGAGGCCACTTCTCACCTGCTGGTGGATGACTGGGCTGGTGCTCTTTGGACAGGGGTTAGGGTGGTCAGGGGCTGGCCCAGGGACCCCTCCAGCCTCAAGAATATGTCTGCGGGATCAGAACCAGGGAAGCCCTGGCTCTCACCTCCACACACTCACAGGAGGAGGACTCACAGGTGTCCCTAGAGGCAGAGATGAAGAATCTAGCCTTCCGGGTTGAATCACTGGCCTGAGAGCCTGAACTATTGCTCCTCATGGTTCATGAGCTTCTCAGCCCTTTCCTCCCAAGCCTGTCTCTGGTAAATAAAGTACAGCAGAGAATGAGCATGAGCTGAACTGAAGTTCTTTTTAGAAGTGTGACAGGATCATTTATGGAAACGTTGCTGTTTCTTCCCATTCCTGAGAATGTCTGCAGTACGATAATCCCATCAGAGTTATTTATAAAGCGCCGTGGCTACATTCCCACATCTGGCACAGTTTAACCCTGTTCAGAGATGGTGATGCCAATGACGACTGTCATTAGGAAAAGTCAACCTCTCATGTCACAAAGCGAGGAAATTGAGACTGACTGTCTTTTTGTAATGCCATTCTTTCTTTCCTATAGCTCTTGGGACCTGGTTCCTAGAATGTTTTAGAACTTGATAATGTAAGGTCACTTAGGTCACCCGTAACACTCTTTTTGGAGCAGGCATGTGCATACTAATGTAATCCTTCCTTGTACGTATATTCCTGGTCCTGTAGATGTCAGGGTTGGAACAGGTAACTTAACCATTGTCCCAGCCACTCTCATGATCTGGGAGTTCACGTAAGACCTCAGAGAGCGAGGGCAGGCTTTCAGGTCGGAGGCATTTCAGACATGTGCTCGGTCAGCTCTTCTCACATTTGATCCCAGCATGCTTCCAAAGGCAAGAGAGGACACGCTCTCCTGGTAGACAGGGGGTGGGTTCCGGGGCCACCGAGTGAACTGGTGGTAGTACCTGGGACTCCTTTTGCCTGTAGAATTATGTGTCCCCAAATGGTGCAGCTTGTCTGCATATGTGGAGCAGATCATCAGATGGCTTGCCTTCCTCTCTTCGGTGCCAGCGAAGTTCATGAACATCTCCCAACAGAGAGCAAGGTGCTGAGCCACGTTTTTGGCCAGCACTTCGTTGTGAGAGCTTTAGGAGGGGTTCAAGGAGATTATAAGGCTTTTAAAACGAAATCACTGTATAAATTACACCCCCATATCTCTTAACTAAGGAAAACTTTTAAGTACCAGTGCCCAAATAGAAGACATTTTAAAGAAACCAACCCAGTTTTCTTTCCTAGATCACGTTGTATGTGTGTGTGTTCTTTGCAGACACATGAAGATCCACGAGAAGGACCCCAACAGCTCTCCAGCCGCAGCCCCCCCATCCCCACTGAAGCGCAGGCGGCTGTCCTCCAAGAGGAAACTGAGTCATGACGCGGAGTCGGAGAAGGAAGACCCAGCGCCAGCCAAAAAAGGTCCTCCCGGCCCCGCCCCCGCACGAATGTGCGTGCAGCCCAGGGGCTCCTGGCCGAAATCCCCCCAGCCTTAAGTTTCTCAGTCTGGGGACTTGGCAGACCCCCACCCGCAGGCTTTTCAGCTGTGTTTCCCTGCGCTGTTTCATAGGGTACCTGGAGGAAAGCGTGCCTGCCCGCCCTTGCTTTGTGGAGCCCCGGCTGAGCCCGCTGTTGACGCAAAGAGCGTGTTCTGTTGTTCGAGGCTGTTTTTGTTTCTCCAGCTAGAATGGGGGCTTCCCCAGCCCTGGGGCCTCTCCTGTTGTCCCCCGTTTATGCCCAGCGCCTGGCAGATACTGGGCGCTCCATGGACATCAGTTGAATGAGGGGGCTGAGCAGGGAGGAGCGGGCCAGGGGCGTGTTCGGCCGCCTGGTCAGAGCGCGTGGGGGCCCTCGTGACTCCGTGTCTCTCCTTTCCGCTCAGATGGTGGAGGACGGGCCGCTGGGCGACGCAGAGAGGAAAGCGGAGGAGGTGTCTCACTGCCCACTCTGTTTCAAGGAGTTCGTGTGCAAGTACGGACTGGAGACCCACCTGGAGACGCACTCGGATAACCCGCTGAGGTAGGAGCGAGCCAGGCAGGCCGTGCTGGTGCAGGGTACGACGCACCTCCCTCTCGTCCCTCCAGCCTGTGGCTGAGCCCGTCACAGCGCTGGGGGCACTGGCAAGGCCACACAGGTGGCTGTGGCCGCAGGAGGCTTCCCCAGGGTCCCAGTGCTTCCTGCACTCTGAGCAAGGCTCCTGGGCCACCCTGTTAGTCCCTGCACACAGGGAGCCTCCTAGCATAGGACTCTGGCCAGCAGACACGTTTTCTGCACAGAAGATGTTGCAGCCGCAGTGCTCGTTAGGTGCACCCGTGTGGGTGGTAAGGATGGGAGGGCAGGGCAGTGCTCGTGGGCACGTGGACTAGGCCAGTAGCACAGGAAGCCAGGAAAGCGTTTGGGAGCAAGGCTGAGTTCTGTCCTGCAGGACACGGCACCTGAATGAAGCCTGTTGCAGCCGCAGTGACGGGAGGTGGATTTTCTGATCCTCGGTGGTCCCAGGCGGGGCGAGCGGGTGGTGATGAAGCCTCTGGCAGAATTTGGGGCTGGGCTGAGGGCCTCAGCTCTCCTTCCCCACCTTCATCGCTGTGTTGTCATCGTGCAGGGAGCCCAGTGATCCTGCTGGGCAAGCCCCTCTGCCTCCAGATGGGCTACCCTGGGGAGCCCCAGGCCTCGTGAGACTTGAAAGTAGCACGTCCTGAGAGGCCCAGCTGAAGGTTCCCAGCGCAGAGGCCAGGGCGTACGTGGCTGCAGCTTTGGGTTTCAGAAGGCAGCTTGGGAGTGCGGAAATGTGGACATCTGTTTGTCTGACTCACCAATCCATGGACCAGATTTCCTTTCTGGGGGCACGTGTTTGGTTGTGTCTGAGGAGTGAAAAGGTCCGAGGCAGTAAAGACGTTTGTGTTCGAGGGAGAAGCCTAATTATCCAGCAAGTTAAAGCCGTGTCAGTTTCCATTATCCTTCATCACATTAGCTTGACATTTTTCTATTAGAGAGAAAAAAGAATTTATGGGGAGATTAAAGTCTGAGCAGTTGAAGTGCTAGAAAATGTCTCCAAGTGACTGCCCTGTCCTAGGGAATCGAGGAGTGTGACGGGCGGGCATGGCCGGGCAGTCAGGCCCGGGGCCCGTCCCGCCGCTGCTCTCGTGGGCCTGGACCAGTGGCGTCGGAGCCACGAAAGGGAGCTGGGCCAGCTCGCCCCAGGTTCCCTTTCAGGCTGGAAATCCTCGGACTCTGAAACCCGCCTCTTCACAGTTGACATTCTGTGTACCAGGAAAAGCCCTGAGCTCTTCCTTTCATAGGCCCTGTCGTCCCGGGAGAGTCAGGAGCTTGACTTCCTGGTTTCCTAAGCGTCCGCAGCACCCCGGGTGTGGGCTGACAGCATCCTCTGCAGCCAGGACGCACGCGCGGAGCCCACGTTACCAGACCAACCTCATGCGCTGCGTCGTGGGCAGAGGCAGGCGTCGCCTCGGCGAGCCTGGCCCCCGCTGGCGCCCTGACCTGGCTCCGCGGGGCGCCTGGTCCCCTCGCTGCTCGTGTCTGCCCTCCCCAGGTTCTCTCTCACTCTGGGCTTTGGTCTGTGATCAGACACGTCTCTGGAACTACCCTGTGACTGTCTTCTAGGAGATTTTCTCTGACGGGAAGCAGCCTGGCTCTCGGGAGAGCGTTCTGGGCAGCTGGAGCCTGCACTGCAGTGGGTGGCGGTCACCAGGGGAGGTGAGGTGCCTCCCATCGGTGCTGCCCGGCCCAGGGTGTGGGCGCTCCTGGAGCGGGGCCTGCCGCTCGGAGAGGATGGGGACGGGGACTGCCCCGGACGCTGGCTCAGTGCTCCACGTGATCTGGGATACAGTTCACCCAGGACTCCACGGCTGTGACGGTAAACCTCCAGTACCGCCCGTCTCCCTCTCCCTCTTGGTGCTATCTCCGTTTGGTGAGGGGACCGCAGGAGGCCTGTGGCCGGCGGGCCCCTCTGGCAGAGCTGTGAGAGGAGGCTGCCCCGCGTCCACCACGGGCCCACCAGCCGGCCCGGTCTAATGGGTGGGGCTTGTGTCTGGAAACCAGAGGAGTTAATTACAGAACAGAGTTAACCTCCCTCTCTCCTCTCCGCTCTGCCCTCCACACAGTCGCCTGCTCTCAGGATGCCTGGAGGCAGGCCTGAGCCAGCAGGGCCCAGCCGGGCAGGGAACTGTGACAGTAGCTGGTGGGAGAGACTGCTTGTTAACCCAGAGCTAAAATAGGCGCCCACTCCATTTGCAAACCCCAGAGGCAACAGAACCACAGTGGGATGCTACCAGTTTAGACAGAAGTTTATAACTCGAAACAGCTGTTGGCTTCGCTCTCGAGCTCTCCTGCCCTTACCCCCCACCCCCAAAGCTGGCAAGGTGCCCACTGTTCCTTAATAAAAATCACTGGAAATCCAAACTGGTGTAAACGCCGAGGCCGTTCTCCTGCAGTCCCTGTGTTTCACATTGACAAAGTGGGCGCTGGAGCAGGAGGAGGACGCGAAGCCGCTGTGGTGACCGTGTCTCCGTGTGCTGGGTTCACTTTTGCTCTGGCGTGACCAGCAGTGACTCGGCCCCGTGTCCAGCCCCCCAGACGAGGAGCAGAGCTCCTGAAAGCTGGCCCCGGGGACTGGAGATGATAAGCCAGAGTGTTGAAGGAGCAGGTGGATGCAGCGGGGACATCCCTGTGCGGGGCTGTGCTGGTGTTGAATATCAGGCCTGGTTATAAGAATAGAACAGTAGCAGGCTGTCCACCGCCCGCGGAGAGTCAGCGGGAGGGAAGTCCGGGTCAGCAGCGGCCAGCGCGAGCACGAGGGAAGCCACAAGGGCCACGTTTAGTTCTCTAGGAGCCACGCCCTAAAAAGGAAGAGAAAGTCGTGGAGGGGGTCTCGCTTTGCTGATGTATCGATATGTCCCAAATATAACGTCAGTAAAAAGTTGTCAGTGACGTGGTTTACATTCTCACTCTCATACAGTCTTTGCCAGCCAGTATAGGGAGCAGCCCATCCCTTTGGAACACGCACTTTCCAAGCCCCCAGCAGTCCACACGCATGCATGGGCCTCAGCCAGGCCCACATGCAGCTGGGAGGGCTTTGTCGCAGAAGACACCTTTCAGTGTCTGAGTGACTGGTCTCCGGCTAACGGGGGCCTGGCTGGGAGAGGGGACAGCTGGGTGGTCATAGAGGGTGTTAGCTGCAGCTGAGGGGGAAGTTTTCCAGAAGTTCTTGTATAATCTTACGTGGCTTCTTAATTAAAGGAGACTGGGTAATAAATAATTTTTTAATTCCATTAAAACATATCCAGCAAATGAACGGGTGCTTGTTGTGTGCCAGGCCCGCGACCAGACTTAAGAGGAGAGCAACGACGGTAGAGACAGTGAGAGGGGTCGTGACGGTGCAGTGGTCACGTGGGGCGGGACGGGGTGGCCGCCCGGGGGGGCTCTACAGGTGCGGCTGCACCAGAGGAGGGCAGGGCTGCGGGGGGCGGGCGGCGCCAGAGCCTGCTGCTGGGCTCCCAGGACTGGCCGCCTCCCTTACTGCGCCTCCTCCCCCGCACACTCGTCACCTGCACGGGGGCCCTGAGACCAACGCACATGGCGCTGGTCCCACACTTGCTAAATGTCACCCTAAATATAGGAAAGGGGCATCACAGAATACTCTTCAGCATCGCGTATTCAAGATCCCAGGGGACCCGGGGCCAGCCAGACGGAGGCAGGTTTGAAACACGCTGGGGGCCGAGCGGGGGAAGACCCCTCCCCTGACTGGACGGAAGCTGGAGCGCCTTCATCAGGGCTCACCCCTGCCCTGCCCAGGGGTGACTCAGCCCCGTGGGGCAGTGTGGCCCCCGATCCCGGGCTCACCCCGGCCCCTGCTGAGCCAGTCCCTGGGCCTGCCCAGCTTCACCTGCGTTACTTGGGTCGAGCAGGCCTGCAGGGCGTCGGGACGCCTTGTGCAGCCCCGCAGATTCCTGGGCGTGGGGAGGGCAGGCTGCCGCGGGCCAGGGCCCTGTCACAGGGCCCTCACCGCTGCTCCCAGCAACTGGGAGAGATTAGTGCAGCTGTCGGATGTCAGTTCTCTGGCCAGGACGCGAGGGAGGGCAGGGAGGGTGGGCAGGAGGGGAGAGGAATGTCTGAGGCGGGTGGGGCTCAGATGAGAGGTTGTTTGCACTCACCCCTTCTCGCCTCTGAAGACAGAACAGGAAAAACGAAGCATGAAATCCTTTTAAAAGAGCAACGTCAGTCCCTCAATTAAAACACTATAATGAGCAAGACGTTCAGTATCTCAAGGAAGTGAGCAGGGTGCCTGTCGCTTTCTCAGCAAGGCGTTTCACAGGTTCTGATGACGGGGTGTGGGGCGGACTCCCGGAGAAGCCGCTATGCAGGGCCCAGGGGGTAAGGATGTGACCCGGGGCGTACAGAGCCCGGGGGCACCTGCTGTCTCCGTGCTCCGAATGGCAGCCCCCTGTAGTCTGACCTGTGGCCGGCATCTCAGTGGCCTTGGGCTCAGCTTCCCCGTCTGGAAGACAGACTTGGGGACCATTGTGAGGATGAGGGGGCAGCCACAGTGCTCAGGCTGTCATACTCAGTGAACATTTACTTCTGATACTAATGTTTAGAACACGTGTTTTTAATGTTTTAAATCTCACAACACTTAGAGTTACCGGTTCCCGTCGCTCCCTGGGAATCCCATTCCAGTGACAGAGAGAAGGCAGCAAATTCCAGAGCTTCTCTAGGTCCTGCTGATGTTTACTTGACTGAGAACAGGAGAGCAATTTGGCCTTTAGTCTTTAGCGTGATAAAGAGCCACCTTTACCTCCTTTCACTTCTGTAAAGATTGGGTAACTGAATGGCAATCTAAATTTCGTTTTGCGTCCTGCCTCCCAAATGACGTGATCCAACTGCGCAGAACCCCCGGCGGTCAGAAGCTTGAATGGACTTCGTGCCTTCAAACTACCGCGCATTGCCTCCCTTAGATGGTTGGGGAAACCTGAGAGTCTAAAGAAATGTGTTTCCTGATGTTTGAAATTTGCCAAAGCAGTCCTTCGAAAATATGCTTAGCGGAGTGAGGAGAAAAAAGTTTTTTAACCCTTTCTTGGAGTGGTGGGGTCAGCTGTCTGTCCCTTAACTGGGAAACGTGATGGAACAGGGTGCTAGTAAGGGCCACCAGATGAACAAGGAGTTACCGAGCAAACCCCGCGATGGGTTAGGCCCAGAATTGTTTAGCCACAGGCTTAAAACACGTTTTTTAAAAGCTCTTTCATGGCCTTGTTTTCCACTTTAGATTCTGCTGCTGGCGATCTTGCCTCCACATTTATCTTGACTTGACTCTGTCTTCTGTGAGCGTGTGAGCTCCCCTCCCACTGTGGATCCTTCAGGAAGGTTACTCGGGAAACCTGCGCCAACAGTGGCTGCTGGTTCCCTGCTTCATGGCTGAAGCGTTTATTGTGACTCAGTCCTGCCGATTCCCTGTCAGCCCTACTCTGAGGCTGGCTCCTTCCTGTCCCCCTCGCCCTGCACAGAGCCCACACCAGCCCAGGATTCTGCAGTTTTCGTCTGAAAAATAACCAAGGAGGAAGGAAGGGCACGTGTTGTAAAGAACGGCCTCCGCGGTGTTCTGCCCCATTGGCTGCACGGTGGTACGTGTCAGTCTTCCACCCCGTGTCTTTAAGATCCTGACTCTTGCTTTGTTGAGACTAGTCGTGGATCTGGGCCTGAACGTCACTCATTTGCATCGGAGTCCTGTGAGAACTGAACGGGTTGATCCCAGCCTCTGGGCGAGTACTCCCCGACCTCCTGGAGCTGCGGCCCCGCCCCAGCCTCACTGTCCTGTCCGCCTGCTTTGGGGGCCAAAGCTGAGCTGGGACCAGCAAGGGAACTCAGGATCAGTGTGGCTTGCCGCTCCCGTGGGGGGCCGCCTTCTCTGACCACGTCTACGGCGCACTCTTTGCAGCGCCGGCAGTCTTGGGGCACAGCCCCAGTGCCGAGGGACCGTGAGTTACTGTGGTCTCTGGACAAGAAGGGACAGGGTGGGCCCGTCTTGCGGGCGCCTGGGCGCTGCCTCTCTCCGGCCCAGCGCTGGCAGCCCCCAGTCCTGCCATCTGTTCCTTTGAATCCCGAGGGCCACGATGGAAACTTGGCTCCCTCTGCTGCGAGCTGCCCCGGAGGCATTTCTCTCCCCTGGGACCCCCAGCCCAGCCCCTCCTGTCTCCACCTCACCCCTCCCCA
>NW_011494625.1:1988343-1990011 GCF_000754665.1 Bison bison bison
AAGCTCCAGCTCTGCAGGCCCCCAAACCTGAGCCCCCCACCCCCACCCCAGTAAACTGCTGCCCCTGCCCCCGAAAAGAGCATCCTCGTGGGAGGAAGGAGCCCACAGTTGGAGGAGTGGGGTGCCCTCCCAGCATTCTGGACCAAACGGGCTTCCTTTCTCGTCGAAGCACTGGCCAGCATGTGCTGGAATTCAAGTGTTCTGGGTACAGCGGGCCCTGGTGAGCTGCCGGGGGCACAGAAACACCACTCCTGTGAGCAGAAGGATTTGGCATTCACATGTAGGTGATCTTCCTTCCGTAAGGCAAGGGCAGGCAGGATGTCCATATTAGTTTTCATCCCTGAGTTTCGTTAAGTAATCTCACCTTTACTTAAATTTGTCGTCTTTATGGCAGTCTATTTCAGTGTGTGGCTTGAAAACAAGAAAGGTGTGTTCTCTGAAGAGTGGATGGAATTTTATTACCTTCTTGAAGCCCTACAGCTAGATACACTTCCCCCCATTAAATGCATTTATCTTACTGACAGCGAAGTGAGTTTCCACTTGGAAAAGTCACCCTCAGTTTCCAACTTTGGGCCATCTCCAGTGCCAGAAAATCCACACGCAGCCTCTCGGATCTGTGCGGTCTCCCTCTGGCGTGTCGTCAGATCACTTGCAAAATGAAATTGTCCTGCAGCACTCCCTCTGCTGTGTCTCCAAGCACAGTTCCACTTCACCTAAATATTTTACAGCGTGCTGTTCACGAGTTCCTGGCAGGGTTGCAAGATCCCCCGCCCCCCGCAAACCGGGGGGTGAGGGGAGAGTGCTGGGGACCACCCGACCAGAGGCTGTGGCCCTCATGACGGCGCCAGGCCCGAGTGAGGTTAGCAGCCAGCCCCAGGCCTGTGTCTGCAGCCAGCAGCGCCGCCCGCAGGTTTGCAGTGACCCCCACTGGACCTCCAGAGGAACCGAGTGTCTGGCTGACAAAGGCAGCCTAACCATCTCTGGGCGACGTTCCTCTGCTGTGGTTTCATTAAAGTCTGTCCACAGACAGGTCCAAGTGTGACAGGAGGCGGCGCTTTCCCCCGGAGGGTTCTTTCCTCCGTTCAGCCAGCCTTTGGAGGTGCTTCAGATTTCAAAGCAGGGTATTTTGCTTTTTTTCCTCTGCCACTTTTCGAAAAGTTTGTTTGTGAGATGACAGGCTGTATCGTATCAGAAGTGAAACAGGAGCACCTTGGTTGAAATCCTGTGGAAACAGAGGTGTGATGTGGTGGATGGAGGGCTCGTTTCATGTCATGAGGAGGCTCTGAGTTGGGGCTGTGGCTCCAGAGTGAAGTGTGGCGGAGGGCTGCTGAGGAAGGAGGCAGAGGGCACGGGGCAGGGACTGGAAAGGGCACGCATTCCTCCCAGGGCGTCCCCAGGTGGCCCAGCGTCAGGGGAGACCCTCTGCTGTTCTGTGAAGTTCTCGAGTGCACAGGACAGGGCATCCCTTTGAAACTGAAATGCCATGTTTTCTGCATTTTTGTGTTTGCTGATAGTTCCCAGGAAATGGGTTATGGTTTTTTTGTTCCTAGCATGGTAAAGTAATGGAGAGGATTGGTCTAGTACCTTGCAGTTCTCCAAGCATAGTGTTACCTTTGTTAACAGAGTAACTCTGAAGGTGCCCACATACGGATGGGAGAGAACAGGGCT
>NW_011494625.1:1990111-1993819 GCF_000754665.1 Bison bison bison
CTCTCCCAGCCTGCAGCCACAGTTGTCCAGATATTCCAGACCTCTTGCTTACTTCTCACTGTCATTTATTTTCCCAGCTTGTCTGACATAAGAGGCACCTGGTGTGCTTGCTCACCTGCAGATTCCTGGGTCCCTCCCCTAGTTCCTCTGATGCCAGCCCATCCACCATGGCCCTGGGAGCCTGGTTTGCACAAGGTCCTGAGGGAGTCTTATCTCAGCCACGTCTGGGAAGTTTTTCACAGCAGGCAGCTGGAATACAGATGAAACAAGCTGTCCAAGGCCACCCACTCTGACTCCCGGCTCCCAGCGTCTGGGTCCCATGCCCAGGCCCCACCGCTCCGCACCCGCCCTCGAGGATGCGGCCTGTGGCTGGCACCGAGCGCTTCTGCCACGTGTGTGCTGAGCACTCACCATGGGTGGGACTTGGTCCCACCTGCCAGAAACGGGAGGGGATTGAAGGTCAACAAGAGAATGGAGGAGGAAATAGATAGGCCTAGATAAATTCACGGGTGTGGGAGCGGGCAGTAAGTCCACATCACCACCTTCCGAGGCACCCTCATCCCGTGTGACCCGTGTGTGGTGCCCCACACGGAATGCCAGAGCAGCCCACACTGAGGCCGTGGGCTCAAAAGAGGAGGGTGCCCAAAAAGATCTCTGGGGCACAAGAGCAAAGTAACAGGATTCTAAAACTTTCTATTTTTATATTTTAATATATTCCTTGGAAGAAAAGCTATGGCCATCCTAGACAGCATATTAAAAAGCAGAGACATTACTTTGCCAACAAAGGTCCGTCTAGCCAAAGCTTTGGTTTTTCTAGTAGTCATGTATAGATGTGAGAGTCGGACTATAATGAAAGTTGAGTGCTGAAGAATTGATAGTTTTGAACTGTGGTGTTGGAAAAGACTCTTGAGAGTCCCTTGGACTGCAAGGAGATCCAACCAGTCCATCCTAAAGGAAATCAGTCCTGAACGTTCATTGGAAGGACTGATGCTCAAGCTGAAACTCCAATACTTTGGCCACATGATGCGAAGAACTGACTCATTGGAAAAGACCCTGATGCTGGGAAAGATTGAGGGCAGGAGAAGGGGCCAACAGAGGATGAAATGGTGGGACGGCATCACCGACTCAATGGTCATGACTTTGAGTAAACTCCAGGAGTTGGTGATGGACAGGGAAGCCTAGCGTGCTGCAGTTCACAGGGTTGGACAAAGAGTCGGACACAACTGAGCAACTGAACTGAACTGAATATGCCTGGTACACATGCATGCAAATACATGTGTATATATAAATATAAAAATATACATAACACACACATTTCTCAGACAGCAAGCCTATTTGCGACATGTGCTTAAAAACCTTTCAACTCTAAGGTTGAAAGTCCAAGAATGCAGCCCTCTGCCCACGCCCACCTGCTCACCTGCGGTTGACGTGCCGGCTGCTGAGAGGATTCTCTCTCCCCAACCTGTTTATGTCAGTAATGCTTATAATTATTTGCTGTATAAGCCAGTGAATTTTTTTTTTAATAGTCTCTATGAAAACGAACTTGGGCAGACTTGCAGATAATTCAGATTGGGTAGGTTTTGTAGTTATTTGTTTTTCTGTCAAATGTAGGGTGAACAAGACCTGTGTGAACAGGCGAGAGGATTGATCATGAGAACCTAGGTGCTGGTTGGGTTTGGTTTGCAGAAACCTCAGTTCTTGCTCTACCTTAAATCGTCTAAAGCCAGAAAGCAGAGATGTTGTATCACAGCACCTCACACCGTGAGAAGGACATCGGTCTTCACTCGGTGGAACTAGACCTTGGCCCCCAGAAAAGATGGGTGAGGGAACAAGCCGTGGGCTCTCGTTCCACAGTAGGTACGTTCTATAAGGGTTCCAGGAACGCAGAGTTAGCAGGCACTGGACCATTGTTCCTGGAGGAAACGTGGGGTTTGTTTCCTGCAAGCCTCTGCTCACATTTTCATGTAGTAATCAGTACATAAACTTGTTTTATTAAGTGTATTTCTGTTTAATGTATACCATTGACACATGACCACTGAACTCAAACAGCTGATGGCACTGTAGCTCATCTCACACACGTATTTTTCTCCACAAAGCCCGTCATGGGCTTCTAGCTGTTGGGGACACTGAGCGGCGCTCAGCTCTGCTCTTGGTGACCATTTTAAACAGAATCATCAGCAAGAGGCCCTGAAGCGCTAGAGAAGTGGCGGGAAACAGATGACGAGAAGGACACTCGCTTCCAGTCAGAGCTGAGCATCTCCTTGACCAAGCCCAGCGGGGAACATGTGTGTCGAGCGGCTGACTCCTCCCACCCTGTCCCAGAACATGCCACAAAAAATGTGGGTTTGCAGATTTTAGCAAGGAGGCAAATTCACAAACACGGAATCTGCAAATAATAAGGGTCCACTGAATGGGTTGAGTAAAATAATGTGCGTGACTTTTTTTAAATGAAGTTCCCACCCCACCCCCTTTACCTGACTTTGCTCGAGGAGCCTGCCTCCAGCAGATGGAGCGCGCCCTGCTGTCTTCCGTCGCTGAGTGGGGACAGGGCCTCGACTTCCAGTGTGATGGGGCCATCACACACTCCCTGGGTTGCTAGCAGGCTGTGAGCTTAGATGTTGCGAGGTCCTGGTGCTGGTAAAGATTAATTGTAAATACTCTGCAAATATTCTACACAAAATATATGTCGTTAGTGGTAATGGTTAACTAGGAGGAGGGAGCCATCGTAGACCTCAGGTGAGATGCCCAAGGGCCCGCCGCAGACAGCTCCCTGTCTTCCTTACCTCTCACCTCACCTACCAGAGAAGGCACAGACCAGCTTCCAGGCGGTACCTTCACCTGCTCCGGGCCTAGACAGGACAGAGAGGAAAGTTGACGATGTGGGGTCGGGGGAGGGGGGCAGTGGGGCGGGAGAATCTGAACAGTGGCAGGAAGCAGGGTCCGGGGACACGGAAGCTGCGCTGTGCAGGCCACAGCTGCGAGATCTTTCCACACCTAAAGGCATTGGGCTCCCTGCAGCCATCACTGCCCCTAAGCCTTTATCACCGTTGGTGAGCTTAAGCAGCAGCCCCTCAAGAGGGGGTTGTGTTCCAAGTGGCTCACAGGCACCCACTGTGCTAAATTTAACAGAATGATAACACTGAATTTCAACAGTGAGAGGGTAGGCGTGTCAAGAGGGTGGGGGGGTAGAGACACGGGACCACGATGGCTGGGCCATCACGGCCCGACACAGGAGTGGAGCTGCACAGACTTGGTGCTGCCTTGGTGCCACCTGTGAAGCTCAGCCGCCTCACAGGTGAGGTGTCATCTTTGGTTTGCAGAGAATTTCAAAGCCAAAAGAGTTTCCCCTCAGGTGTGTGCAGTGTCAGCTCGGGCAGGTTGCTGTGCCCCTCTGCGCCCCAGGTTCCTTCTCGAAAGGCAGGGAAAAGACCTGCCTGGGATTTCTGTGGGAGCACGTGCGGATGTGAATGTGGTTGGAAAGAGGTGCTGTCCAGGGGGACCGCCTGTGATCCTGGGAGCACCCCAGGTCTACACTGCCTGACATGGCTGGGCCTGTGAGACGGACCCCTGTGACTGGGGATGTTTCAGTTCCATTTAAATAAGGCTCTCATGGCGTCTGTATGCAGTGCAGGTCCGGAGGGTATGGGTGATGTCCTCATGGTGATTGGGCTCAGTGAAGACCTAGGAGCCTGATCTGAAACGTGGCGG
>NW_011494625.1:1993919-1996325 GCF_000754665.1 Bison bison bison
GTGGCGGAAACGGAGATACCATTACATTATGAAGTGGTATTTGTGATGCATCCACGTGGCCCAGGCCAGGTCAGGTGTATGCGATCGTCTCTGAGGTGGAGCACGACATTCCTCTTCTGGTGGACTGCATTTGTAAGAGCCTTCTAAGGCAGGGAGCCAGTTTGGTGGCAGGGGAGGGTGGGCACGTGAACAGGGCTGGTGTCTCGGCTTTGCTGCTTCCGGGCTGCGTGGCCTCCACCGCGTGGCCGGCTGTTTGTCGCACCTCCGTGTTTCCCTCTGGAGGATGAAGGTCAGGTGGCGTGCTGCCTCTGTGGGTGCCCTCGGGAGCTATAGTTACTACTCAGAGGCCAGGGGCATCGCAGCGGGACTGCACGGCCACCGTCACCCACTCCAGTTGGCTGGAGGGCTCGATCACCGTTCCCCCAGTCACACATCAGGGATGCTGCTGTGACTGCTCCAGCTGCTGTGGAGATCTGCGTTTTCTGGCTTCCGAACATTTCTGATCATCGGAATCCACGGAGCTGGGGGTGGGATGTGTTCGCTCCACATAATGTAAATACAGGTTAGAGCAGGTGGGCTCAGGTTGCCAGCCCTGTTCACACCTGTGCCGTCTACACAGATGGAGCGCCTGGGGCCGGGAGGACCTCTTTTTTTTTTTTTTTTTAAGGAGTTTGGTGTCGCTCAGCAGGAGCTGGTTGGCTTCTTGACATCACAGCCTCTTTATTTTGCTCGCTTGAAATGAAGCAGGAGGGAACCCCATGCAGCTGCTGGATGGGCAGCGCCACGGCCGCGGCCGCCGCCTCATGGCCTGTGCTCTCTCCTGGCAGGTGCGACGTCTGCTGCGTCACCTTTCGCACACACCGCGGCCTGCTGCGCCACAATGCACTGGTCCACAGGCAGCTCCCCAGGGACGCGCTGGGACGGCCTTTCATCCAGAACAACCCCGCCATCCCCGCCGGCTTCCACGACTTGGGCTTCACCGACTTCTCCTGTCGGAAGTTTCCCCGCATCTCTCAGGTACGCCATTGGCCAAGGCGGGACCCAGCTTCCCCACCCGAGGCAGGCTCTCCTTAAGACGCTGCCCTTTGGGCTCGGTCTGCCCCTCACAACCCTAGCTGAATTGAATCTGTATTGTTAACAGTGGTTCTTTAACATGCATATCACGGCTAAATATCTCTGGCATTGTAGTTTCTGTTCACACGTTCTGGGTCATTGTTAACCTGAGCTGCATTCCTTCTCTGCTTATAAAATACCTGCCAAAGCTACTTTGGCGGTCATTCTTTGAAATTTTCAAAAATCGAGGTAAAAGATACCAACAGTGAAATTCTTCAGAAGCCCCAGGCTCAGTGTCTTATCCTGTATGTATACACTCATGTGCACGCCTCTGTGTGCACACACCCACATGTATACGCATGCATATATCCGCGTGTGTACCCACGTCTATGTCCTCTTGTAGCCCCAGCCGCCACCCCCTTATTCTCCCTGGAGGCCCTTCTCAGGCGGTGCCTGTCGCCCACAGTCAGAGGAAGCCCAGTCTCCACTGATGGCAGGGAGTTACCATCATTTAGTTTTGTAGGGACCACGTTTTTAAAGAGAGAACCCAGCCTCTGTGGTGGTGGTACTTCATGGCACTTTCCTGCCACTCTGCCCAGAGGCCCTGGAGACTGCCTTCCTCATTGGGCAGCTGGGGTTCCTAAGGTGCTTTGTAGCTGGTGTTCCTTTCTCAGGCCGAGGGGTATTTGCGGGCAGGGGAGGGTGGGCTCCCCTCGGGCTGGGATAAGGGCCTGGCCAGGCCTGCAGTGCAGCCGGGAGCAGTTGCTGACTCCTCTCTGCCGGCTTCCCCGCAGGCCTGGTGTGAAACGAACCTGCGCAGGTGCATCAGTGAGCAGCACCGCTTCGTCTGCGACACGTGCGACAAGGCCTTCCCCATGCTCTCCTCGCTCACCCTACACAAGCAGACACACGTGGCTGCCAACCAGAGCCCGGACCGGCTGCAAGCCAGGGCCCCGCCGGGCGACGACCCGGACCAGAAGGTCTTTCTGGCGGTGCTGGGCCTGCAGCACGCGGAGGACGTGCGGCCTGCGCCGGCGGAGGAGCCGCCGCCAGACGACAACCAGGCGATCCAGCTCCAGGCACTGCGGTGCCAGCTACCTCAGGAGCCCGGCTGCGCCGGCCTGCTCAGCCTGGCCCCCTTCGACGCCGCTGCCCTGGGCGGGGCGCTTGCCGTCCTCCCAGCCGCCGCGGACAGCGTGAAGCACTTGGCCCTGCAGCCCTTCCAGAAGGGCTTCATCATCCAGCCCGACAGCAGCATCGTGGTGAAGCCCATCTCCGGGGAGCCGGCCATCGAGCTAGCGGACATCCAGCAGATCCTGAAGATGGCTGCAGCCGCGCCGGCCGCGGGCGGCC
>NW_011494625.1:1996498-1997133 GCF_000754665.1 Bison bison bison
GGGCACGGCGGAGGCGGCCCCTGGCGCCCACCTGCTGCCGCCCAAGTCGGGGGCGCAGCTCTTCCTGCAGCCGTCGCGCCTCGAGCTGCCTGGCCAGGCCGAGGTGAAGACGCAGCTGGAGCAGGACAGCCTCCTGGAGGCGCTGCTGCCGCTGAGCGTGGAGGCCAAGATCAAGCAGGAGATCGCGGAGGGGGACCTCAAGGCCATCGTGGCGGCCCCCGGCGGCAAGAAGGCGCCGGCCGTGCGCAAGGTGCTCTACCCCTGCCGCTTCTGCAGCCAGGTGTTCGCCTTCTCGGGCGTGCTGCGCGCGCACGTGCGCTCCCACCTGGGCATCTCGCCCTACCAGTGCAACATCTGCGACTACATTGCCGCCGACAAGGCCGCGCTTATCCGCCACCTGCGCACGCACAGTGGCGAGCGGCCCTACATCTGCAAGATCTGCCACTACCCCTTCACGGTCAAGGCCAACTGCGAGCGGCACCTGCGCAAGAAGCACCTCAAGGCCACACGGAAGGACATCGAGAAGAACATCGAGTACGTGACGAGCAGCACGCCCGAGCTGGTGGACACTTTGTGCTCCCCCGACACCGTGTGCCGGCTGTGTGGCGAGGACCTGAAGCACTACCGTGCGCTCC
>NW_011494625.1:1997325-2004012 GCF_000754665.1 Bison bison bison
ACCGGGCGCCCCGCGCCCACATGCGCGCGCACTGCGGCCGCGGCCTGGGCGGCTGCCCCAAGCCCCGCAAGCCCTTCGAGTGCAAGGAGTGCAGCGCTGCCTTCTCGGCCAAGCGCAACTGCATCCACCACGTGCTCAAGCAGCACCTGCACGTGCCCGAGCGCGACATCGAGAGCTACGTCCTGGCGGCCGACGGCCTGGGCCCCGCCAACACCCCCGCCGAGGCCCCGGGCCGCACCGACGAGGGCGAGCGCAAGCCCCTGGCCGCCTTCTTGGAGCCCCAGAACGGCTTTCTTCCCGCGGGCCCCGCCCAGCCTCTGCCCGCGCACGTTGCCGTCAAAGTGGAGCCCGCCAATAACCTCGCCACTGACTTCAACGAGCCCCTGGACTTCTCCCAGAAGGGCCTGGCCCTGATCCAAGTGAAGCAGGAGAACGCAGCTGCCTTCCTGAGCCCCTCCGCTCCCTACGATTGCTCCATGGAGCCCATCGACCTGTCTATCCCCAAGAACTTCCGGAGAGGAGACAAGGACTCGGCTGCTCCCGGGGAGGCCAAGAAGCCTGAGCAGGAACCTGGGAGCAGCGAGCAGGCCTCCCCAGGCCCACCAGCCTGCCCCACGCTGCCAGCGACCTTGGGCGCCAGCGGGCCCCTGGAGAAGCCGGGGGTCCCTGCCGCGGCATCCTCGGCGGCCAGCCCTCTGGAAGCCGCAGCGCTGCCCCTGCAGGGCCCCGTTCAACTCGCCGTGCCCCTCTATTCCTCAGCCCTAGTCAACAGCTCTCCGCTCTTGGGCAGCTCAACCCTCGGCAGCCCGGCCTTGCTGCGGCCGCTGCGCCCCAAGCCCCCCCTGCTCTTGCCAAAGCCCCCCGTGACAGACGAGTTGCCCCCACTGGCCTCCATCGCCCAGATCATCTCATCTGTGTCCTCGGCCCCCACCTTGCTGAAGACCAAGGTGGCCGACCCGGGGCCGGGAGGAACCAGTGGTACTGCCGCGGCCTCAGATGGCATCGGGGGTGCCCTCCCCAAAGCCACCACCGACATCACCAGCCCGAAAGAATCCAGTGACTCACCCCCCTCCGCCAACAGCCCAGAGGCAGCCTCGCCCACCGAGCAGGGACCAGCCGGCTTGTCGAAGAAGAGGGGCCGGAAGAGGGGGGCGCGGAGCCGGGCGCGCAGCAGCGGCGGGGTGGACCTGGACTCCAGCGGGGAGTTCGCCAGTATCGAGAAGATGCTGGCCACCACGGACACCAACAAGTTCAGCCCATTCCTGCAGAGCGCGGAGGACGACGCCCAGGACGAGGTGGCCACAGCCCCCGCAGACCACAACGGGCCCAGCGACGAGGAGCAGGGCAGCCCACCCGAGGACAGGCTGCTGAGGGCGAAGCGCAACTCATACGCCAACTGCCTGCAGAAGATCAATTGCCCGCACTGCTCGCGGGTCTTCCCCTGGGCCAGCTCCCTGCAGAGGCACATGCTCACGCACACTGGTAAGAGAGCGGGCGGCGAGGAATGGGAGCCACGGCGGCCCTCCTCCCCACCCCGATTCCCAGCTTGTCCTCCTCTTCAGTCCCAGGAGTTGGGGGGCTTGCCTGATGGCCCAAGAGTCTGTAACCAGAATGGCCTGTCTCCGTCGTCTGGGCCCCCAAGGGCATCTGGAAAAGGGAGGTGGTGGGGTGTTTTCAGGTGCGGTGGTCCTGGGCCATCTCATCCCTTGGTTGGGAGGAGGCACCTAAGGGAGCGGGGACTTTGACAGAAGATTTTGCATCCCATCCTCAAGGCAGCTTTTAAAACTGCAAACATTCTGTGATGTTCTTTTGACTGCTGTGTATTCTAAAGGGAAATATTGCAGATTGTGCAGCCACTTTTCAGTTCAATGAGGCCATGACACCTTCTCCTGGTTATCATGATCATTAGTGTCAGACTAGTTTTAGAATTAAAAAATTTTTTTACTTGTACTAAGGTGGATTGTTCCAGAGAAACATGCGAATGTATTCTTCTAAGTAACAGGTTTAAGTTGTCAAACAGATAGCCCCAGAGTATTTTTCAAATGTTTTCATATATTATAAAGAAAAGTTTAAGATAAGAAACACATTTTAAGTAATTTGACTCCAGGTAGTTAATGGTCAAGTGACCATGCAACTTCCATCTTAATTCTGAGTCACTGAGGATTCAAACAGGATTTATGTCTTTGAACTAAGGGTAGTTTGGGTGAGATTCTTAACCTTTTGGAGATGACCACCCAAATATAAAGTGATCGGACCTGAAACAGAACAAAAGAGTTGTACGGTACAAGATTGCCAGATAAAACACTGGACCCCAGTTAAGTCTTGGATTTCAAATAAGCAACAGATGGTTTTTAGTGTATGCATCTCCCATGCACTGTTTGGGGTAGGCTGAAGGGGGACATGGGGAGGGGGTGGCAGAGCCGTTGCGGGTGACGGGGGCCCTGGGGGGCTTCAGGAGGAAAGTGTTTCTTAGAAGGCACCCCCCACGGCAGTCTCTCTTGCCGCCCTGTTGGGGTTGTGCCCGCCTGTCATCTGCAGGGTCTCTGAGAAGTGAACACTCCTCTTCCGACTTCTCAGCAGCCAGCTGGTCGGGTCTGAGGAGCTGGCGCTGCCTGCCCACTCACTCCTCCCCCAGCGCCCCGGGCCCAGCAGGTCCCCCCGACTCTCGGACGTTCTGTTCTCTTCCCGGCAAACCCACAGTCTCCCTGAGAGGACCGTGCGGCCGGTACTTCCTCTCCAGACTTGTGCCAAGTCTCTGTAGGCATCTGGCAGAAGTTCCCTTCAAGTGCCCAAGCGTCCTCTTGGTTTATGATTTGGAGGCGTGGGCACGGAGCAGGGGAGAGGGGAGTGGGAGACGGGGCAGGTGGGGGCAGGCAGGACCTTGTTTTCCCTGCTCAGTCACCGCGCCCCTGAGGGCTCTGTCCCTGTCTGTCTGCCCTGTGTTGCTGCCGTGGGCATCGCAGGCCTTGTCTCTGGAGGGCGGAGCAGCTGTCCAGAGCTGGTCTTGGTGACAGGCCACGAGGGCCATGCTGTCCCCATCTTGCCCGGAGGAGACCGAGGCCCAGGGCGGGTTGAGTGATTTGCCTGCAGGCGTTCAGTGGTGGTCCTGGGTTGGGAGCCTGGCTGGGTCCCCTGCCGCCGCCCCGGCCCTGTCTGAGCATGTGGGGGGTGCGTGCGTGTCCTGACCCATCCCCAAGGCATAGGATGGGGAGGTGGTTTGAGACAAGGTGCAGCATGGCTGCGGACCCCGAGCTGCTGACAGGATGGTGTTAGCCACACACTTTGGCCTGGACAGAGGCCGGCGCCCCGGGGGCTCAGTTACCCTACTCTGCTGTTTCACAGCCTCGGCTTCCAGAGGCAATCTCTGCATCAAGCTGCCTAGTGATTTTAGAGAGTGTTCAGCAGCAGGGACAGGGAATTCCATCATCTCTGCAGGACCTCCCAGACATGTCTGCAGGCCATCCCGCCACCTAAACAGGCAGCATTAAGCAACCCAGAGGCTGAGTGTCCAGCTGGGGGTTCACTGTTGCTCAGGCAAGGGGCGTGTGGTCGCAGCCCTCTCTGCGTGACTCGGGTTCTAGGAACCGTGTCTCAGGAGGAAGCTGGCATGGCTGGCGCACTTCGTGACCTGGCGTGGTCTCCACTCACAGCTGCTTCCTCCTTCCGCTCCTCTGCTGGCCCGAGGCATCTAGTTGAGGGGAGCCGCCCTGGTTCCTTCCTTCTCGGCCTGACCAGTCCGCCTCTTCAGAAGATGGCTCTCTGGTTTCCGCCTTTTCCCCTCGTGCGCATCCCGTGTGTTTTCAGGCTACAGGTAGAAAAGACAGTGCCAGAAAATGGTTCATTTCAGCCCCACCCAACTTCCTCCTGCTGAAATGGAGCGTCGGGACCCTGTGAGGGCTGAGGTGCCTCCAGCTCTGCCGGTCCTAGTCCCTGGCCTCGCCCGCTTCCTCGTGGTTGGTCTCACTGATGTTTCTTCCAGCCTGGATCCCACCTACCTTTCCCACTCTCTGTTCACAGATACTGCGTTGGGGCTGGAATCTGTGGGCTGCACGCCTCAGTGTGGAGCACGCTCCCAGCGGGATGCAGGCCTCTGTGGAGCGCGCTCCCAGCGGGATGCACGCCTCTGTGGAGCGCGCTCCCAGCGGGATGCACGCCTCTGTGGTGAGTGCTCCCAGAGTGCTCCCAGTGGGATGCACACCTGTGGAGAGTGTTCCCAGTGGGATGCACGCCTCAGTGTGGAGCGGGCTCCCAGTGGGATGCACGCCTCAGTGTGGAGCGCACTCCCAGTGGGATGCACACCTCTGTGGAGAGTGCTCTTAGCGGGATGCACGCTTCTGTGGTGAGTGCTCCCAGTGGGATGCACACCTGTGGAGAGTGTTCCCAGTGGGATGCACGCCTCAGTGTGGAGCGGGCTCCCAGTGGGATGCACGCCTCAGTGTGGAGCGCACTCCCAGTGGGATGCACACCTCTGTGGAGAGTGCTCTTAGCGGGATGCACGCTTCTGTGGTGAGTGCTCCCAGTGGGATGCACACCTGTGGAGAGTGTTCCCAGTGGGATCCACGCCTCAGTTTGGAGCGCGCTCCCAGTGGGATGCACACCTCTGTGGAGCGTGCTCCCAGTGGGATGCATGCCTCTGTGGAGCGTGCTCCCAGTGGGATGCACGCCTCTGTGGAGAATGCTCCCAGTGGGATGCACACGTCTGTGGAGAGTGCTCCCAGTGGGATGCATGCCTCTGTGGAGCACCCTCCCAGTGGGATCCACGCCTCAGTTTGGAGCGCGCTCCCAGTGGGATGCACACCTCTGTGTGGAGAGCGCTCCCAACCTCGCTGGGGTTTGACTGCTTTTCACCTTCTTAGGCAGCAGGTCTGGGAGCGTCTTCCTGGCCAGCCCTGCGTTGTCTCTGCCCAATCCTGAAAGAAAGAGACCCGGGGGCAGTAGGGCGATGGAGAGCTGGCTGAGGGGGTGAAGCCAGGTCATCACACTTACTCTGGGCGTTCACCCTTGATTCCCTCCTGCCCTGCCTGCCAGACAGCGCCATGTGCCTCTTGTAAAATTTCTCTCGTTTCTTGCCTGTTCCGACACCGCGAGTGTGAGTCGCAGGGTGTCATAGGTCTTTGGTGCAAAGGTGCATTTGGTGTCAAAGGTCTTTGGTGCCTGTGGTCACAGGTGCGCTTAGAAACAGCCCTGCTAACGCAGTCTTCTGTGGCTGTTACCAAATGGGTAAAATCATCAGATACCTTCGACACGGATCACCAGTCAGCAAGGCTTTTCTGAAGACTGTGACAATAAAATACTAGAAGGGTTTTTGTTTTCCTCTGTCCGTGCGTCTGGAGGGCACGCTGCTATTTAAAAATGTGTGACTTACGCAGTGAAAGGGGGACTTTTAAAGACTCCCGTTGGTTGTCACTTTGGGAATCTTCCTAATTGGATACAGTACTTCCAGGTCATTGAGTTGGTTTCTAAACTTAACCTTAGCATGAATCTTCCTCATCATGAGATATCCGCCTGGCTCTTGAAACCGGCTGTAAAAGTGAAGCGTTTACCAGTGTGGAGATCGTAGGGTACCTCGTATAGTAGGGAGAAGCAAGAAGCCAGCCGCTCTGTGTGAAATCAAGAACCAGATTACAGCTCACAGTCACAGCTTCTGACTTGTTTTCTTCTCAGGCCTGTTTCTCGTGTTTTCACACTGGCCTGACTCAGGGAGACTGTGATTGTTGCTTTTGGAGAATGAAATGTTAAAGGGAAAATATTTTCTTCTTCCTTACAACAGAGCCTAAATAATTATTAAACATTAGGTTTGACATTTAGTGAAAAGAAGTAATTTGAAGGGCACACACACACACAAAGAAAACATTAAAATACTTGACAACTCGTCTTCACACAAAAAGCCATGACTTTTTTTTTTAACATGGGAATTTTTATAAATTTAGCACAAAACATCTGCAAGGTTTGCGAAGCACGGGTTCTCCAGTTCATCCTCTCAGGCCCACGTGGAGCTCCCTAGAGTAACTGTTTTTAAAATTTGCAGCTGTGCTGGGTCTTTGTTGCTGTGCACGAGCTTTTCTCTAGTCGCAGCGCGTGGGGCTGCTCTCCGGTCATGAGGCACTGGCTTCTTACTGTGCTGGCTTCTCTGGTTGCAGAGCGCAGGATCAAGGTGTCTGGGCTCGGGAGGTGTGGCTCCTGGACTCCAGAGCACAGGCTCAGTGGTTGTGGCCCTAGGACCTAATTGCTCAGCATGTGTGTGGGACCTTCCCGGACCAGAGATCGAACCCCGGTCTCCTGCACTGGCAGGCGGATTCTTTACCGCCAAACCCCCAGGGAAGCCCTGCACATGACTGGTTTCTGATTCCACTTACCCGTCCTTCTAATTGCACTGTCTTTGATGGTTCTAGACATCTGTATTTAAAAACCTCTACCAGCAGTCTGGAACCATCTCTCAGAGGAGAATGGACGTCCCTTTCTTTGGCTACAGCTGATGCTCAAACTTGGGCTGTGTGGATTCAGGCAGTGCGAGCCCTTCCCGTCCTGGGAATCTCGGCGCCAGGCCCATGTTGTCCATTACCCGCGTGTGGGCTTGTGTGCCTTCACCGGCTCTGGGGCCTGGTGATGCGCGTGGGGATCGAAATGGAAGGCCAGCCCCCATCGGCAGGTCTAGGGAGCAGCACTGGCTGGCTGCCTGCTGTGTCT
>NW_011494625.1:2004112-2004507 GCF_000754665.1 Bison bison bison
GGCGGAGGGTGTGTATGTGTCCAACCAGGGCAGCCCTGGGGTCATGAGATAGCGGTGAGCCCTGTTTGTTGCTATACAAAGCCTTTTCCCAGTGACCTTGGAACGTGGCAGCTGGGGAAAGCAGAGGACTCCAGTGAGGCAGGAGATGATAGCACGCCCCGTGCCCTGAAGCCCACGCCCTCCCTTCCCTGCCCCCCTCTTCTTTGCTTCTCTTCCTCCTCACTCTGTGCCCTGGCTCTGCCATGCGTCCATCCTTGCAGGCGCAGATCAGGCGCCATGGAGCCCCCAGAAGGAATCCTAACAGAAGGAGGGGGCGCTGGTCACAGCAGATAGTGGCCAGGTCAGGCAGGTTGGGGGGGCGCTCGGGGACCCAGCTTCTTCACACTCGGGGTGCT
>NW_011494625.1:2004607-2010074 GCF_000754665.1 Bison bison bison
CATCTCCCACCGGCAAGAGTGTAAAGTGAGGGGGCAGACCCGACACCGCCCCACCCCCGCCCAGGCCATCTAGCTGGCTAGAGCCACAGGACCCTTGAGCAGAGGTCGGGTGGGAGACACCCTGGGAAGTCCAGGACTCAGCTCTTCCTGTCCAGGTGGGCGGGTCAGACCCCTAGAGACCCCCGGGGTTTCAAGATGGCCCTCCATCCTGTTCGGTGCCCCGCGTCTGCGGTGCTGCCAGGCTGGGGTGTGCGCTGGCATCCTCGCTGCGGCGGCCACGGGCGGGGGCCTGCGCACGTCCCTCCTCTCACCTCTGTTCTTGTTATTATGTAAGATTTTTTTTTTTTTAATTGTGAGATTTATTTTAAAGATATGTGTCTTGCTTTCATTGTTAACTTTCAGTATTTTAAAGACAAACCCATTATCCACTCAGGATGAGGGAAGATAACCGTTTGCCTTATTGAAGTTCTCGGGGTTCATTTCTTACTGTGTTTTGTTTATTTTCTTGAAAGGGGTGGGGGGTGGGAACCAATGCCAGTGATCCCCGGAGAAGGAACCGGAAGCAGACTTTCCTTTTTCGCTGCAGTAGAAAGCCAGGTAAATATGTATTTTTTTTCCCCCGATTCAGGTCAGAAACCCTTCCCTTGTCAAAAATGCGGTGCCTTCTTTTCCACCAAATCTAACTGTGAACGACACCAGTTGCGCAAACACGGAGTTACCGCCTGTTCCCTGAGAAGAAATGGGCTTATCCCCCAGTCAAAAGAGAGTGATGGAGCCCGTGATAGCACAGGTAGTGCCTCCAGGCGGTGGAGAGGGGCGCCCTTAGCCGCCCGGCCTCCCTTTCTCTGCAGGAGCCCGCGTGTCCCAGCTGCTGGGGAAGGTCTGACCTTCCCCTCCCCACCCCCCCACGCCTGCTCTTGCCCTTTGCCCCCTAGAGCTGGGCGGTGCGGGAGGGTGAGCAGTCCCGCTCTTTGTAGGAACACGTCTGAGAGGGATGTGGAAGCGCTGGGCTGGTGTTTTGGGAAACCCCAGCGGGGGCCTTGTCCTACAGGGCAGGGATGGGCCGGCTGGGACGGTCCAGCAGGAACCCGCGATGCCCCGCCCCCCACGGGGAGGGGCCGGCCAGGCGGAGTGTTTTCTTTTCAATAACTCTCTTCCCAGTAAAAACCTTAGTCCTGTTTGAGAAAGCACTGTGCATGTCCTTTCTCTAATCCCATCTCCGCTTGCTCCGAATCCGGGTATTATTCTCGTGTGCTGATACGCGCTTCCTTCCTCCAGCCCTCCAGAGCAATTAACGGCTGCCCGTGCGTCCCCCGCCGCCTTTTTCCCTTCCAGCTTCTGTATTTACTCATGTTCTCTGTTGAGTGCCTTCCATTATCTCCAACCGCTGGGGGTTTGTGTCCCTCACCCCCGAAACAACACCAAGCATCGCTGCCTTTGGGTGGCCCAGACGCGGGGCCGGGGGCTGACGCTGAGGAAGCGTTGCAGGTGTGGGTTCAGTGTGACGGATGGCGAAAGCTTGACTTTTTCCCATTTTTTGAAGCCGAGGAGACTCCCCCCAGGTGTGTTTTCCTACTGTTCCTGGTCACTGTGTCCCATGCTTCCTGCCCTCAGACTGAGTGGGGCGGGGGTCCCCCTCTCCTGGGAGTGAGCGTGGACTGGAGGGCCGGCTCTAGCCCCTGCCCCCGGCCGCCTCGTCCGTGTTGTCAGAGACGGGGAGGGGGTCGGTGCGGAACCTCTTCTCGGGGCCATGCCTCCCCCCAGGCAGAGAGACGCCATGCCCTCGGCCATGGTCAGACCCTCCGGCTTCCAGGCCCACGTGACTGGCCAGGATCTGCTAGTGGAGAGGAGTCCGGGCGCCCACGGAGTCTTGCTGTGACTGCTGCCCTCGGGCCCATGGTGCTGGGTGACCTGCCATTCACCCCGCGAAGCTGGCCACTGGGCTGGCAGGGCGCAGCTTCGTTGGGACGGCCCTGCCAGTGTCTGAGTCTCCGCTGCCACGTCAGGTTCTGCCCGGCCCCACTCTTGCAGCCCATCAAGGTTCCCAGGGGGCCGCGGGGCGCCCTTGGCGCCCACGCTGGCAGACGAGTCTTAAAGTGTAATAGCCACGATGCACACTTTGGGTTCAGCATCTTGAGCTGTGTGACCAGGGAGCACCCAAACCAGGGCTCCTGCAGACGCGAAGCTAGTCTTAGCCTCCGGGTAGCTCCGCGTCTTCACGGTGGGGGTACTTGTTTTATAAACTGCAGTTATGAGTTTGGCTTTTCCAAGTTTCACAGCACCCTCCTCACCTCGACCCTGCCCGGAGGGTGTATAGGTTTCCTTTAAGGGACAAAGCCTCTAGAAAAAGAAAATTCAGTGAGAGTTGTAAGGAAAAACCAGCATAGAGAAAATATAGGTTTGGTGTAATTGTGGTCACAGTCCGCGGTGAGAAAGAAGGCTGAGAGAGAAGACGAGAGAAGGAGGGTCGGGGAGCAGGAGCTGCGTGCTTTCGAGAGCTTTTCACACCAGGTGAGGGCGATGGAGGGTGGAGGTTTCTTTCAGGCTCCTTCCCATGAAGTGAAAAAAGTCAGGCTTTGGAGAAAAACCGTAAAAACACAAAGGCAGGAAACGACCCAGGCCGTTCTTGAGGGATTTCTAGGTTTATATGCCTGGGTTGCATTTTCGGAAAAATCCCAGAACATGTTTTGCAACATAGGTCTGACTTTCTCAATCACAGAAGGTCTCTCATCACAGTGTGCCCCAGATTTTCCCCAGAGGAACGGGGACAGTGCTGGGATGGGGCAGTGTTAGCTGAAAGGGACGTGTTGATCATTCAGAGCCAGGCTGAGACTGAGGTGCACTTTGTCCCCTCGGAGGATGCTCCTGGGTCTTCCTCAGGTGATGCTTGTCGCAGCCTTCCTGTTTGTGGGCACCTGCGGGTGACTTTTCAAATCAATGTTAGCATGAAGTTTTTCAGGTTTTTTGGCCAGGCTGCGTGGCCTTTGGAATCTTAACTTCCCTGACCAGGGGTTGAACCAGGGCCCACCGCATTCAAAGCCAGGGAACGCCCCAGCATGGGTGTTTTGAAACTGTCGCTGTAAGGTGGCCCCCTTTGCTGCCCTGAAGCCCCTCATGCCCGTGTGGGCCGGGCCCCTTACTCCCGGCCTCTCCCCTGCCCAGGCAGATGGATGTTTAGGACGTAGGTTGTCAGCTCAGTTGGAGAGCCTGAGGTTTCTCAGAAGCAGTAGATGTTTACTTGTTCGCTTGACACGGAGGTCTTCACTCTCACAAGAGAGGAGCTTTATCTACGAGTGCCTTCAGAGGCTGTCTGCTTCCTCTAGCAGTTTTCTTAGATTCGCGTCACAAACAAGGGCCTGGCTGACGGGAACAGAAAATGTTTAAAGCCGCATGGCTTACAAAAGTCACCAGCTCAGCCGCCTGCATTTGGGGAGGGCGCGTGGTGAGGAGAGCGAGGTCCGCGTAGGGCCTGGCCTTGTACGTTGCGCGTCCACGAGACCCAAGAGGTTAAGTCCGTTGCGCTCAAGAAAAAGCTCTTGGAGTGGCTTGCAACTGCAAGGGCCCGGCTGCTGAAAACGCCCCCTGGTGGACGTCGGGCAGAAGGCGGCCAAGCTCCCCAGAGGAAACGAGCTGGCCTCCGCTGCCTTCAAAGAGAGCATCACCCCCGCTGAGGAAGGCCCCGCGGTCAAAACACTGATCTGAGTATGTTGACTTGGGTTTGGTTTCAGAATTCACTTAGTTTATCATCTTAAATATATTCTACTGCAATCGAAATCTTAAATAACCCATGTTCTTTTGGTGAAAAAGAAAAATAGTGATTAGTGGAACAGGCTAGAATGTTCTGAGACAGGAAGTAACCACACACACACACACATATACCCCTTGGCTTCCCCCCCACACCTTTGGTTTTAATGTAACTACCCACCGAACCAATAAATAGGAAACCAAGCATTCTGTACTTTTTTATTTTGAAGTTTACACCAAAATCCATTTAAAAGGTGCTCTCCGAACAATTAAAGAAAATGAGCATCTGATTTTTCCTTGGAAAATGGCCTAGATGTTGGTGTGGGTGAGTATATATGTATGTATCTCGGGAGTCTTCTTTAATCTTTTGGGTAATTGCCAAAAGCCATTTATTGTCAGAAATTTTATACTCAGCCCACAATTACTTGCTTCCTTCTGAAACCTTCTGAGATACTTGCACAGAGGCTGCCAAAAAGTAGTCAGAGTGAAACCAACGGAGAGAAGGAAGCGGGAGAGCCGTGTAGCGGGCCTTGGTGGAGCCGATGCCTTTGCTTCGCCGCCAGCCCAGGGCTGCCCTGGTCACAGATCACAGCCCTGATCTCTGCCCAGATCACAGAGCCTGTGCCTCAGGCCGGCGTGGTGCTGGTCTGCACACGGCAGGGGAGGGGCCGGGTTCGGTGTGTGAACCCGAGCTCAGAGAACGGGCCTTGTGAGGGCGGCGCGAGCCGTGTCTGCCGCAGAATGGGTTCCGTCAGCCTGCCGCCGCAGCAGTCCCCCGGCCGTTGTACTGTAGTTAAAAGTTGGGCTCAGCAAGCTTCAGCTTCACCGTCAGAGCTCATGATGGATAAGGGGCTAAGACCTTGTTCGACTAGAATGGCGAGGAGATGGTGCTTTTGATCAATACCGTCATCTCTTGGGTGTCGACAGTGTTCCCAGGGGGCCCGCCCTTAAGAAGGCCGATAGAAACCGGCGGACTGTCCACATCTGGTTTTGCTGTGGAGAGTGGACAGGTAGGAACCAGTCGAGAGATAGGAAACGTCTCCGCTCCCTACCCGGGTCCCAACAGCAGCCAGGGGGCCCTCAGGTGTGCACACAGGTGTGCATGTGTCTCCTGTTGCCCGCGAGCTCTCCCGGAGACCAGCCGTCAGGTGGGAGCCTCTGGACTGCAGACACCGAACCCTGGCTCTGCCACGTCCCGTGAGCCCCTAGATCCCGGGGGGGGCTGGTCCTTTGTGTGCTGCATGTGTATACGGCTCTCTGCTCTGGAAAATAACTTCTCCCGCTCGGCTTCCTCAACCTCCCTCGCGCTGCGAGTCTCTGGAATGCGCCCGCTGTCCTCTCGCGGTCCTGTCTGTCTGGCTGCCCTGAGCCGCTCGCCCGCCCCTGGGGACCCGGAGCATCCCTGTGTGTTCCCGGGGAGGGGGTGGGGGGGGTGGTAGGGGACAGCTCCCAGGGGTGAGGGGAAGGCGGAGGTCGCAGGCGCAGGCAGGCCTGGGACCCCAGCCTGTGTGTGCGTCCCATGTGGTAGGCTCCTTTTAAAATTAACCTCAGATCCGCCTGGGGGATGCAAGGGGTGACGAGGATTCGGGTGAGTAGAAACCCCTTTGCTGGGGTTTGGGAGACAGGCCCCGAGGGGTGGGTCACGGGCGAGCCCTCGGAAGGGGTGTCGTTTGGGGGCGCGGGTCTCAGCCTGCCCCGTGCTTGCTCCGCAGACAGCCAGTCG
>NW_011494625.1:2010525-2010831 GCF_000754665.1 Bison bison bison
CCTGGACCTCAACCTCGCCAGCACGCTGATGGGCTTCAAGCTGGCCGAGGGCGAGGCGGGCGCGCAGGACCACAAGCACACCTGCCACGTGTGCGGCAAGAGCTTCAAGTTCCTCACGACCCTCAGCCGCCACCGCAAGGCCCACGACCGCGAGGAGCCCGGTGACGAGAGCGCGCCCCCCCGGGAGCACGAGGGGCCGCACCCGGCTGACCCTGAGCCCCCCGCCCCTGAGCCCCCGGCCGAGGCGGAGAAGCAGAGCGAGGCAGCCGAGGGCCCCTCGGACGCGGACGGGGACGGGGAGGGCCC
>NW_011494625.1:2011824-2012064 GCF_000754665.1 Bison bison bison
GACCGAGGCTGAGGAGAAGCTCCGTGCGGCCCTGCTCCCCCTCCTGTGCTGTGGTTGGGACAGAGGAGGCTCCTGTGAGCGGACCGGGGTCTCAGTGGCCCACCACGCTACCCCTCGGGCCGTGGCTGTACGTGGGCGGAGCTGGGCAGTGGTCGCGGGCGGCCGGGCTCACAGCCCTGAATCCCTCCCCGTTCCCCAGGAGAGAGGCCGTACAAGTGCCAGACCTGCGAGCGGACCTTC
>NW_011494625.1:2012310-2013909 GCF_000754665.1 Bison bison bison
CCTGCAGGACCTGCTGGAGCTGCCGGGCCGCAGGCCCGCCCACCCCCTCTTGCCCACTGCCGACAGTGCCTCGCTCCTGGGCCTGGAATGACGACCCGGCCCGCCCCCCAGCACGCAGACGAGAGCCAGCAGAGCAAAGCGCCCTGAATCTGCTTCCCGAGGTGCCCTCAGTGCCCCTTGGCTGCTGGGAGGCCAGAGAGAGAGGGGGCGGTCGCCCCCGGGTGCCATCGCCTTACAGACCGCGGGGAAGGGCCGCACCAGCGATTCGAGTGCCTTAACTACTTACAGCCCTTCGTGTCCTCCTGGGTGTTGTGTTTCCAAAACGACTTTTTGAAAAACAAAGCAAATATTTTAATGAATTATTTGGAGAGGACCTTTTCATTTAAGCATTAACATTACCTTCTGTCTTGGTGTGTGTGAGCTTGTTTTTGCAAATCTGTGATAGTCACGTTTGTTCTATGAGCTGGAAACAGACGAAAAAAAAACATGCCCTTGGATACCTATGGCCAATAACTGGAAGAAAGTGACGCGAATTCCATGTAAATTCCCAGAGGAAATGTGGATAAGATGCTCATTTCTCAAATAGACTTTTTTTTTTCTGTTTGCTACATGGTGGAGCTGTAATCTGGTCCTCGGTGTACTGCAGGATGTGGTTGATGAAGGTTTCCAATTTGGTTCAAGCCAAAACCAGGAAAGGTTCTAGCTTCGACCTGGGACACATTTCCACTCTCAGCGTTAGACATGCCGTTACTGCTGCAGTTTCCAGACAGAGGAGAGTCCCCCTGGCAAGTGAACCGGCGGAAAACATGCATAGATGTCATGTATCTGATTCCTACCCCCAACCCCCACCCTTTTCGGTATATGTATTAATAATATTATTATTATTATTATTATTTGTAGTTCATCAGTTTGCTGGTCTCTGCAGTCAGCAGAAACAAATGGGCAATATTTGTCCTGGGAGACCCGGGCCGCCCCCGCCTGGGCCTCCCCGCGCGTGAGCGTCCACCCGCAGCCTCTGCCAGGCCCCCTGGGGCGGCAGCTCTTCTACTGTACTCAGACACGCCTCTCTTCTGTGACTGCAGCACCCAGCAGGGGCCCCGCGGTCCTCCGCCCGCCCCTGGGGGGCCGGGGGGCAGTGGGGAGGGGAGAGGAGGCGAGGTGGGCGCCGGGGCCTCCAGGGAAGCCGGGCGGCAGGACCCGTTGCTCGCCAGGTCTTCCTGCCAAACCCAGCCCAAACCCACCGGCGCCCCCGTCCTTTGCAGAGCGAGGGAGTTCTACTACTGGTAACAAAACTGCACACGGGAGACGGAGGAGGGATGTACATTCCCTTCCTGTAATCTGGGGTTGGTGCTTGAAGAGAAACACGTGTCTCTAGTTTCTGGGTCGCCCGAGCCCCTGGGCGTACAGAGGTGGATTTTCTTTTCGTGAGCATCATATGCAGGCAATAGACCCCCTCACTGTAGCTGCCAGCAGTGACTGGAAACTGACCCTACTGTAGCTGGGCTGTGCTCAGCGGCCTGTCCTCTAGCCGGGACCCCCCCGGGACCCCCCGAGCCTCAGTGCCTCAGGCCCCCCCCGGGACCCAGGGCTCCTCTGTCC
>NW_011494625.1:2014009-2015373 GCF_000754665.1 Bison bison bison
CCTCACCCACTCCCGGTGGCCAAAATCCAACCGCCCAGACTTCAAAGGAAGCTGTGTGTTCTTGATGTGATGAAAAAGCGGTATCTTTGCATGTGAAAGGCGAAAGGTTGAGGTATATTAAGATTTTTAACTGTATTAGGGATGTGTGAACCAGTTTCAAAATGAGGTTTTATTTACTCTAGGTGAAGACGAATCAGAACCAATGACCCCCCCCGCCCCGCCCCCGACCCTGTATCACTTCATACGAAGTGTGGTGTGCTTGCCTAAAACCAGTTCATTCATCCCTTAATTTTTTAAGACGATTGCTGTTATTTTCATTGTTATTATTATTATTTGGGTGTTTTGTTTTCCTTTGCAGCTCTCCACACTAAAACTCGGAACGTTGTGGGGAGAAGCCACGAGTTAACTCTGCGCTGGGGTGAGATGTGGCCGGAACCAGCCCGGCACTGCGGCCAAGGCTGCCGCTCGCAATAATCACTATTGATTCAAAGCTTTATTTAGCCTCGTCTGTGCCCTCGTAGTCGGTAAGGTCTTGCCACATTTTATTAGTGAGGTTGAGAGATGTATCATCTGTTTGTTGTTCTGTCCCCTCCCCCAGTATTAAACTGTGAAATTTGTGATTTGTTTAAACTCTGGGTGAATCATAGCTTAGTTTGCATGTCCAGCTCATTTGTTCCTATACATTTTGTTTGATTCTTTTTCTCCTTCTCTCAGGGCTTTTAACAAAAAAAAAAGAAATATATATATATGGATCTTCTGAAAAGTTTTTTGAGGTGCAAGTTTCTCTCTTTTGTTTTTTCTCTTTGATTTATGAACACGATGCTGAGATTCAATCACTACATGAAACTCCCGGCTGTGAAAACAAGACGAAAACCCGGGGCTGTTTTTCCCACCAGCCCCCAGGGGAAGCCGTGTGGCAGTCGGATGCCCGTTTGTTTCAGAAAGTCTCACCGTTCTTTGCACGCTCTGTTCCTCTCTTTCCTCCAGAAGGAAGTTGATCCTGGTGATTTCAGCCCATGCATTAAACAGGAAACAATAATAAATGTGTAGAATTCATATTTTTCTAAAGGGAACTTAAAAAACTGCTGCTACATGTTGTGTACAAAACTGGTTTATGCCACAAGAACAGAGAATCACAGATCCGGGTTTGGTACTTCTCGTCCCTCTTTGTGTCCAGTTGTATAGACTTCCAGATTCAAAATGAGAAGAAACGCTGTTCTGTATCAAACCATCTACAAGCAATAAATGTTATATTTTAAAAACGGCAGGTTGCTGATCCTGCGGCCGTCCTTTGATTTGCTGTGGTCCTCTGAGCTCGTCCCCAACCCGGGCCACTGCCTGTTGGGGGTGGGGGTGGGGGTGGG
>NW_011494625.1:2015596-2016675 GCF_000754665.1 Bison bison bison
GGGGGGCCATCATTGGACGTGGGCATCTGTGGCCGTGGGTGGGAGAACCTCAGGCCTGCTTGCTGCCTGCTGGGCACCTGGGGTTCCCACAACAGCCCTCACCCAGGCAGCATCTCTCAGCCTCGGGCCCGCGTCCCCGCTCGCCCGGGGGGTCTCTTCGGGGCCCCGAGTGGTCGGCGGCAGCAGCTCAGGCCTTGCTCACAACAGCTGAAGCAGGGGGCTGTGTCTCCGGGCCACGACCCCCTGGACACACTGTGCTGGCCCTCCCCCTCCAGTCAGGCTGTGTGGGGTTGAGTTGTCCCCTGGGCGGAGAGCTCCCGACTCAGACCTGCTGGTGTGCACAGGCCAGGGGCCTGGACAGCACGGTGACTCCAGAGTTTGGGGGACACAGCCAGTCAGAAGCCACATTTGCGGGATCTGCTGTCACAAAGCCACAGAAGGGCCAAGGCCCAGACCCTGTAAGCCCAGAGTGCATCTCAAAGCAGCTTGGAAGGAAGCGGGGTTCAGGGAAGCTGATTGTAAATGTTTCCAGCAAGGTGACTGTGTCACAATTCTGAGCGCAGAGTGCTCGGGTCCTTCAGGCCTCCAGGTCCCGGTGTCGGGGACCGCGCCCACCCCCGCTGCTTACCCCCATATTACACACACTAGCCTCAGGAGACTGACTGTGGGGAGGTGCAGTGAGGGGTCCTGAGTTGTATTAATACAACAACCAAATAACTCGGGAGCGACTTTTGCATAAACAAGCAGCTCCCAGGAAGCAAGGCCTCTGAACTGTCCAGCCGTGGGGCCATTGAGCCGCGCTGACGGCCACCCCGCTTCTTTGCGGATGGGGTCGTTCCCGGCTGGGAACCAGGACCGTGCGTGGTCAACGTGAAGGGCAAAGGGTCAGCCCCTTTGGAATAGGATGCCCAAGATGGGGCGCAGACTCCAGGAAAGGCCCACATGTCTGTGTGTGTGCGTGTTGCGTGCAGCCCCGGGCGGGCAGTGCTGAAAGCAGCCTACAGGAGGCGCCAGATGGGACCTGTCAAAAGAGCAAGCCCGTTCCTTAGGAAGAGGAGCTGAGTTCATCTGCCCCATCA
>NW_011494625.1:2016775-2017760 GCF_000754665.1 Bison bison bison
GAGGACCCATCCTGCAGGCTGGAGCCTGTGGGTCTTGCAGAGCGGGAGTTCCTGGCAGAGTGTGTACTTGGCCTCTCAGGGCAATTTCTGTCGTGAGCCTCAGCATTCAGGGTGACGTGTTTATTAGGTAAACACGTGGGCTTGGGCTTCCCGCTGTCTCTGCAGAGAAGCCGGTGAGGCGCAGGTGGCCCCAGAGACGCAAAGGCCTTCTTCAGCAAGCTCTGCTTCCCCTTCAGCCTCCTCCCGTTAGAGACCCCCTCCTCGGGTGCACCTTCCCTCTGAGATTTGGGGAAACAGAGATGTTCACGTGTAAAGATCAGTTTTACTTTTGCACCCGTCAAGACAAGGACGAGGCCTTGAACTGAATGGAGCTTCGGGGGCGGTTGCTGCTCGTTTTTCTCCAGGGTCCGGTTAACCAGCTGCAGCCCAGGCCTCTGCCGTCTGCCAGGCGCTGCCCTCGGCCCCGGGGGACAAAACAAGCAAGACGGGAGAGGCCTTTCCCTGTGGGAAGGCGGGTTTTCACGGTGAAACGCGGGAAACGGAGAGTCAGGCCAAGTCCGAGGGCAGAGTAGCCTCAAGGGGGCAGGCCGCCAGCCCTGAGGAAGTCACCCACTGGGGCCGCGCCTGGGGATGCCCCCGCAGGAAAGGTTCTGGAAGCAGCCTGGCCCCCCAGAAGCCACTGCAGCAGGAGCAGACAGGGAGAGGCCGGGTCCTAGCAGAAGGGGGGTCATGAGTGCACTGGGGGGCGCCCAGGACGCGGGCAGGTCGGGGGCTGCACAGAGACCCCCAGGAGGCAGCCTGGAGCCAGCGGGGGCAGCTGTTGACAAGGGGCCCATCTAGGCTGTGTTCTCAAGCGGAGCCAACAGGAGGAGATGGCACGTCAGACCCCTGACCGGCAAGAGGTCAGAGCTCAGAGGTCAGTCCCACCCCCGGGTCCTCAGAATGAACTCACACAAGAGGAGGCTTCACTTGTTTTTTTAAAGTA
>NW_011494625.1:2017860-2018541 GCF_000754665.1 Bison bison bison
CCCAGCCCCCACCGCCTACCTTCTGTCTCTGGGACTTTGGCTGCTCTGGGTTCTTGTGGAAGTGGAAAGAACATCACGTGTTTGAAAGACAATTTACTCAACACCCCGTTAGTGAGAGTCTGATAGGATGGTGGGTGGTTGAGTCACTAAGTCGTGTCTGACTCTTTGTGACCCCATTGACTGTAAGCCACCCAGGCTCTTCTCTCCATGGGGTTTTCTAGGCAAGACTGTAGAGTGAGTTGCCATTTCCTCCTCCAGGGGATCTTCCTGACCCAGGGATCAAACTCGGGTCTCCTGCACTGCAGGCAGATTCTTTACCACTGAGCCACCAGGGAAACCCAGGTGGGGCTAGTGGTGAAGAGTCTTCCTGCTGATGCAAGAGACACAGGAGATAAAGGTTCAATCCCTGGGTGGGGAAGATCCCCTGGAGAAGGGAATGGCAACCCACTCCAGTATTCTTCCTGGACAATCCCTCGAACAGAGGAGCCTGGCGGGCTACAGTCCACGGGGTCGCAAGGAGCCGGACATGATTGAGCGACTGAATGCCTGATAGGCAGGAGCTCAGACACGGGGGTGTTCACCTGGAACTCAGGCAGGGGGCAGGTGGAAGGCAGCACGCCTGGGCTGGGGGTCCCCCTGCCTGAGGACGTAGCAGCTGCCCGCCCCTTTGCTGGGGTGAAG
>NW_011494625.1:2018641-2019552 GCF_000754665.1 Bison bison bison
TTTTTTTTTTTTTTTCTTAAACTCAGTAGAGGGTACTTTGCCAAGAAAAGAGAAAGGAAATAAGTCCTTGGTCGTTCCTGCCCCATTTCCAGGAAGTGGCTGGTGCCAGGGCCACGTGAGTCTGGGTCCCCAGGGTCAGCAGCGTCCTCCCCAGTGTGACTCCCCGCCCCGACCACCACCCTGACCCCCAGCCCTCATCCTCATCCGGGTGCCCTGAGACGCGAGTGAGGGCACAGGGAGCCGGAGTCCCAGGCGCCGCGTCCCAAACTTCTGTCCCAGCGCGGGGGAAGCCTGGGGATGTCCAGCTCCGGACGCAGCCCGGCCACTCTTCCTGGACAGGACCGGCTTTGATGGGCCCAGTGGACATTAACCCAGGTGGTCCTGGCCTCGATTTCTGATTGCGTCCCCAGACAGGGATCAGGGACTCAAACACATCCCTCACCGTCTGTGCCGATCACCACCCCACTCCTCCCGCCTCCGACCTCATCGGATTCGGCCCTCGCTGGAGCCAAGGTCTGTAAATGGTGCGCTGGGCTTGACCTTGCCTCGCCTGACTCCAAGGTCCATGTTCCTGGCCTACCCGGAGACCCGTCAGCCTCTCTGCACCTTTAAATTTAGGTCCGAGCAGGGCAGGTCCGATGCCTGCTGTCACTGTCTTCCCATCCCCAGAAACAGCATTAGGGGCTGCTTCCCTCTTGCTGCTGCTTCTCACATGCGTGTGTGTTCTTTTGTGTGTGCTAGAATAACTACATAAAGTTTACCATCTTGACCTCTTCCTGAGAGCTTAAGTTTGTGGCATTGAACGTGTTCCCGTGGTACAGCCATCACGCCCGTGCTCCGCGGAAGCCTCCCTCTTCCCGACTGAACCTCGGTCCCCATGAGACACTCATCCCTGTACCCGCCCCCAGCCC
>NW_011494625.1:2019652-2020716 GCF_000754665.1 Bison bison bison
AGGAGGGGGTGACCACGGTGCCCACCTCCAGGGATAGCCGTGCAGACTCCACGGGGTAATACACAGCGTTCTCAGCCCGGGACCTGCTGGCAGACACGCATGCGGGAGGAGCTCAGGTCTCGTCACCTCTGAGGACGCCTTCTCCCTGCAGCGTGAACCACAGGTCTCTGCCCTCAGGGATGGAGGAGGACAGGCCTCCCCTCGTACCCCCAAACCCAGGCACCCGTGTCCTACCGCCTGGGAGACTGGGAAGTACAGGCACTCAACCCCAGCCAGCTGCTCCCTGCAGACAAGGGTCCCGGAGCACGAGCCCCCATGCTCTGTGATCCAGAGCTGCGGGCTCAAGGCTGGCCCGAGGTGGCCTTGGAGCTTTGGTGAGGCGGGAGGGGGCCCCGTGAGCTCCCCGGCTTCCCTCAGACCCCCACACGCACTCACAGCCCAGGGGGACCCCCAGCCTAGCCTCCTATCACAAGCTCCTCTGAGGCAGAGCTGGTTTCTCTCTACTTGGGGTGCAGGTGGGCACCCAGAGAGGGTGGGCACTGTGGCCCCCCCGGGAGCTCAGGGACCAGCTGAGCAGCTGGGACACGTGAGAGCCCAGCCCCCCTCCGAGGAACAGAGGACCAGGCTGACCCGGGCCCCTCTGGGGGCTCCCCCCAGCCCCCCACCCCGTGCCTACTGCAGCCTGCACACAAGCCACCCGAGAGTCCCGCTGCCCGAGGCACAGACCCCGAAGGCCCCTTGAAGGGGCTGAGGAGCAAGCAGGACCCTGGGGCGCGCCACCCCACCGCCGCCCTGCCCCGGGTGCCAGGCCGCCCAGGGCCCTTCCCACCCCCAGCTCCCGGAGCGGCCTGGCTCGGCCAGAGGGCCAGGTTAATTTTAAACTTGAAATTGAAGGTTACTGTCTAACAATAATAAAACCGGCCCCTCCGATTCTTGGCTGCCAAGGCGGTGTCCTAAATAAGAAACCAGCGGGCACTCCTTGCCCAGTTCGCTTGGCAGGAAGCCACAGACCCAGGACGGGAGGAGGGCCCGCTTGCCTGCCCGGCACTGGCCTCCGCCGTGCC
>NW_011494625.1:2020952-2023864 GCF_000754665.1 Bison bison bison
TGAACTATATAGCCCACCAGGCTCCTCCATCCATGGAATTTTCCAGGCAAGAGTACTGCAGTGGGTTGCCATTTCCTTCTCCAGGGAATCTTCCTGACCCAGGGATCAACCCCTGGTCTCCCGCATTGCAGGCAGACGCTTTACTGCCTGAGCCCCCAGGGAAGCCCGTAAATACGAAGTGGGTGGAGGGGTGGGGGTTAACACAGTCATCTTGCTTCTCAGCATTGTTTTTATTGATTGAATATTGCTGTTTCAGTCGGGCCCAACGTCCCTTCCTCTCTCCCTCTCGGACGTGTTTATACAGCACTTTGCATGCTGCAGCTTGTTTTCCCATGAGTTTTGTCTCTTGTCTTCACCCTCATCCAGTGAACTAGGAAGGAAAAAAACTCCTTGTCACCTTGGAGCAGAGATGAGGATGAAATGAATTACCCAGGTCAGCCAGCTAATGGGCAGCCTTGTTAGGATGAAATTGCCCACCAAAAAGCGACAAAGGATCTTAGGAGGGAAAATTCCCAGAGGATTCTGAAGCCCAGGAAAGTTTGAAAACCACTGTCCCAGAGATTGGGTTTCCCTGGTAGCTTGGTTGGTAAAGAATCCACCTGCAATGCGGGAGACCCCGGTCCGATTCCTGGGTTGGGAAGATCCCCTGGAGAAGGGATAGGCTACTCACTCCAGTATTCTTGGGCTTCCCTGGTGGCTCAGCTGGTAAAGAATCCACCTGCAATGCGGGAGACCTGGGTACGATACCTGGGTTGGGAAGATCCTCTGGAGAAGGGAAAGGCTACCCACTCCAGTATTCTGGCCTGGAGAATTCCGTGGACTATATAGTCCATGGGGTCGCAGAGATTAGACTATCCCAGGCTCCTGCCCACCAGCTGCCCCGCAGGAACCTCGAGGCCATTGTTCAGGCTGCAGTAAATCTCAGATCTAGGAAACACGCCAGGACCTTCCTTCAAGCACCCCACCTGACCTCTTCTCCAGCCAGTGGGGCTACTCACCCACCTGTATCAGCACAGGGGCCCCACGGGGCCCTGTGGCCAGGCCATACTCAGGAAGAGAAGCTCCGAGAAGCTGCGACCCGACCTGGGCCCCGAGCTCAGGGAGCAGGTGCCTCCACCCGCCTCCCGTCCTGAGGTTTGTGTTGTTTTCATGCCTCTAAACCACCGTTGAGGAGCCCACGGACCAAGAAGTTGTTTCAGCTTTCAGGTCTCACTGTTTAAGAAATGCATTTCTTAAGGCTAAAGCTGCCATAGATAGTAGTTTTTCTGATGGATCTGGGCAAAGTAAACTGAAAATCTTCTGGAAAGGGTTCATCATTCTAGATGCCATTAAATGCTGTGCCTCACCGGACTGACCGAATGTCTAGGGCAGCTGCCCCCCAACCTCTGCTCAGTTCAGTTCAGTCGCTCAGTCGTGTCCAACTCTTTGCGACCCCATGGACTGCAGCATGCCAGGCCTCCCTGTCCATCACCAACTCCCGGAGTTCACCCAAACTCATGTCCATGAGTTGGTGATGCCATCCAACCATCTCATCCTCTGTCGTCCCCTTCTCCTTCCACCTTCAATCTTTCCCAGCATCAGGGTCTTTTCCAATGAGTCAGCTCTTCCCATCAGGTGGCCAAAGTATTGGAGTTTCAGCTTCAGCATCAGTCCTTCCAATGAATATTCAGGACTCATTTCCTTTAGGATGGACTGGTTGAATCTCCTTGCAGTCCAAAGGACTCTCAAGAGTCTTCTCCAACACCACAGTTCGAAAGCATCAGTTCTTTGGAGCTCAGCTTTATTTCGGAGAAGATGATGGCACCCCACTCCAGTACTCTTGCCTGGAAAATCCCATGGATGGAGGAGCCTGGTGGGCTGCAGTCCATGGAGTCGCTAAGAGTCAGACACGACTAGGAGACTTCACTTTCATGCATTGGAGAAGGAAATGTCAGCCCACTCCAGTATTCTTGCCTGGAGAATCCCAGAGATGGGGGAGCCTGGTGGGCTGCTGTCTCTGGGGTCCCACAGAGTCGGACACGACTGCAGCGACTTAGCAGCAGCAGCAGCAGCAGCTTTCTTTATAGTCCAACTCTCACATCCATACATGACCACTGGAAAAACCACAGCTTTGACTAGACAGACCTTTGTTGGCAAAGTCTCTGCTTTTTAATAAGCTGTCTAGGTTGGTCATAGCTTTTCTTCCAACCTCAAGCCCCAGTTTATTTCTCTCGGGGTCTGCACAGTCACAGCGGCTGGGGGCTGGCTTCACAGTCAGGACCAGATGCCAAGTCTGCCCTGACCTCCACGGCCCTGGCCAGCCCAGGCCACCGTGACATCTGGGGTCTGCCCTGGACGGCCTGTGCACCGTCCCCTGGGTTCGGTGGGCCTCGGGGCTATACCAGCCAGCAGAACACTGGCCTGCCTGGCCTGCACCCTTCTAGAACCTTCCAGATGATTCCCAGCTGTTTTCCCTCCCCGCTCATCAGCACCAGGGCCCAGTGCCCCCACCCCGGCTCCCCCCAACCCCCCGCCCAAGTTAAGCGCTGACTCTCCAGGGTTTAGATCCTGCTGAGGAAGGTGGGGCTGAGAGGTGCCCACGTTGTGACCCTGAGCAAAGGGTCAGGGGACCTGCCAGCCTCAGAGAAGAGGTGGGCAGTGGGGTGGGGGCCAGGTGGGCAGGGGCGAGGGGTGAACACGAAAGGGGAAACACCTCCTCATTTTTATTGACACTGAACTGACCCAGGCCAGTTTTTCCTGTTATGTTTTTGCTTTTTTCCCCTCCTGTTCAGGGCTCAGGCCCCAACCCCCACGCTGCTCCTTCTCTGGGGGACCCAGAAGTGACTCAAAAGTCCCTAGAGGAGGACTCGGGGCGGGGGCGGCTGTCACCTGGAGGAGGGGAGTTTGCAGGCGTCCCGGTGGGGATGTCTCCA
>NW_011494625.1:2023964-2024637 GCF_000754665.1 Bison bison bison
CAGCACACCTCCCCCCAGCACCCAGTGCTACCTAGTCGTCACCCCAACTGCAGTGTGTGTGTGTGTGTTTTTGTTTAACTGGGGGAGCAAGAAAAGCCTGGAGACTGGCTTCTTGGAGGCGAGTTTCACAGGATTCCACAATGATTTCAAAGGGGCTGGGAGCCGGGATGAGCATCACCTGGAGGAGGGCGGGTCAGGGGTCAGGGGGCGTGGTGGGCGGGCCTGGGAGGCACGTGGTGGGCTCGGTGACCCCCGGTGGGCACCCGGGAGATGAGGGGGGAGGCCGCAGCCAGTGGCCTTTGGAGGGCCCGGGATTAGCGTTGAGAGTCCAGAGCGCAGCCCTGGTGGCAAGTGGGGTCAAGGAAGGCAGTTGTTGGAGCACAGCTGGTTCTGGAAACATCCCGGGCGGAGTGCAGGGCGGAGCGGAGCCGGAGGCCTGTGGAGGAAAGGGCTGAAGTCGTGAAGTCGTCCCGGCCCAGGTGAGGAGGTGGGGGGGTCCCGGGTGCAGAGAGGCACGGGGTGGGGGGTAGGGGGGCTCTCACCAGGGCCGCCAGGGAGCAGCCAGGAGCTGGCCGCTGGGCCCAGAGGCCGTGGGTCCTCTTGCTCGAGGAGCCCATGACGGCAAGGGATAGAACCCGGCGCGGGCCAGCTCCTGTGGCAGGCGGCTCTGAGC
>NW_011494625.1:2024828-2028346 GCF_000754665.1 Bison bison bison
CTGTGGCAGGCGGCTCTGAGCGTCCATGCCCCGGCATGGTTTCAGGGTCACCTTCTCCGGCTCTGCTCCCCGGCTCACCCCCAGCTGCTCCTTCTCCAGGGACCCAGAAGTGACTGGGAAGGTGGCTCAGAGGAGGGCAGGTGGGGGTGGCTGTCCCCAGGAGGAGGGGCATTTGCGGGCGTCCTGGTGGGATGCCTGGGCTCAGGGGACAGTGAACGCTGCAGCTGCGTTTGAGTCCTGGAGGAGGGAAGTTCTGGGGGTGAATGAGATCAGAGGCTGGGGATGGGGACCAAGATAGAAAAAAGAGGGGGCTTCCAAGCAGCTTTTCAGGGCTCCCCTCGGGCAGAGAACCCACACGCCCTCTGTCTGCACAGCGGCCGGTAGCAGCAGGAAGCCCTCGTCAACCCCGTGTGTGTTTCAGGCATGGCTCACAGTCAGCCAGCTCTCAATGGCAAACACCTGTCTCCTCCCCGCCGTGCCCACGGTCACCTGGGCACACACAGCCCAGGGGGCTTCCCCAGGTTCTCCCTGCCCAGCTCCCCCAGCTGGGTGCTTGCTTGGTTCTTTGTGTGTGTGTGATTCACTCAGTCGTGTCTGACTCTTTGTGTCCCCATGGACTGTAGCCCGCCAGGCTCCTCTGTCCGTGGGATTCTCCAGGCAAGAATACTGGAGGGGGTTGCCATTTCCTCCTCCGGGGATCTGCCCAACCCAGGGATGGAACTTCAGCGTCCTGCATTGGCAGGCGGGTTCTCTACCACTGTGTTGCTCAGTCTCTAAGCCATGTCTGACTCTCGGCGACCTAATGGACAGCAGCACCCCAGGCTTCCCTGTCCTTCACTGTCTCCCGGAGTTTGCTCAAAGTCCTGTCCGTTGAATCAGTGGTGCCACCAACCATATCATCCTCCGTCGCCCCCTTCTCCTACCCTCGGTCTTTCCCAGCATCAGCTGAACCACGTTCTGGTCATTTAGTGGAATATATTTGGCCTCCCCTGCCCCACATTTTTTTTTTTTTAGCTGAGCAGTGTCTCCTGGGCTGGAGGACAAGGGGGGCAGCCACTCAGTGCTGTGTCCCCTCCAGAACCTAGCCCAGTGCCCACAGTCCGCAGCTGCTCAGCGTGTTTTCACAGGTAGAGGCAAAGCCCCGGGGGTGACCCTGCGGGCTGTGTGGTCCAGGCAGTGGCTGGTATACAGTTCTGGGCCTCGTCCCTCCAGCCGGCCGGTGCCAGCCCTAGGGTTTCTGCCCAGGCCAGGTGGACATGTGCATTGTCAGTGAATGGCTCCACCCACGCTTGGGGTGAAGGGCTCGGGTTTTTGGCTCTGCCCTTCCCAGGTGCTGCCCTTGGCCGCAGACAGGGCTTCATTACAGTCACCTGGGGACGGCTCAGGTCGGCTCAGGTCTGCTCAGGTCCAGTGAGGGGAAAGGGAAGGGAGAGTGCTTCCAGATTGATTCTAAGTGAAAGTGAAAGCCGCTCAGTCGTGTCCGACTCTTTGCGACCCCATGGACTATACAGTCCATGGAATTCGCCAGGCCAGAACACTGGAGTGGGTAGCCTTTCCCTTCTCCAAAGGATCTTCCCAACCCAGGGATCGAACTCAGGCCTCCCACATTGCAGGTGGATTCTTGAATTGCAGCTGAGCCACCAGGGAAGCCCGGTGAGGGCCCCAGGCAGTTACTCGGTCTCTGGGGTGGGGCTGTGCAGGTGCTGAAGGTGTGAGTGCTCCCTGGAGCTCCCCGTCGTGCAGAAGGCTGGGCCCGCCCAGCTGCAGGTACCCTGTGGGTAACGCGGAGCCGGGCAGCCTGGGGTTCACCTCCCACCCTGACCGTTGCCTGAGATCCCGCGCCTCTGGACTTGGCGTCTTTAATCTCCAAAGTGCATATAAAATACCCATCTCCCAGGACAGCAGGTAGGTGTGGAGTTTCAAATACATAGAAGCCACTTCAAACAACAGTCCCCGGGTCTCCTGGGGAACTGAGGCCTTGACAGAGGTAGACCGTCAGCTTCTGTTCCAGGGATCTGCGGGGACAGGGAGGCCCTTTCAGGGGCGCCTGGGACAACGTCAGCCGTCGTCACATGGAGCTGAGATAAAAAAGCCTGTTTTACTTTCGATTATAGCCTCCCCGATGTGACCAAGCTAAGTGCTTTTACATGTTATGCAAAATCAACATCTATTCATTTCAGAATACTTTTTGAAGTAGGCTTAGAACTCCGTAGCAGTGTGGTTTCTGTATGTATTTTGGCCGTGCTGGGTCTTCGCTGCTGCTCGTGGACTTTGTCTAGACGCGGTGATGAGGGAACACCCTCTAGATGGGGACGTGTGGGCTTTGCACTGCGGTGGAGCCGGGGCTTCGGTAGTTGTGGCCCACGGACCTAGTTGCCCTGAGGCACGTGAGATCTTCCCGGACCAGGGACTGAGCTCAGGTCCCCTGCACTGGCAGGCGGATTCTTAACTCCTGTGCCGCCAGGAAGCTTCTTTAAAAATAAAAAGAAAAATGTACTCATTGGCTGCACTGGGTCTTGGACGCAACATGCGGGATCAGTCTCCCTGACCAGGGATTGAACCCGGGTCCCCCACGTTGGGAGTACAGCGTCTCAGCCACTGAACCACCAGGGGAGTCCCCGGAATCTGTGGTTTTCTGGAAGGTAGTGGGGACCCTGAGTCAGGGAGGCGGCAGCGCAGCTGGAGATGTTGCTGTCATGTCCGTCCCTCGTGCAGCGACCCCGGCAGTGGTTCCTACCGGAGGCAGGAGGGACCTGGGTTCCTCGATGGCCACAAGGTACCGACTGTGGGAGGTGGGAAATTTGGATGCTCGGCACGTGTATGAGGAATGTTGGCTGATGATGGGCCTGGGTCGCTAACGTGTCCCAGCGTTGCTGGGTCATACACTGCCACTGGGACGTTCTGGGCCGCAGTTCAACTTTGTGTTGATACGAGAGACAGAGGCTCAGCAAGAAGCCGTGGAGAATCCTAAAAACCTCCACAGTTCGGAGGCCGCACGTGTCACATGTTGATCTAAAGATAAGATGAACTGGACAAGAGGGAGGAAGGGCAGCTTAAACTTGAGAGACAGCACTTAGGTGATCAAAGCGCTTCTCCACGTGCATGTTCAAGATTATAGCAAAGGAAACACCACCTGTTGTGGGCTGAACTGTGGGAGCCCCCCATTTATGTGTTCAATTATGCCCTCAGCTGTACCCTCAGCACCTCAGGTGTGGCTATATATGGAGGGTGATTAAGTTAAAAGGAGCCTGGGACTTCCCTGATAGCTCAGCTGGTAAAGAATCTGCCTGCAATCCAGAAGACCCTGGTTCGATTCCTGGGTGGGGAATTCAGCCACTCCCTATTCTAGTGGCTCAGATGATAAAGAAACCGCCTGCAATGAGGGAGACCCGGGTTCGATCCCTGGGTAGAGAAGATCCCCTGGAGGAGGGCATGGCAACCCACGCCAGTATTCTAGCCTGGAGAATTCCAAGGACAGAGGAGCCGGGCAGGCTACAGTCCATGGGGTGGCAAAGAGT
>NW_011494625.1:2028446-2029618 GCF_000754665.1 Bison bison bison
CATGGACAGCGGAGCCGGGCGGGCTACAGTCCATGGGGTGGCAAAGAGTCGGACACGACTGAGCGATTCAGCACACCACAGGGCGGCCCTGATCCAATTTGACTGGTCTTTTACAAGAAGAGGATATCTGGCCCCAGACACCAGGAATGTGTGTGCACAGACCGCATGAGGACTCCGGGAAAAGACGCCCGGGGAGGAGGGCGGCCTCAGGAGGAACCGGCCCACCGACGCCTCGACCTCAGGCCTCCAGCCGCTGGGCCAGGACCCATGGCAGTGTGGCTCAGGCACCCACCTCCAGATCCCGGCGTGCTGGGCATTTCTTGATTGTGTGAGGCATCCCACTTCTGGCCCTGGAATCCAGGATGGGCGTAGAGAGAAGGAAGGCGTGCCTGGTCAGACCTGAGTGCCCCAAGTGTCGCGACCGTCCCATTGCCATCAGGCGCTGGAAGCGTGTCAGCAGAGCGAATACCCGGATTCCCGGGGTGTGGTCAGCACGGGGAGCGCCCGGGGGTCCCAGGGCGCGGGGCAGCAGGCCGAACGCCTGGGGTCCCGGGGCGCGGGCAGCAGCCCCTGGGGAAGGCCCCCATAGGAAGGGGAATGACTGACACCCCACGGCCCACCCCCCCTCCCCTCAGTGAGTCTCAAACTTCGAATCCACTTGTAGAAGTTGTTTGAAAATGCAGGTTCCTGGGCCAGCTCCCTGAGACTCTGCTGTCGGCCTGGGGGACCTTCCAGGTGATTCCACATGTGGGGTCTACGGGCCACGCCCGAGATGCTCTCGTCAGCACGAACGTGTCGGCGTGCGCCCGCGTCCTCCGCCAGCCGGACCTGCTCCATTGCCGTCTCTGCTGCTCCCGCTCCGTCCCCTCCCGTCCATGGTGGCCCCTGTCCCTCTCCTCCGTCCCCTCCCGTCCGTGCTGGCCCCCGTCCCTCTCCTGCCGCAGCAGCGCGGTTTCGGCCTGGCTGGTGCGGAGACAAGGACGGTCGTCACCCCCGGGCCTGGCCCTTAGTGAAAGAGGCAGACATGTTGGTAGCCTTTGAATTCCATTTATTTCCACCCAATTCGATTCAGTGCGGTTCAGGTCAGTCACATCAGCATAATCAGAGCGCGGGGTGAGGCCCGCACGTCGCAGCCTCGCCGGGGGAAGTCCCCGCTCCCACAGGCACCACGG
>NW_011494625.1:2030694-2031776 GCF_000754665.1 Bison bison bison
TGACTGGAGTTAAGACCCGGAGAAACCCCTTCCCTCCCACCCCGCCTCCCACAAGGAATCAAACGGAGAAATCCTGGACCCGGGTTCAGCTTCTAGAATTAGTCTACTCTGTGGATCCCGGAAGGAACCTTTACTGGGACTGAGGCTTCTGTGCTCTCAGTGAGAATCGGGCCTAAGAGCCCCGCAAGCGTAGCCATGCGCCGTGCATAAAGCGAAAGCCGCCCAGGCGCGTCTGGGCCATGCGGAGCGTTTGCTTTGGTACAGAATCAGCTCCTGAACAGTCTCTCTCATCCTTTCACTCACTAAGCAAATATCGATCAAGCCCCTGCTCTGCCAGAGGCCCGGCCCCCGGAGCCTGCAGTGGGCCGGCGGCCTGGGTCTCATCGGGTCTGTGCCCAGGCCTTGATGGGGTCTGGCCCCTGACCTGACCCTAGGTGCCCGGGGGCGGGGGTCCTGAGAAAGCCTCCTTCGAGCAGGAGACCAACACGCCCTACCACCCCACCGCTGCCACGCGGGCGGCGGGGCCTCTGGGCCAGGCAGGGGCCCAGGGCCTGTGTGGCTCTAGGCCTGAGTCTAGTCACAGACAAGCCCCGACTGGGACACGCGGAGCCTCCAGCCTGTGCTCCCTCAAAGCACCAGTGTTCCCCAGAGGCCCAGGAAGCGTCCAGATCCAGTGTCCCTCCCAGAGGCCCAGGAAGCGTCCAGATAGTGCCCCCCACCCAGAGGCCCAGGAAGCGTCCAGATCCAGTGTCCCCCAAAGGCCCAGGAAGTGTCCAGACCCAAGGGGACTGTGGACCCATGATGAGTGCATGGACCGCGGGAACCTGGACTTGTCCCTCAAGCAGGCAGACAAGCCAGCACCGGAGGTGCTTGGCCAGGTGGCGACCACGACTCGGTCACCTAGAGTGCGTGGTCCCCTCAGATGCACACTGGTGCTCTCAGGGTGGGAGGCCTGAGCAGTCAGGGGAGGCTGTGTGTGGCTCATGCGCGTCCATCCGGCAGGACGTTAGCAGTTAGTGATCTGGGTGAAGATGGAGGGGTTAGGGAGTTTCTTTGCAGAATTTCTCGAATGATGTCAAAAT
>NW_011494625.1:2032372-2035072 GCF_000754665.1 Bison bison bison
GTGGTGGCAGCTCGTGGTGGGGGCAGGGGGGGGATCAGCAGCAGCATCACAGGCATGGCCACCATGTGGGCGCCACGTTTGTCCCCTGCTCACTGACCTGGGGGAGCCACCTGGGACGAAGGTCTGGGGGTCAGAGGACGGCTGGGTTTTGGGACCCTTAGGAGGTGACGTGGACGGGGACCATCTGAAGGAGTTTCCTGCGGGGGGGACAGCGCCGAGACAGGACATCGCGAGGGAGGGGGTGGCTTGAGGAGCAGCGGGGTGACCTGCAGGCCCTGCAGGACGTCGGGGCTCTGGCGGGCTGGCCTCACACCCCCAGGTCAGGGGGAGAGAGCCAGGGCCGAGGCCAAGCAGTGGGGGCTCCTGGAGTCAGGCTGCCTGTGGCAGCGCCCAGCCCCATCTCTCATTAGCTGGGTGACCCCGGAAAACCGGCTCCATGGATCCACACCCCTCAGCTCTAACCGCTGACATTGGAGCCTCCTCGGACAGGGCTGGGGCCCTGAGCAGCCGGAGTCAACTCGGAAATGTTGAGGAGCCCCGGGGGCAGAGGAAGCCCGCCCGGGGTCAGTTACGGCCCCGCCACCTCCTCCTCCAGCCTCTGGGGCCTCCAGCACATGGAAGGGGCTGTGCAGGGGAGCAAGGCGGCCCCCCTTCCAGGCCGAGCCCACCGTTGTGGTGCCCGAGCCGGCCTACTGCTCACGGCTGAAGGACTTCCGGAGGGTGGGCGGGGCAGCCTGGCTCACTGCGGTGCGGTCAGCGGACCGTCGGGCAGGACCGACTCTCCTGGGGAAGGCGTGGCGCTGGGGGCACTGGTGCTGCCCGTTCGAATGCAGATTCCTGGGCCCAGGCCCGCAGTGCGACTCGGCAGCTCTGGGGACAGCACCCTGGGCAAACCCCCCTGCAGCCACCCCTCCCCCATCTCAGGGGCAGTGAAGATGGCCAACGCTGCCTAAGACAAGAACTTGTTGAAGTGATGCGTTTTTAGAGGGAGAACAAATGACAGCTGTTTTCATCCTTTATCTCCATCACTTTGGACCCTTTAATATTAGTAAAATATGTAAGATTTAAGTGAGCAGACAAATTCCCATCGTAGTAAAGGCTTCCCAGGTGGCTCAGCGGTAAAGACTCACCTGCCAATGCAGGAGAAGCAAGAGACGCAGGTCCACCCCTGGGTCGGGAAGATCCCCTGGAGGAGGAAATGGCAACCCAGCCCAGTATTCTCGCCTGGAGAATCCGGTGGACGGAGGAGCCTGGCGGGCTACAGTCCATGGGGTCGCAAAGAGTCAGACAGGACTGAGCAGATACACAAGCAGGCAATGATCAAGGCACTATTTGCTCTGGGAAAAAACTAGATGGAGGTGGTTATAATTACTTTGTATTCAAGCCTGTATTCAAATCAAGAAGATGATTTCTGACAAAGGCAGGGGAGAGGTCTTCACATACACAAGAAGGCCTGCTATAAGGGGGAGAAGGCGGGTTCTTCCCTAAGCTGGTCTGCAGTGCAGGACCAGGATACAGACCACAGCAAAGTGGGTTTGGGTTCAAGAAAGGAGTGACTACTAGCTGCGCTGTCCAAAGGTGGCTGGGCCGCCTGGCCAGGTGGGCAGGAAGCTGGCCTGATGACTCTCCAGGTTCTTCCCAGCTCTGATAGCGTACGAGGCTCTTTTACATACAGGAGGAAAAAAGAAATCACACCTTTTAAACAGAATCTCACAATTCTAAGGGAAAATTAAGTTGCTGCTGATGGTTTTCAGTTGGCTGACAGGTAAATGTTGCTTATGCAACGAGGAAAAGACACCTTCCTAGTAGTGAAAATGAGCTCATACCCTTGGCCAGCACTGGGATCGGCTTCTTTGTATGTGCAAAATCTTTTTAAAAATTCAACACTCGGCATATAGTGAGGGCTTTATAAATTCTCACTGAACATTAATAACTAATAACTGTAGTTAAGATGATCCCCATTTTAGGGAAGAAACAGGTTGAGACCCATTAAGTGACTTGTATGACATTATTCAGCCACTAAGTGGGTGCGTCTTGAGTCAAACAAGGGCTGTTGAGCATCATACTCTTGTCTCAGCCTTCGGTAAGTTTATCAGAAGTTAACACATATGAGGACGTGATGGAGGAACAGCAGTGGGCAGTAGCTTTGTCCTGGGAGACCAGACACCTTCAGGAGACCACGTACCACGTCTGGTCAGCTCCCCAGGTGACCACGTCCTTCCGCTGACGTGATCACTCAACTCAATCCAAATAACCTCACTGATGTTTTAGCACAAGCAAGTCTGATGCCTGGGGTGGGCGTGGAGCACAGGATGCCCAGGCGGTGGGCTGTACTGGTTGGAGTAGGTGGTTTGCTTTTGTTGTTGTTCAGCCCCTAAGTCATATCTGACTCTTTCGAAACCTCATGGACTGTAACCCACCAGACTCCTCTGTCCATGGGATTTCCCAGGCAGGAATACTGGAGCGGGTTGCCATGCCCTCCTCTGGGGGATCTTCCCGACCCAGGGATCAGACCCACGTCTCCTGCGCTGGCAGGCAGATTACCGCTGAGTCACCAGGGAGGCTTTGCTGCTGCTGCTAAGTCACTCCAGTCGTATCCGACTCTGCGACCCCACAGACAGCAGCCCACTAGGCTCCTCTGTCCCTGGGATTCTCCAGGCAAGAATACTGGAATGGGTTGCCATTTCCTTCTCCAATGCG
>NW_011494625.1:2035172-2039107 GCF_000754665.1 Bison bison bison
TGTCCGACTCTTAGCGACCCCATGGACTGCAGCCTACCAGGCTCCTCCGTCCATGGGATTTTCCAGGCAAGAGTACTTAAGTGGGTTGTCATTGGGAGGCTTTAGGCGGGGATAATCCCTGAGTCTTGCCGGAATGCCCGGGGCAGCCATGGGAATGAACCTGGAGGCTGTACCACCCGTGAGCAGCAGGGGGCAGCAGAACCGCCCTGCGCAACCGCGTTCCCAGGGGCCTGGGGGCAACTCCGGCTTCAAAGTGCTTCCCTTCCCTTGGAGGATTCTGGCAGAGGAGGAATACTGCTGCTGATGAAACCAAGAAGACCGATGCAGGCAAGGAATTCCTCCCTTTTTAAAAAGCCTTCATGACACAGCGGGTCTCCTGACCTCAAACACTGCTTGAAGGGGGCTTGTGCTGCTGCGGAGTTTTCTTTGCTCTCTGTCCTCGTGGTGGTCTTGCAACAGGGGAGGGGGGTCAGCTTGTCACCTCTGATGGCTTCATGGTCTCAACCTGGCATACTTTGCTAAGCTTAGATTACACATTTAACAACAAAAATGTTTAAGGCTTCCAGTCTACTGACGCTTCGGGACAAGACCCGGTTTTGACGCCCTCACTGGTCCCCCTTCCGATCTGGAGCTGACCTATGGGATTTCCCGTGAGCCGCTCCCTGGCACTCTCGCCGTTTCAGGGGCTCTGTGTTGGCAGTGGAGCTGTAGCCCCATCTCCCCTAGCACCCTCATCCCACAGCTGTCCATCCGTCCGTCCCGTGAGGCTGGAGGGCCCAGGTGGACGCGCAGATGTGCCGGGATGAGGGCCTGTGTGAACCCAGGGCTGGCAGGGCAACCTGTTTTCTCCTGGGTTTTCAGGGACTGGGGGCTGGGAGACCAGCACTTCTGTGAAGGTTCTGGACAGACGTGCTTGTGTCCATCTCAGTTTTTTAAAAAAACGTATCTATCTTTGGCCTTGCTGGGTCTCGGCTGCCGCATGCAGGCTTTCTCTAGTTGCAGCGAGCAGGGCTCCGGAGCACAGGCTTAGCAGGTGCGGCTCACAGGCTTGAATTCTCTGCGGCGTGTGGGATCTTCCCGGACCAGGGACTGCACTCATGTCCCCTGCATCGACAGGTGGATTCTTACCCACTGGGCCACAAGGGGAAGTCCCCCAGTCTCAACTCTGCCACTTGGTAGCTGGTGATTTTTAGTACGTTATTTAACTGGTACACTCCCTACTCACTGGAAAAGACTCTGATGCTGGGAAGGATTGGGGGCAGGAGGAGAAGGGGACAACAAAGGATGAGATGGCTGGATGGCATCACTGACTCGATGGACCTGAGTCTGAGCGAACTCTGGGAGTTGGTGATGAACAGGGAGGCCTGACGTGCTGCAATTCATGGGTCGCAAAGAGTCGGACACGACTGAGCCACTGAACTGAACTGAACCATAGGCCAGGTACCATTTTCAAGACTCGGTGACGTGGTTAAGTGGGAATTCCTGCTGTCATTCATGAAGCTTACAATTCAAAAAGGGGTGGCGGGCGGTGGAAGGACCGGGCAGCTTCAGACCCAAGTGGGGATGAGGGCGACCCAGAGGGGGACTGTGAGGCGATGCGGGGATCGGGATGGGGGCGCGCCTCGGACGCAGCGAGCTGTCAGGGAAGGGTGGGCCCAAACAGGGCACCCCAGCGCAGGGTGAGCCCTGGGCAGAGGCGGTCACTGCCAGGGCTGCGGGGGAGCAGGGAGTGGGGGGAGCAAGTGAGGACCACATCGCCCGTGGGTGCCAGCCGCCTCCCTGTCCCCTCACCGGTCTGCCTGCGGGCACTGGAGGGTCTGGCATAGCGCCTGGCACGCACCCAGACGGCCATGCAGGTGGTTTATTAACAGCTGAGAAGCAGGCCTGGGTTCCTTCCAAGGAAAGATGCTTTTATGGATTTTCTACCCATCTACCTTAATTTTCTCTGAATGTGTAAAAACGACAAAAACGTCTAAGTTTTAAATGGGCTAACTTTCTTTATGGGCTACAGTGAAGCTGCCCGCAGCCACTGGGACTTTTACACTCATCATAGGGGGCTCACGTAAATTTAACACATATGTTTATTTTTTCCATTATAAAATATAAGCACATTACAAACACTTCGAAAAGAAAAAAATCACCACCACCCTGCCACAGAAACTGCTTTCGCCGTTTTGCATATTTCTTTTCAGACTTTGGCGTAACCTGACATTTATTTAATACTGAGTATTTCAAGTGCTGTAGAGGAAAAATTAAAATGCTGGTTCTTACTGCCCTAATATTTTTTTAATTCATTCCTTTTAGCATACAAGACTGAAAATATTACATAGTTACAAAGATTAAATCCCCTAAATATGCACATCTTCTTATCCAAGGTTACTTTTTCTATGAAGAATACCATTAATTCAACAAATCCTGAAGGAAATTTTAGGTACTGACTCAGTGATAGTGAGTCAGTACTGACTCTGGTGACTTGGTGAAACCAGAGATGTATCTCGGCTTACTTAAGAACATTTGAACAGTCAGGGTAAGCAGTCTCTAATCTAGGAACCAAAACTTAATACACAAATACGTGTACGTACGTGTGTGTGTGTGTGGGGGGAGGTGTCTTATGGCCTTACTTAAACAGTCACGCGGCACGTGTAAAGCTCATCTTCAACCATCTTCAGTCTCAAGGGAGACTCTGTAACTTGAAAGGTCTAAGTTTTAGAAGCTGAAAATATGTGAAGCTTTTTACAAATTCCAGAAGGAAGTGAAGATCAAGATTCTAGTTTTCCTTTTGCTCAATATTTTAGACGCACTTTGTGCTTCTCAAAGACCCTGAAGCCCAGCAGTGAAACTCACTGGCACTTTATCAATCATTTTGTATTGCGTGAAAATCCTTTCACAATCAGCTTGAATTAGGGATATGCAAATAATAAAAGGATGTGTTTTGACAGCCTATAAGACCAGTGCAGGGGGCAGACTGGACTAAGGGAAATAACCAAGGGAAAAATGGTGTTCTTGGGTTTACCAAGCTGGGAAAACTTCGACTTCCTGATGCTCAAGGAGCAGGAATTAACTCAAACGTTTCATGAACTAGTCAGTTCTGAAAGGTGGCCGGGTAACATTCTCAGACACAGTCACCGATGAAATGCACACTGCAGAAGAACAGTGTCATAAACAGCCTGACTAACACCCAGGCCTGCTGGGGCTAACACAGCGAACACCCGAGTCCTCCTGAGCTGAAGCAGGAAACGGAAAAAGAAGCGTTCTGAACCAGAGACATTCCCCCTGTACTGAGTGGATTCAGATTTCTTTAAAAGCCCTTAAATCTCTACAATTTTGAAATGGAGAGAACTGAGATCTAATTTAATTCATGTGTGCTCTCTGCTGAGTTGTGTCCGACTCTCTGTGACCCCATGGACTGTAGCCCACCAGGCTTCTCTGTCCCTGGGATTCTCCAGATGAAGCGGGTTGCCCTGCCTTCCTGCAGGGGATCTTCCCGACCCCGGGATGGAACTGCGTCTCTCGTGTCTCCTGCACTGGCATGCGGATTCGTTACCACGGTGTCACTAGGCAAGCCCAATTTAATTCACAGCAGAGGTAGAATTATTAAGACTGTGTTAAATACTTTAAAGGCAAATCACTGACCTTGGGCCTGAGATCTGACGCTGGATAAACCCGTCATGTTACTGAAGAAAGACAAGAAGTCAGATCGGGAGATTGATGGAGGGGTATGGGGTGAGGAGAAAACGTTTCTGCGAAGGTGAGCCACAGGCGGTTAGAACAGCAGGGGACCTGAGGGCCAGGGGGCAGACTCGTGGGTCAAGGCCAGGAACGGACCGCACACGCGGCCAAGGGGCGAGCTGAGACCCCGGGAGAGGTCTCTGAGGCGGAAGCCGAGCTGACGGCCCAGCGAAGAAGGGGACCTGGAGCCAGAACCAGCTGACGCG
>NW_011494625.1:2039565-2046939 GCF_000754665.1 Bison bison bison
TACGGAGGCGCGAGGCGGGGCGAGGGTCCCGACACACGGGCTGAGGCGGGCGCCTGAGGCCGCAGGGCGTTCCGCTGGGGCTTTCAGGAGCGTTTTGGGGCGGCTACGGCACTCGGGGCGCTCGTGCTCAGCAAGGCGCGCAGGTGCGGACCCACCCGGGCCAACGACCAGAGCTCCCGGGGCGGCCCTTCACGGTTAAAGCCAGAGCTGGCCGCCCGACGCGTCCAGCTGAAGGCGTTCCCACTCTCGTTAAGAACGAACACCGTTCAACTTCCGTCCCCCCAGACCTGCACCGTCAGGCCACCCCGGAGCACCGCCTCTCCTCAGCCTCGTGTCCCCACGACGCAGCAGCACCCGGTCACCTGCTGCGGGGCCTCAGCACCACAACCCTGGGGGCACAGGGGGCAGGCTCCCCAAGCCAGAGCCCAGGGCCCCCAACCAAGGAGGGCGATGGGATTTGAACCTAAGCAGACCCAAGGGATCCTAAACTAGTTTTAAAGAGAAAAAACCCACTGAACGTTGAAGGACACAGGCCTGTGTCAGTCTAGGAAACCCGCTGGGCCTCGAGGGATGAGCTGCCGTCTCGCGGTCACCGCCGGCTCCTGGCCAGGGCCATCTGTGTCCCGACCCCCTGGCTGGCCCACCACAGCGACCCCAACCCCTCCGAGGCACCTCGCGGAACTGCGAACTGGCTTATCCACAGGACAACATCTGACCAATCCTCTCTCTGGGAGACGGCCAGGGAATGCTAGCCCCGTTTCCTTGTCTTCTTTAGACCCCATTAGGTTTCCACACGACTGTGAACTAGAAGCTGGGGGCAGCAGGCCAGCAGAGGAGCAGACCCCTCCACAAGGTGACCATCACAGACACCTGCCTGAGGGACAGCAGACAGGGCCGTCAAGCCATCTTTCGCTGGGATCTATGAACCGGAAGGCTCGTCCTTTACGTGACTCTAGGGGATGCTCGGTTTTCCTGGGAACCCCATCTGCACGGGGGACGGGACCCATGACTCCCTGCGCCCCGCCCTGGGCAGAGAGCACGGGCATCTTCACTCTCGCCTCCAACACCAAGATGAGCTTGTCAATCCCTGAAAACAAACATCTATCCTGAAGTGTTTTTAACCACCATGATTTTGAAATAAATAACCGTGAGGTTATCTGAACTTGCTAGCTGCCAGATTCTAGAAAACCCAGTATTTGTAAGCTGCCCCAGTGCTTGGTTTGATGGCTTCCGCCTTGACCCCGGCACAGGGAAAAGGATGTGAAGGTCGTAGAGTCAGTCGGGCCAACCCCAGAGGCAGTCTGTAACCTCATGCGAACTTCTTCAACTCTGGAGGTTTGGTTTTTTCCTGGTGCGTAAAAGGAACAGCATCACCTTTCAGCAGACTGTTGTGAGGGTTTAGGAGATGAACGGAAAGGCCCAGCAGAACACAGCATGTGGTTGACATTTTCTAAGTTCTTTCCCTGCCGCCTTAATGGAGCCTAAACCCTAGTCGTATTCCTGTGTGAAAGTGAAGTCGCTCAGTCGTGTCCAACTCTCTGTGACCCCATGGACTACACAGTCCATTGAATTCTCCAGGGCAGAATACCGGAGTGGGTAGCCTTTCCCTTCTCCAGGGGATCTTCCCAACCCTGGAATGGAACCCAGGTCTACCACATTGCAGGCAGATTCTTTACCAGCTGAGCCACCAGGGAAGTCATACTCCTACATGATTCCAAAGTCTGAAACTTCAGATTACGTAATTAACTACTGTTAAAGTCCAGCCTTTTGTGTAAAAGGATAAAATCATAGGAATCCCGAAGAAATTTCAGATGCTGGCAAGTCAGTCTCCAAGTTTTGTTACTTTTGCCTGCTCTCTTGTAAGGATGACGATCTTACCAATACCAATCAGCTTGACTAGAGAACCTAGAACGCTCCCTAGACAACCAGGGTCTCATTTATACATCAGGCTGCTCTTCACTAAGCTGGGGATACTAGTTCAAAGAAAAGTAGGACTTTACTTAACAAAATTAGAATGAATTTAATGGTTTTACAGTTACAAATGATGCTGTCCAAAACTCTGGTAAACTACCTCACATCTGGAAATGTCTTTAAATGGAAGGGTGTAATTTAGCAAAATCCTGTAGAAATGATGTGTACTGCCAAGTTCATTGGTTAAGAAAAATCACATTACTTAAATGCACTAGTCTTCCCTCATGCCATGGATAGGGGGATCACCGATCCACACGAGACATGTGCTGTGCGAGAGCCGCACGTGTCACGGTTATCCACGCCTGCTCCTCTAGAACATCACAAGTCCTTAAAGAAGGGCTCCCGGGTCACCCCACTCCTGCTTCCGCATAGAACCGAAACACAGCTTCAGGCTTGTGAAAGCGAGCATGCCTTTAGGGCAGGAGCGTTTTAATTTTTTAAGATCTAAATGTGCCTTTTTCTCCTATCAAAGTGACTATTTTCTGACACTTATTTAAAATTAAAAACTAAAGTCAATCAATGATCCTTCCCTTCTGATTTCTCCTATCCCCAGGCGTCCACCTCGGAGTTCACGGGAGAGGAAGTCTCTCCAGTCCCTGTAGTCAGACCGTGAAATAAGCGATGCAGCTGCACACGTGAGGTGAGATCCATGCTTTATCAACACGTTACTCTCACAAGTCCCAGTGACAGGCTCGACACACAAGACTCTCAGTTCATTTTACAGACTCTGGAACCAAGGTGTTCAAAAGGTGAATTCTGAAACCATGGTTGGTGCAGCAAATTAATGTATCAAAACAAACAAAAGCTTCATCCAAATATTTACATTTAAAAAAGACATTTAAAAAAACAGGCTACTTATTAAGTGTGCTTGAACAAACCATGTGTGGAATTGAATTCCATTCATTATGGAGTTAGTTTCTGCTAAACACTGACACTACAGAGACCCCTGGCATCTGAGGATTTAAGAATTTTCAAGTGTTCTCAATCTATGCTAAGAAAATAAAACATGACAGATGGTTTCCGTGCGCTAATTTGGACCTCAGAAGTGGAAGGGCTAGTACATAAGGCAGGTTACTCACGAGCCAGAGGCCCGGCACCCGTAACTGGGCCTGGCTTTGCCGCTGCCTAAGTATCACCAGGAATTCAATAAAATGCTCCGTAGAGGTCACTGAATTTTGTAGTACACCTCACTTCATTATATCCCTGTAATTTCACAAACCTGGGACATTCACAAAAATGTTTTGAAATATATTCCTTCCGAAGGCGGAGGGTCTCCTATATTACATCAAAGTAAAACCCATGCAGTTTCTTAGAGCTCACAGAGCTTTTCCAAAGTAAACTATTGATCATACAGCCCAATTAAAAACTCAAACACTGTTTCACAGGCACAGAAAGTCACAGCTCAGCACAGCCAATGCAGTTAATCTGACACCTCAGCCCCGCTTGCAAAGCGGTTCACAGCTATACAGTCACTCGCTTCCTTGACGTCAGCTTTGGCTCAGATGTTTAAATACTTAAGCAACTTGGAAAGATTTTTCATTTTTGTTCTGTTATTTTCTTGTGTGAGCATGGGTGTAGGGGGAATTATAATAAAGAGGGATTAAGTTCATTATAATGAAGACAGATCAGGAATAAAACAGCTACTAAAACTTCATTTACCATTTCCTTACAAAATATATGTAGAAGAATATGGCTTAAGGACAGAGGGGAAAAGCCTCTTATTTGTTTGTACTATTTTACTCTGGTGCTTACCCAGTCTGACAATGTCAAACTTAATTTACCGTCAAGGACAAGGGAGACTAAGAGGAATTTTATGAAGTCCAATTCATTTTGGTTTTGAGATTCTAAGTGCTTAAGATTTTGGAGTTTTTCAGATTAACTTTAAAAAAAAAATCAATAACCAAAATACCCCAAAGATTAGACAGAAAACAACTGGTTAACCATTAAAAATTATCCAACTCTTATTAGAACTTTGCTTAGTCTGCAGACCAAGGCAACGTTTCTTAAGCAAGACACTTCGGTTGAGAAAAACGATCTCTTAGGGGAAAAACAAAACCAGAGTGGTCTCAGCCACTCCACTGCATCTCTCGGGTCAGAAACAGAACAACGGACAACAACTCAGTCTCCACAAAGGTACCATTTTCTTTTTTTTTTTTTTAAAAGACAGTGACGTTGGTTTTATGGATCAAAACCAGAATTTTCATGTTTCACAATTTTGGTGCTAGAGATCCCCAAATTGCCTAACTCACTGGGGAAGGTTTCTGAAGGTGTGCATTACAGTAAACAGCAGCAAAATACCCAACAACGTTACTGCTAAAAGCAGCTGCTCCTGCTTGCGCCTTTAGAATACTAGCCGTAAAACAGCAAAAACCCGCACATCTGTGTCAGCAGTTGGGATGTGAGCTATTCTAAACAAGAAACAACTGTTAACAGTCCAAGGCAGGACCTCTACAATCATACTGGGCAAGCGCTGAGTTGTGGGGAGAAAATGTCAGCACATGCCCAAGAGGAGACAATACACACGTTTAGTATTCTAAAGGCTGCTTCAGGCAGGCCAGCAATGATTCTGCTAAGACCAACTGCTCACATACACACGCACGCACACACATAGATTTTAATGGTTTAAAAAAAACCAAATTTGTTACTTTAGAAAAATAAATGCAGTGCATTTTCAGCAATATGATCGCCACAGACTCTGATTGCTCAGTCCACACATAAGTAGTAGCCGCCTTCTATGGTGATATGGCTTCTCTGCACTAATTCCCATCAGGCCGAAAAACATTAGGGCGGGTTAAGTAAAGACCGAACTGTTGCACAAAGGAACATTTACTCATCAGATCCCACTGATCTCTTCTGTGCCCGTTTCCTGGGCAACCTTCTTGGTGAAGCTTTATCTGGAAGAAAAGAGGAAGTTTTAACTTGCCTGACTATATAAATGTGTTCAATTCAATAGCATTTTTCTTCAATTTTACCATTTAGTTCAAAAAATAACACACATGCAAGAAGACCATCACCAATAAACGTCTCTTACCCAGCACAGGTTTCTAAACTGAATGTTCAAGTCCTTCAAGAGGTTAACTCAAAATGAAAAGTCTACATACTTATAAGTTGCTAAGTAAATCTTAGAGGTCATTATCACACACACACACTTTTCTGGGTAATCTTGTATGGTGACAGATGATGACAAGGCTTACTGCGGTGACCACTTCCCAGTGTACACAGGTCTCTGTCCTTAGCTGTACACCTGAAACTGACAGGCCATTATGACTGCCCATTAAACCTCTGCAACTAGGGTGGGAAAGGTCTAACCCTGGTCACGGTGACAGTGAAGCTACCATGCAAAATCTTCCTGCAGTCTACAGCTGAGCATGTTTATACCTGCAAAAGGACAATCTTTACAAACAGCATAAACAACTGACACTGGTTACAAACTAAGACAGGATTCACAGACACAGCACCACGCACTTGGCACAATGTTCAGCAGTTTCACAAACCACCTGCAATGAACGGCAGGTTAGAGGAAACCACACAGAACAGTGTCAGTGTTAGAACCATTCTCCACAAGCAGGGTTTCGCCTCTTCTCTGACATTAGTCTTAGTGTGGTCAATTAGACCAAACAACCGGCGCTGTTCCTTTCACTTTCATCCGATGGGAGGAGTCATCCTGAAGTTTATTTAACAAGTAAAAGATTGTCTTCTCTCTGACCACTGTCCTTTTTATTTTCTAGGAGCACCTAACCTATTAGGAATGTAAGTTCTTTATGGAGTAAGTTACAAATTATCTTCCCAGTATAAAAAACACATAGTAAATGTTTACAACGAATGTTTACAAGCTAAAGACTGTGCTTAAGAATTAAACGCCTGAAGTATCACATGAGAGCTGGCCTCTGTGCTTAGGCAGCAGGTTGGTGATGAGGGGCTGCAGGGGTCGGTGCCTGACAGCAAGCACAGACGCACCTTCTGGTGAAGAAAGCCCACAACTTTCACCAGGTTTCCAAAAACGCCAGACTATGAATTAATTGCCTTTTCTACCTCTATTTTATTTTTTAAAATAAATAATAATAGCTAATTAATTAGTGTTCACCACCCCCACCCCCAACAACAAAAATACTTCAGAAATCAGCCATTTACGTGGACACAGCTGTTACTATAGATATGAAATGGTCATTACTGACTCCCAATGTCAACCCCTGCAGCAGAGTTTTAAATACAGAAGTACACGATAAAAGTCTCTAAGAACCTGCAAAGCCTATTTGTTCAACAAGTGAATTTCACTCCAACAGTAGAACGGCCCGCTCCAGCTTACCTTTAACAGTGAGTCTAGAACCTTGCCCACTCACCTGTCTGCCCATCAGTTAAGCAGCAGACACATGAAACAGAGAGCGGCCTGGAGTCATCCAGCTTTGGGGAAAGCGGCTCCAAACGCCACAAAAGCCCAGAAAGTGGCGTTTCATTTCAGCAAAGAAAACTGATGCATATACCACGCCTCTCAGTCTCCAGAGGAAAACCACCACCTCACCACTCCCCTAACCCCCGCAAAACCCAGTGCCCAATCATGACACCTGAAGCCAAGCCTCATGTGTGCAGTTGCATCAGTCGTGTCCGACTCTGTGCGACCCCACAGATGGCAGCCCACCAGGCTCCCCCGTCCCTGGGATTCTCTAGGCAAGAACACTGGAGTGGGTTGCCATTTCCTTCTCCAATGCATGAAAGTGAAAAGTGAAGGGGAAGTTGCTCAGTTGCGTCTGACTCCCAGCGGCCCCATGGACTGCAGCCTACCAGGCTCCTCTATCCATGGGATTTTCCAGGCAAGAGTACTGGAGTGGGGTGCCATTGCCTTCTCCAAAGCCTCATTTTAACTGTAAATGAAAAATAAGGTACCATTCCATAGCATACTGATAGATTAAACATGTGGGAACAAAGCCAGTGGAGGTGATAGAATTCCAGTTGAGCTATTCCAAATCCTGAAAGATGATGCTGTGAAAGTGCTGCACTCAATATGCCAGCAAATTTGCAAAACTCAGCAGTGGCCACAGGACTGGAAAAGGGCAGTTTTCATTCCAATCCCAAAGAAACGCAATGCCAAAGAATGCTCAAACTACCGCATAATTGCACTCATCTCACACGCTAGTAAAGTAATGCTCAAAATTCTCCAAGCCAGGCTTTAGCAGTACGTGAACTGTGAACTTCCTGATGTTCAAGCTGGTTTTAGAAAAAGTAGAGGAACCAGAGATCAAATTGCCAACATCAGCTGGATCATGGAAAAAGCAAGAGAGTTCCAGAAAAACATCTATTTCTGCTTTATTGACTATGCCAAAGCCTTTGACTGTGTGGATCACAAGAAACTGTGGACAATTCTGAAAGAGATGGGAATACCAGACCACCTGATCTGCCTCTTGAGAA
>NW_011494625.1:2047039-2054425 GCF_000754665.1 Bison bison bison
TGTGGACAATTCTGAAAGAGATGGGAATACCAGACCACCTGATCTGCCTCTTGAGAAATCTGTATGCAGGTCAGGAAGCAACAGTTAGAACTGGACATGGAACACCAGACTGGTTCCAAATAGGAAAAGGAGTATGTCACGGCTGCATATTGTCACCCTGCTTATTTAACTTATATGCAGAGTACATCATGAGAAACGCTGGACTGGAAGAAACACAAACTGGAATCAAGATTGCCGGGAGAAATATCAATAACCTCAGATATGCAGATGACACCACCCTTATGGCAGAAAGTGAAGAGGAACTAAAAAGCCTCTTGATGAAAGCGAAAGTGGAGAGTGAAAAAGTTGGCTTAAAGCTCAACATTCAGAAAACAAAGATCATGGCATCCGGTCCCACCACTTCATGGGAAATAGATGGGGAAACAGTGTCAGACTTTATTTTTCTGGGCTCCAACATCACCGCAGATGGTGACTGCAGCCATGAAATTAAAAGACTCTTACTCCTTGGAAGAAAGTTATGATCAAACTAGATAGCATATTCAAAAGCAGAGACATTACCTTGCCAACAAAGGTTCGTCTAGTCAAGGCTATGGTTTTTCCTGTGGTCACGTATGGATGTGAGAGTTGGACTATGAAGAAGGCTGAGAGCCGAAGAATTGATGCTTTTGAACTGTGGTGTTGGAGAAGACTCTTGAGAGTCCCGTGGACTGCAAGGAGATCCAACTAGTCCATTCTGAAGGAGATCGGCCCTGGGATTTCTTTGGAAGGAATGATGCTAAAGCTGAACTCCAGTACTTTGGCCACCTCATGCCAAGAGTTGATTCACTGGAAAAGACCCTGATGCTGGGAGGGATTGGGGGCAGGAGGAGAAGGGGATGACAGAGGATGGGATGGCTGGATGGCATCACTGACTCGATGGACGTGAGTCTCAGTGAACTCCGGAAGCTGGTGATGGACACGGAGGCCTGGCGTGCTGCGGTTCATGGGGTTGCGGAGAGTCGGACACAACTGAGGGACTGATCTGATCTTATCTGAACACTTGAGGATGATTAGTGAGAGAGGAAGAGAAACAGGAAACATCATACACTGCTGACACTACCACCTTTGGGGAGGGAACAGGAATACTTTCCACAAAGACATACATATGCTTAGACCTAGCTATTCTTTTAGGAAATTATCCTGGGTGGAGAGAGGGCAAAATAGGAGCCTGGGGCCAGATGGTACAAGTGCCAAGGATCTGATACACGGAAGGCGACTGGGCTGCCACCTGGACACGGCTGAGACAGCATACCGCAAAAGGGTCTCATCTCATCATAAGGAAACACCTGTGTGGGATGGTGCCGACTAGGTGACACGATCACTTCATCAACACCAAATCATCATGGTGTACATGCAAAACTAACGTCCCATGTCAACTACACCTCAATCTGGAAAATTATCCCATCATCTTATTTTTAAGAATATTCATTGGAGAATTAATTTTAAGAACCAAAAAACCCTGGAAACAGAAACTGTTCTATCCTTCAACACCGAACAGGCTTAATCAATCCTAACACATTTAAATAAAAGAACTGTAAAAGAATACTATATGGTTGGTAAAAACGAAGTAAGTATGTAAGTAATCACCACAGAGACACCCAAGGCACGAGAACTCAGGCTGTAGAACCATGTGCCACACGATCCCACCTATGAACACAGACACAGAAGCACCAGACATGCACACTGACACGCGTGTAGAAACCGGCTAGAGTAACACGTGAACACAGTGACTCATGGAAAATGGGACTGGTGGAGCCAGCAGGTGGCGTGAAATTTTTCACCTTAAAAAAATGAGGTCATACTGCTTTTATAATGTTTTTTAAAAAGTCTGCTTACCACTGGAGAGAGAGGGAAAAAACTACATTCTCCTATACAGATTAGTATTTCACCAACTGCATATATAATAAAACTGAAATTATATTAGATAAACTCTCAGGCAGTATGGTAGGTTTATTCTTTCAAATACAGTAGGTAGCTGGCAGTTTGTTTTCTAATAAACAGTGGTAGAAAACTGTTGTTCATTAAACTTACTATACGATATTCACATGCTGCACAAGAGCTCTCAATACTGTATCAAATACCATTAAAAAAATTAATTGCCTCACCTCTTCTACTCTGCACTGAAGCAACAGGAAAGAAAAAAAAGATAGGGAAAGGTTAGGAATATAGAGAACTCACACATCTGTACACAAACTGCAGATGCGGAAGTATTTCTAAATTAAAAGTATACATACAGCACACAGTAAAAATGTAAAGCATTCATTAATCACATCAGACTCCAGAAGTAACGAAAAGGTAAGTGCTAAGTAGCATCAACCAGGCTTTTTTTTTTTTTGCTAAATCTAAGACATTTACTTCCATTTAAGAGAAAAATTTCCAGCCAAATTTGAGTACTTACTGATCTGGTTCAGAGTTTCCTGAGGAATCCAGCTCATGTCGACGTCGTTTTGACTCGAGGTTCCCATCTCTACCTTCTGAATGGGCCTCTTGCGCTGAGAGAACACAGAAGCACCACGTTACAGGAGCCCCAGCAGCGTTTTATTACTGTCATTTAAAACGACCTCTATCAAGCTACCTGCTGAACTGTCTTTGGATAAACATGTTCTCTGCTAGTTTTAAAACGTATTCCTCAATTATTTTTTTAACTAGACAGGGGGAAACCATATCTACAGCAATTATAAAGAATAAGGAATAAGTCTTCACAATTATTTATTTCCAGTCTTTAACCTTTTCCTCTGCTCTAAGGCTTCATATGTTAATACAACTGGTAGACCAAGTAAGAACTACCATTTATACAATGATTTTTCTCATTTTGGGAATCTGAAGAATACATTTATTTTCACATTCAACAAAATGTGGGGTAATTACTGAAATGTTGCATGCAGATTCCTGCATTGTATCTAAATACACTTAAATAGCTGGTATAAATAAAACAAAAACATGCAATCTCAGTTAAGCTAACAGCCTCCATCTTTGTTCCTTGAGTATTTGCAGCAAAACTCCAAGAAAGAAAAGAGACGGAACTCTACCCTTCAATCCTATTCTTTAAAAAATAATAAACCCCATCTAATTATTTACATAAGAAACCGAATAATTACAGTCTGAAAACTCAATCTGAATACACAGAAAGACAACTGAAAAAAATGGTTTATCCCTAATACATAAATTTACAGCAAAAATGCTATTTTATGAAAATGAGGTAATGAAAGTGATGGAAATTAACGTTTAAGCACTACTTCTCTTTAAAAGATAATGACTTAACATGTACTACCAATATCACAGAGATTTAACTGCCTGCCTAACTGCTTAATAAATAACTGTCTGGAGCCAGTGGACATCAATATATTTGACACAAACCATGTTACACACTGAAAGGAACAGTATGGATTATTCCATTTTGGGGCTTTTGTTTGGAGGGTGGGGAGGAGAGGGAGATGAGGACGCAGGGGAAGAATTAACCACCGTGTTCAAAGCCAGGAGGCCATGACCACACGAGGGCCTTCAACACTAACACTTCACTACTCCAGCAAGAGCAAAATTCGGCCAATTTCACTCTTTCTTTTTCAAACCAAGACTCATTTAATTGCTAATTAGAAATGGGCCCTATGATCAAGAAGCTGCATGGCTAATAAGTAAAATAACACATCCATTAACTGTATGTGGCAGAAAATTCTAAACAAACCCAAACACACCCCCAAGGTCTCATCTTCAAGCTTCATTTTAAAAAGGTGTAAATCTATAAACCCACAGTGAGAGCAAGCAGGCACAAATATGGAGACTGTACTTGGCACTGTACCAACTTCGGAAGACCCCAACAGGAGCTGCTTAGTTCAAGCGTATTTACCTTTCTAGATTCCAGGAGCTGATGAAGGCCAACGACAACCAGCAGCCCGAGACCAGCCAGGAACATGTACATAAATATGCTAATGTCAAAGGAGAAGACAGAAACCTGCTTCAGTTCGTAAGAAATACCACAGCTAATTAAAACTACAACTGAGTTTAACTCAGAAGACCTGTGAGGTAACTGCAATGATAATTCTAATACAACGTATGTTTTCCAAACAATTTGTGGGGAAAAAAAGAGTAAAATATTTTAAATTCAACTAAGATGAAGGTAATAGTTTCATGAATTTACCTTTATCTTTAACATCAATTAGTCTTCCCCCTACTCTGCCAAAAGGCACATGATCTACAATAAATGACTTCATAATTTGTTATATTCTAAGCTCAGTTAAAATAAATGCATTAGGTTTTGTTCCTCACAGATTTTGCACGATTTTATTTAGAAACTACTCTTTGTGAATCACAAGTATACACTGAAAAATGATTCGGTATTCACGAAGAATACATTTTTCAAGATAAAAATCTCCTAATATATTTTCAGTAACAATTTTGGAGGCATGCAACTTCCATTAGGCTGTTGACTGTAAAACAATTTAAAGACAGGAAGAACAAAAAGTGAACTATCTTTCTAAATCAATTTTTGTTAGTTTTAACCACCTTTCCTAACGTGCTGTTATTAATCATTGTTGTGAGAATCATCTAAAGTGTAGAGTTAAGTGGTCAAGATTTCACCCCATCCACAGCAGGCTCCATTTTCACCATGAAACACCAGGATGAGACGCGAGCCTCCCAGTCCTGCCTTCTGAGACCAAAATCTACATCCGGCAAAACTCACTTACGTTTCTCCATCTAACCCATCTTCTCTCTCGATAATTGTAACCGTTTGATTGAAGACAGCATCTTGGAAAACATTACCCTGTTAAGAAAAAATAAATCACAAAAATCTGGAATGCACTAGAATAATGAAAGCCTGTAAGATTTCTTCAAACTGTCATCCTAATATGCACTACAGCTCTCTAATCACTTACAATATCCTAAGACTCAACAGAGTCGTGCCTAAGTGTACTAAGTCAGGGACTCAACATTATGACGTTACTTTGTCCTACAAAACAAAGAATGACTCCAACTTTGCTAAAATTGTCCCCACTTTCTTTGAAACCAGGGAAGTGAATACACAGTAAAACGTACAGAAAGAAGCAGAGAACACAGAACACTCTTCAGCTAGAAGCCCTGGCTTCTGCTGTATGTAACCCTTCAAACAAGAAAGGAAAAGCATGAACGTGGGCATTCTGCAGTAGAGCCTTGTTTTAAGAACTAGACTTGAACAAAAGTCAAGTCCATACTGACAATGGGTTGGAAATCAATTTACATTAAACGGTCAGTGACATTCACAGTATCAAAATCTTTTTTTTTGGTGGTCTCAAAATAATTTTGTCAGCTCAATACAATTTCAGTTTTCAAATACATGAGACTCACTGGGACAACACACAGCCGTGCTCCGTGTTCTGTGTGAAGCACTGAGGTAATACTTTTCCAAACTGTCACTATTTATTGCTGAACTGTAACGGTTTAAGTCTTTTTTTTTTTTTTTTCGGTTTTAAGTCTTATTTCAAGATCTTTCGATTAGCAAACCAAGATGAAACAGACATTCAAACAGAGCTGAAACTACAGGCATGCTTTTGGATCAAGTTTAATTCTGCTTAAAAACAAGATGAAATATATAATCCTGCAAGCTACTAAGCTGTAACATTGAGGAAATTTAGTACATTGTTTTGAAAATAAGGAAGGGGAATTCTTGGCAGTACAATGGTTACAACTCAGTGCTCTCAATGCTGGGGCCCGGGTTCAAACCTGGTCAGGGAACTGAAATCACAGAAGCCCAGGAGGTACAGCCAAAAAAAAAAAAGATGGAAAAATCTTTTCCACATTCTACTAAGTAGTTTAAAAAAAAACAAAAAAGGAAAACTTAATGGTAGCATTAGAAATTTAATGCAGACGTAAGATAAATACACTGACACTAGGGTGATGAGAAGGTTGAATAAGCTTTCCACAAAGGATGAGATTTCCTTTCCTGAAAGCCTTTTAGATGTGCTCTCATCTGAAGGAGGACCTAACAGTTGGCATCTGGAGGTCAATTCCTGGCAGCAAAACCCTAGTGGGCTCCTCTCACTCACTCACTGGGCACACCTACACTATGGAGTAAGACGCCCGAGAGGCTATTTGGGTCTCATAAACCATAAGCCTTTTTAATATCCTAAAAATATTTGGTTATATTTTATGAGTGTATAAAATGACAGGAAAATAGTCACAGAAAGTCCTTAAAACTTACACCCAGTAGTAGTAAAATGGGCAAAATGCAAGTGACAGAAAGCACAAAGATCACTGAATATGTATGAACACCTGAAGAAGCCGTGGATTCCACTTTCTTTTCTAGAACTTTCCTAGCCTGCACTCACTCGTCTCCAGGACGCAGCACTTGTCACGCCGTGATGTCTGTTTACACTCCTCTGGCCCACTGCATTACAGACTCGAAGACAGATATGTGTCATCTACCTTTGCCTGCCCGCTGCCCATCAATTTCAACCACCAAACAGGCACTTGAACGAATAAACACAATAGTACTCAGACGTCAACTGTCCTCACGCGCCCCTAACTTAAGGAGGGCCTTACATTCAGATCCTTGTAGTTCAGGTTGATGACCAGACCGAAGGGCCGGCCCCCCATGGGCTCTGCGGGGATGAAGGAGTACTCAAAGGTTGCCTGTCTCTGGGGCGGCACGACCGTGTTCAGAGGAAGAGCGGTGAAATTCTGGATATAAAACTGGTAGTCCTGAGGGTAACGGAATGAGGCGTCCAGAGACTCGACGATAAAATCTTCTGTACCCTTGTTTGTAAAGCCTACCAGGAACTTCACAATGTTATTTGCTGGAAAATCTACGAAACAAAAAAGAGGAAGGTTAGAAAACATTTAAAAGGTACAAAAGACACAGACATTACAAATGGATTCTGACGTCTGTTCCTGCTGTGTATGCAATTGGTTTCAGAACCCATTCCAGGAGAACATTGCAGCCGTGCTCCAGCAGCTTCAGTGTAAGCTGAAACCCTTGTTGACATGCCAGCGCTCCAACTGAAGAGCTCAATGGAGCTGCCAAGTCGCCAGGAGCAGCGGGCGCTGTGCTGCAGCAGTCAGGGCCCCCAGGGCGGCTGCGCGTGGTGCAGAGCTCACCAGCGGCGCCACTCAGGCTCTGCCGGCTGTGCAGACAGTGGAGAGGAGAGTGACAGGGAAGGGACACCTGAGATTCACCTGCAAACTGTAACGTCTGTCAGACGTTAAAAAAAAACCCTTATCTACTTTAGGCAGTTACTCAGAATGCAGATCTGAAGGTTAAGACCCACGGAGGCAGCTACAAAAAAAAAAAACTAGGAAAACAAAAACCTTTCAATCAAATCACACTTTCTGTAGACATAGAGCTGGAATGTACATGGGAATAAAACAGAGAGCTTG
>NW_011494625.1:2054525-2056208 GCF_000754665.1 Bison bison bison
AAGGCCCCTCAAATGAATAATCTCCAATAATAAGTATCCGATAATCATTTACAGAGCTACTAATCCGCTGAAGCACAGGTTTGGGGCCAGATGGACCTGAGTCTAAACCGTCTTCACAGCCTGTTCACTGAGAGTGACCCTGAGCAGCAGTGACCTCTGAATCAGTTCAGCAACTCTTCTCTTGGGGTTCCCGTTAGGATTCAGTGAACACACACAAAATACTCAAAACGTCGGCTCTCAATAAATGTTAGCCATTTATTTTCTTCTAACGCAACACAGGCGTTAATAAAAAAAAGATTTATTATTTCACTAGTATTTACACTCAAAATATGAATGTTAATTTTACTGTGGCAGTTTGGATAAAGTTTAAAAACAGTATCTTTCAAGGGGACATTTAATTTCTAGTTAAAATGGATAGTATTTATCTTCCCCTTTAGTTTCAAAGCCAGAAACGATACTTTACAGATATCCGTATTCACACATATATTAGGTTTTTTTCCCCAAAATGTGTCTGCACTATATTTGCAGAAATAAAGATCTTTATCATTATTGCTTCCCCAACAAGTGAGCTTGTCATTTAAAACACTCCTGTGTCTGAATTACCACCACATCCCCTGCTCACCTTCTCCTTTCACAAACAGGATGGTTGTATCTGCACTTGGCGAAGCTTCAGGTTCACCCGATACATCATCTTCCTCTTTATCTTCAGCCTAAAAGAAATGCTGAAAACCGATTACTATGGGGAAAAGCACAGCATCATGTAAGAATAGTGACTTCACTGGATTTGGGACAATATATTAGTATACTGCATCTCCAAGGCTGTGCTGAGATCAGTAGTGGAATGAACAGTTACGTGCATATAGATCCCCCAGGGATTCTGCAACTGTAACTGAGAGTGAAGCCTGAGATTCTGTATTTCTAACAAGGATCCACCAAATGCCCATGAAGCTGGTACTTAGATTACACTCTGAACTGCAAGGTTCTAGAGCCCAAGTGGGTAAGTTTTCTATAAAGTCTGAAACTTTGAAAACCGTATTTTTCAAAAGGACATATAATTTCTAGTTAAAATGGACAGTATTAATTTTCCCCCTTAAATGCCAGGAACACTACTTTCCAAGAAAAGTAGTCATCTCAAACACAGTCTTCAATTCCCTCCCCAACAAAGGGGAAAGGAGGGGCCAGTCTAAGGACTCAGATATCAAATCCTTTCAGCTTTGGAACCGAGGTTCCCCCTGCGAGTATGCAGCTGCAGGCGCAGGAGGCGAGCAGCCAGAGCCAACATGGAGAAGGTGGCAGGGCTGGCGCGGGCCCGCGGGCTGCTTCTGCCGCCCCTGCTCCAGGCCTGGTTATGAGTCATCCAGTCCCAATTTACAGAACGACCTCCCTGCGAGAAGTCGGCACACCATTGGGAAGAAACGGTCTTTAAAAAAACGTGACTAGGGAAATAATGAGGTGGCCAGCAAGCAATCGCTCAGTCGTGTCTGACTCTTTGCGATCCCATGGACTGTAATCTACCAGACTTCTCTGTCCATGGGATTTTCCAGGCAAGAAAGAGTACTGGAGTGGGTTGCCATTTCCTTTCCAGGTGATATTCCTGACTCAGGAATCAAACCCAGGTCTCCTGCATTGCAGGTAGACACTTTACCCTCTGAGCCACCAGGGAAGCCCCATTATGAGGTGGAG
>NW_011494625.1:2056308-2056776 GCF_000754665.1 Bison bison bison
TTCTCCAGCAGATATTCCTGACTCAGGAATCAAACCCAGGTCTCCTGCATTGCAGGTAGACACTTTACCCTCTGAGCCACCAGGGAAGCCCCATTATGAGGTGGAGATGTCCTGAAATTCAATTAAATTTGCACGAAAAAAACAAAACAAAACAAAACAAAGAGTCAGATATGACTGAAGTGACTCAGCATGATTAGAATCTGTGAGGTCAGTCAGAGTTTCTCTTCGATGATGGTGATGAAGCAGTATGTCCTGAAACTGATTATTGGACCAGAAACACACTTAATGAAGTCCTTCTTGGGGTCTATTGCCTTTTTTCATCATGAAGGGTAGTCAGAGAGTTTGTACAACTCAGCTCATCACTCATCATTATAGTATGTACCAGAGAGTTTCACCCAAATAATGTTAGCTACCATGATGTGAAATTAGATATGAAATAAATAGTGCCACCAAAAAAAAAAAAAAATT
>NW_011494625.1:2056876-2060800 GCF_000754665.1 Bison bison bison
TTTGCACGACTCAGAACATTTACTACTAATCACTGAATCGTATGCTTAAAGTGAGAAAGTATCATGATATGTAAATAATATTTCAATAACATTGTTTTAAAAAGGTCAACAGAGCAAAGACTATCTTACATTTTAAAATTTCTCCACACCCACCTCATATGTTTAAGGGAACGTAGGAACCATAAACTTGTCAAATACGGGGAAAAGGAGACACTTGAGAAACAAGAGAAATCACCCTATGACCTGATCACAGGAGTCATCAGCATTAAGAAGTGAGGAGGCAAAGGAGGCAGCGGAGCAGGCAGCAGCGGCAGAACCGAGAAAACCTGGAAGGGCCATGAGGCCAGCGAGGAGGGGCACTCAGCAAAGGCTCAGGGCGGAGACCGGGCCAGGAACCTGGCCACGAGGCCACTGGCGCCACAGCAAGATGGGTTCACGAGATTCGTGGAGCTGACCGACCACTGTGAGAGAACAAACGGGAAACGAGCAGAAGAGACAGCTGTACAAAGCGCTCTTCTAAGAACTGTGCTGGTAAAAAGGAAACCTGTTAGCAACTTAAGGTGGAGAACACCAAGTGGAGGGGTGTGGGCACATCTGTAGCTTAACAGAAATAAGTCACTGAGAAAAATCAACGCTGGAAGCCACAGGAAGAAAGAGGATAATAAGCAAGATCCCACAGGACCAGACAGGGAGAAGGTGGGAGGGCCCACCCTAGAGGAGAGTAAAAACAACTCTCTGAAGGGAAAGACGCAGACAAGACGGTGAGTAATCTATTCAGAAGAACTCAAGTTCCATTTGACAGAGTTCACACTGATGGCCTTCACTCTGACATCAAAGACCACATTGTTGCGAAGACTTCAAAGAGAAACGAATTTTGGAGTTTGAGAGTGGTTCAAGATTATCCGTAGGATAAATTACAGTAGTCTGAGAGAGAAAATAAGCTAGAAAGTGGAGTGAAAGTGTGAGTTTCTGAGTCATGCCTGACTCTGTGATCCACGGACTGTCGCCCACCAGGTCTCAGCTACCAGCGTGCCACAGTGATCCTACTTGTAGCTCAATGTGTCTGCTGTCATACTGGAATTTTATAGTAAAAGCTTCAAAATCAGACAACTTCTAGATCTTTTCCAAGCCCTCTCTATGAGGAATCTTCATGGCACATAGTTTACACATTGTTTTTTGTCTACTCCTCACCCCTGGCAGCAAAACGCATACATGCTGTCCCAGAACAGAAAGAGCGCGGGAAGAGAGAGGCTGTCTGGCCTGTTCACCCAGGGAATCCAGAACAGCGCCTGGTACGCTGCAGGAACTCACAGATACACTGCTTATGGAGGGAAGGAAGGAGAGGAGAGGAAAGGAAGACCCAGAGAGGTAAGCTGCCCAAGGTCAGCAAGTTAAGCGGGGTATGTCCCAAACCCACCAACCGGTCCAGCGGTCCTACTCCGCTGCCTTAAAGACTCCTGTCCATGTCATCTTGGACTGTTCTGTTTCATGTCTCCTTCCTTCTGCCCAAAAATACTAAGGAATTATCCTCAGTGACTGGCCTCATTCTCCCAACTTCAATCCACTCTGATCCCAGTCACAAACCTCTAAAGGCAAACAGTTTAATACCATATTTGTCTATAGAAGGAATAAATACTAAATACATTATATACATGTAATAAATCGAGCACAGCACTAACCAAATCTGTTGGTTCATCTTCTTCCACCTCTGCTTCATCGTCTTCATCTTCAATTATAGAATCTTCCACGGTTTCTTCATCTTCTGTAAGATCCTGCGCCACTGCCAATGAGCCTAACAATAAAACACGAAACAAGCAGTTAACCTTTACCCTGGAATACCAACTTTTCCTTTTGTAAAGGCAACAAAAATTTTCCCTCAGAACAACTCAATCTCCCAGTCCACTCAAGTGATGACAAATTACAATGCCTCTAAGAACATTCAGATGATCTTATCTTACTGCTAGTCTTACCAACTGCACATTAATTTTAGCGGGAAATGCTGTTTAACTTTAAAAAGCAGCTGGAAAAATGAATTGCTAAAACTACAGATGCCGTAAAGGCCAAATAAATAAATTCAGGCAATTTTGTTAAACATGTTAAAAGTAACAAAGTAAGTTTGTTTTAAAACTAAAAAGCTCTACATTTTAATCCATCATTAACCATATAAAACAAACCAAAAAAAAAAAAAATCCAGGCCTAAAGGAAAATAGCAATCTAAATATCTAGGCAAGAAACTGTTTATTAAAGTTCACAACAGCTCAAAACTCTTAGTACTTTATAGCATATAACTCCAAGGAACAAACATCTGTATGATACCTATGGTAAAAACTAGCTCTCATAAAACACATTTGATTTAGTAAAAACTATATCGGCAATTTCAGAGTTGAGAGCTGAGAAAGCATGCATTTATTTTTGCATACAGCTTCAAAAATGTTTTAAGATACTTCTTATAATCCCTACACTTAAAGTCATAGTGAAAGTTAAGCATAACTTTAATCCCAAAAAATTATAAATCCTAATTTTATAGGCAAAAATACATGTCACATTAAATCTATTTCAGGCAAGGCCCTCAGAAGAAATTTCAAAGTTTCAGAGACTCTTCCAACACTTCTCAGAAAGAATGATGATGTGGCAATTCAGTATAGGGGGGAAAATGAAAAAGCACGTGTACACGCTGTAAACCCAGAAGAAACAGTAAATTCTAAGAACTCTGCATTTCAAGCCTTTTCCACCTCCCTGAGTTCTTACCACAGTTAAGATTTAAGTCAACTGTTAACACTGAACCACATTTCATGAACTGAAAGTCAGCTTCTACTGCTTCTTGAACAAACCGAAACAGTGCATTCATAATTTACAATAAAACTAGTAAGAAGACTACATCTGACATGATAAAGTAATACTTAAATTTCAAAACTTCTCAATAAATGCACTGGCTTTCACCCAAAATTTATTGAACGTTTTTATGCTAACCAGTAACAATTTTGTGCCTTAAAAAAAATCTAACACTTTTCTATTGGAAAAATTAAGAGAAAATATGTTTTGAAAGACAGACCCTAAGGCACCCCCCCCAAAAAAAAAACAAAGATACCCAGTCAGATAACTGATGTTTCTTAAGAAAATGTTCTAAAGCCAGAAAAAATATAGTCCAGATTCTAGACAAATACGATCACCAAATTTTCCTAAAGAAAATAAAAACAACAACCAGGAAAGCAACTCCTAAAGGAAAAGCATTCCTATTCAAATTTGCAAATGAATTAACAATTGTGGTTAATTCTCAAACTTGGTTTTCTATCCGTTAAACAGAAATCAGTCAGTTCACTTTTCTTTGCAAAAAGAACACGTGAAGGGCTGTCACTATCATTCACTTTGCCACACAGCTTGCTTAAACTTACAGGAATTCTAGCGATCATATGGTCAGACTAACGTCCATGGAGAAAACTGCAGTTCAAGACAGAATCAGGGCAAGAAGCCAAGTCTCCACATTTTCATCGTCCCCTGTCACACCAGATAAACTGTAGGAATACATCTAAATAACGAAACAGACTACATTTTTTTTCAGGACTATGCGATGCATCCACGAAACAAACAAAAAAAGTTAACAAAAAAAGGGGCGCAAAAGGAGGGCTGGAATAATGGACGTGCCCAAGGATTCCGCAGCCCGTCTGGACGCAGGGCTGCACTGGCAGACGAGCACGGGGGGTTTGGTGAAGCCAAGACACCCGGGGACGCAGACGGCTGCGCTGATACATGGGGGAAAGATCGGAGGCCGAGCAGTGTGCCCGGGCCCGCAAACACCCCGGTTTCGGCAAATGAATGGAGGACGCCAGGCCTGGAAGCCAGGGACACGTCAGCTTAGCGCCGAGGGGAGGGCAGGGCAGGGGGCGGAGCGGCAGCCGCGGGCGGTCAGCGGTCCCAGAGCGCTCC
>NW_011494625.1:2060984-2074386 GCF_000754665.1 Bison bison bison
GGCCGACTCGGAGCAGGAGGGTGGCGGGGAACACCAGCAGGAGAAGCAACAGCAGGCGGCGAAGGGAACTCATGGCGCGGCCGCTCCGGCGTCCAGGGCCCGACCGGGAGAGCTCTCGGCCTCTCCGGCACGAATGGGCGTTACTCTTCATCCGGGCTCCGGGGGAGGGGTGGGGCACGCACCGCGCACGGCCTTCGTCACGCTCCTCCTACGTGAGAGGGGCGGGGCACGCAACACGCATGGCACTCGCCACGCCCCTTCCCGACGTGGCGGCTGGGTCCCAGCGGTGGGGGAGCGCGGGCAGCGCCGGGAGTCACGTGACAGGTTGCTAGGTCCTCCGAGATTCCCGCGAGACCTCCGAGAATCCCGCGAGAGTCCGCCTCCCATCACGGCCAAGGGCTGGCGGCGAACTGCCCTTTTGCCGCTCACCGCGCCGTCCATCCCTCTCTCCCAGTTAGCGGTTCCTTTATTTGACGATCAGCTTGGAAGTCTTTGTGCAATTGAAGAGTAATGCCGCTTAATATAAGGAACATGAACTGCCTGTTTTACAAACTATGCGAAAGCCTTTGACTGTGTGGATCACAATAAACTGTGGAAAATTCTGAAAGAGATGGGAATACCAGACCACCTGACCTGCCTCTTGAGAAACCTGTCTGCAGGTCAGGATGCAACAGTTAGAACTGGTTCCAATAAGAAAAGGAGTACGTCAAGCCTGTATATTGTCACCCTGCTTAATTAACTTATATGCAGAGTACATCATGAGAAACGCTGGGCTGGAGGAAGCACAAGCTGGAATCAAGATTGCCAGGAGAAATATCAATAAGCTCAGATATGCAGATGACACCACTCTTATGGCAGAAAGTGAAGAGGAACTAAAAAGCCTCGATGAAAGTGAAAGAGGAGAGTGAAAAAGTTGGCTTAAAGCTCAACATTCAGAAAACTAAGATCGTGGCATCTGGTCCCATCACTTCATGGCAAATAGATGGGGAAACAGTGGCTGACTTTATTTTTTTGGGCTCCAAAATCACTGCAGATGGTGACTGCAGCCATGAAATTAAAAGACGCTTGCTCCTTGGAAGCAAAGTTATGGCCAACCTAGACAGCATATTAAAAAGCAGAGACATTACTTTGTCAACAGAGGTCCGTCTAGTCAACGCTATGGTTTTTCCAGTGGTCATGTATGGATGTGAGAGTTGGACTATAAAGAAAGCTGAGTGCCAAAGAATTCATGCTTTTGAACTGTGTTATTGGAGAAGACTCTTTGAGAGTCCCTTGGACTGCAAGGAGATCCAACAAGTCCATCCTAAAGGAAATCAGTCTGATGTTGAAGGTGAAACGCCAATACTCTGGCCACCTGATGCGAAGAGCTGATTCATTGGAAAAGACCCTGATGCTGGGAAAGATTGAGGGCAGGAGGAGACGGGGATGACGGAGGATGAGATGGTTGGGTGGCATCACAGACTCAATGGACATGAGTTTGGGTAAACTCCGGAGTTGGTGATGGACAGGGAGGCCTGGCGTGCTGTGGTTCATGGGGTCGAAAAGAGTTGGACACGACTGAGTGACTAAACTGACTGACTGACTGAAACTGCCTGTGTGTGGCACTGAAAAGCAAGAATATGCTTGGAATATATAATTGTTAAAAAAATCCAAAGCATAAAAAATACACATTGGAAAATCTTGTTTCCGCACCACCACCACCACCACCCCGCCCTTGCAGACACCCTCGTCCACAGTTAAACAGTAACAGTTCTTAAATTCTTACCTGACAGTCCAGTGCTAGAAGTCACCTGGTACAGTGCCTACCATAGAGCAAGTGTTTAGGAAATACATAATGTGGATGGCAGTGGCTGTACTCTTTGCTTCTCTTCTAGTGTGGACTTTGAGTTGCTGCCAGCAATCTGGTATGTCATGCAATCAAACAATGTGAACTCCAGGTACCAGTGGACGAGACCTTCCGGAGAAGTCACAGGGATGATGAAACAAGCTAACCCTTGGTGTGCTCACTGTTGCCATTCCCTGTCATTCAGTCGCTGAAAATATTTATAAGCTGTGTATTGTTAACTGAGACACATTAAGCTTAGTAACTTCCCCAAGGCTTAAAAGCTAGTCTAGTGGCAGATGCTAAGATTTGAACCTGGCAGTCTGATTCCAGCAGTGGACACAGGACTGGAAAAGGTCAGTTTTCATTCAAATCCCAAAGAAAGGCAATGCCAAAGAATGTTCAAACTACCACACAATTGCACTCATATCGCACGCTAGCAAAGCAACGCTCAAAATTTTCCAAGCCAGACTTCAACAGTATGTGAACTTAGAACTTCCAGATGTTCAAGCTGGATTTAGAAAAGGCAGAGGAACCAGAGATCAAGTTGCCAACATCTGCTGGGTCATAGAAAAAATAAGAGAATTCCAGAAAAACATCTATTTTTGCTTTATTGACTACACCAAAGCCTTTGATTGTGTGGATTACAACAAACTGTGTAGAATTCTTAGAGATGGGAATACCAGGCCACCTTACCTGCCTCCTGAGAAATCTGTATGCAGGTCAAGAAGCAACAGTTAGAACCAAACATGAAACAATGGACTGGTTCCAAATTGGGAAAGGAGTTCCTCAAGGCTGTACACTGTCACCCTGCTTATTTAACTTATATGCAGAGTACATCATTGGAAATGCCAGGCTAGATGAAGCACAAGCTGGAATCAAGATTGTTGGGAGAAATATCAATAATCTCAGATATGCAGATGATACCACCCTTATGGCAGAAAACGAAGAGAAATTAAACAGCCTCTTGATGAAAGTGAAAGAGGAGAGTGAAAAAGCTGGATTAAAACTAAACATTCAAAAAACTAAAATCATGGCATCCAGTCCCATCACTTCATGACAAATAGATGGGGAAACAATGGAAACAGTGACAGGCTTTATTTTCTTGGGCCCCAAAATCACTGCAGATGGTGATTGTAGCCACCATCACTGCAGATGGTGATTGCAGGTGCTTGCTCCTTGGAAGAAAAGCTATCACCAACCTAGACAGCATACCAAAAAGCAGAGACATTAACTTTGCCAACAGAGGTCCATCTAGTCAAAGCTCTGGTTTTTCCAGTCTTCATGTATGGATGTGAGAGTTGAGTATGTATGGATGTGAAAGAAAGCTGAGTGCCAAAGAATTGATGCTTTTGAACTTGGGTGTTGGAGAAGATCTGAGAGTCCCTTGGACTGCAAGGAGATCAAACCAGTCAGTTCTAAAGGAAATCAGTCCTGAATATGCTGAAGCTGAAACTCCCAATACTTTGGCCACCTGATGCGAAGAACTGACCCATTGGGAAAGATCCTGATGCTGGGAAAGATTGCAGGCGGGAGGAGAAGGGGACAACAGAGGATAAGATGGTTGGATGGCATCACCGACTCGATGGACATGAGTATGAGCAAGCTGCAGGAGTTGGTGATGGACAGGGAAGCCTGCCGTGCTGCAGTCTATGGGGTCACAAAGAGTTGGACACGACTGAACTGAACTAATTCCAGGCTGTCACTGGCCTGCTTTTTCCTGCACTGGCTCTGCTCAAACTGTTTGTCTCTATATGTCATCATGCTGTGTATTTAGAATCACCTCTTCTCTCTGTCCCTGGACCAGGGCTATCTCCCTGACTCTCTTCCCTTCAGAGGGCTCATTTCTGGCAGAGGACTGTCATTCCTGATATTAAAGAGATCCCTAGTAAGGTCTGTGGCTCCAGTTCTCAGGATGTGTTTCTCCAGAGACTGAACATACGAGGATAATGCAGTTTAGGCTTAAACTGGGACTTTGACTCTAGTTTTATTATTAAATGGTTACTAATAGATTTTTATTTGGGACTGGAATTTTAGACAGTTAGCCACTAAAGGTGCAACAGGGGCAAAGTGTGCCTTCTTGGGGTGGGATTGATGTGAAAATCAGATCATACAAACAGAAAACAGAGAGATCTGTGTGACTGTCCAACTGGCACAAAAATAAAACACAGTAGCCTATGGCTTATTGAAGTAAAATCCTAGCCCTGATCTGGGTACCCACAAATTGTGCACTGTTGCCATTTCCCTTCTCCCCGTAATGAGCAGAGTTCCCTGGGAACCGACCCAGAGCCCTCCCCCTCGCTGGATCCCCACACCTCTATGCTTTATTTCTCTTGCTTACTCATCTACCTCCTTGAAGATCTGTGTTTTCCAGAAATACACCATACCCTGGTTATTCCCATTCTTATAGCTCAGGCAAACTCACTGTGGATTCTCCACTTCTGTTATTTTACTTCCTTGGCAGAACTTTCTTTTTCTTTGATTTCTTAAGATTTCCCTCAGCATCATTAGATGCTGTCTGTTAAACCTTGGTTTTTGTTCTGGGTGTTCCCCAGGTAGCAGAGTAGCTAAATAACTTTCTCCTGACCTTAAGTCTTAGCTCAAGGACCACGTCCTCAGTGAGGCTCACCCTCACTCCCAGTTTAAAATTACAACCCCCAGCCCTTCCCTTGCACTCTCAATTTCTTTTCTCTGTTCTCTCTCTCTTTTTTTTTTATAGCTCCTTTTGTCTTCTAATACAATATACAGTTTATTACATCGCCTGTCTGTCACATGTTGGGACCAGGGATTTTTGTACCTTTAGTCAATGATATAGAACAGCACCTGACATTGGTGATAACTCAGAAAATATCTGTTGCATTTGTTGTACTATTACAAGTGACATCTTTCCCTCACAAATTTGCAACCTAAGTTCAATCGTAGACTTAATAAGAAGTGAAAAACTATCAAGCAAAAAAGAAGTTACATTTATTATATGCAAGCAAAGACTTCTGTGCTCTTTCACCCGGCAAGGACGTCCTAACCACCTCCCTGTTTCACTGTCAGAGCTAAAGATCACCTATCCTTTTCATTTGTCTTTGAAATCGCTTTGCACACGTAACTTCCCTTTTGTTTCCTCTGTCACTGTTTTTGTTTCTGGCCTCCATTTTTCTTGTAGCATCTTATCTGGTACTTTTGATTCTAGCATCATCCACCATCACTACACTTCATACATCACTATTCAAAATGCATAATGTTTTTCTTTTTTTTTTTGGCCATGCTGCATGGCTTGTGGGTCTTAGTTCCCTGACTAGGGATAGAATCCAGGCCGTTGGCAATGACAACGTGCAGTCCTAACCACTGGATTGCCAGGGAAGTCCCTCAAAATGCATAATCGACCACATTACTCCTACACGTAAAATCGCTCAGAGCTTCTCACAAGGACAAGGTTCACACTTCTTCACGTGGCATGGAAGATTATTGATGATCATGGTTATCTCCTGCCGTATGAAGAAGGCAGGTTTTAGATTTTACCTGTGGTTCAGAGAGTATCACAGGGTACCTCGGGCTGCTGTGCTATGTGAAAGGAGCTTCCTCTTCTGTCTACCTGGGGAACATCTAGTCAGCGAGAAGGATCGGGCTCAGGCATCATCACTTCTGCAAAACCTGCCCTGAGGTTTTCTCATCATCATGTCCAGGGCCAATTCATCTATGCTTCTAGAGCATCCCACATGATCAGACCCATGTGCCAATCAAGAAAAGAATCAATTATCCATCTCTCCGATACATCGTGTGGTCCTTGGCCATCTCTGCCTGGCTTTTCATGATACCTTTGGCATCTCTCAGTTGGTAAAGAATCCACCTGCAATGCCGGAGACCCCGGTTCAATTCCTGGGTTGGGAAGATCCCCTGGAGAAGGGAAAGGCTACCCACTCCAGTATTCTGGCCTGGAGAATTCCATGGACAGTCCATGGGGTCGCAAGAGTCGGACACGACAGAGTGACTTTCACTTTCACTCTGGCATCTAACATAGAGGCTGTTCACATGGTTTGTTGAAAGTCACTAAATGTTTATAGGGAGAAGCCCTGGCTTAGATGCTGCATCCCTGAGCCGTGTGCCAAAGGAGGTACGTTCACTGTGAGACAGCCTGGAGGTAAAGGTCATGAACGTCTAGTAGCCCACGTGGTGAGTGCAGCACTTAGGCACACCGCCCTGCGTGTGGACAGCCTGTGTTAACCTGTCCCTTCCAAAGATCTCACCACGTGTGTGTGCAGAGTCCAGATGCTATGTTAGCCATGACAATATTTGTCTTTCTTGTAGCACACCTTAACTTTCCCTAGAGAACCCCATGGAACTAATAATAATGTCTCTTTTTAAAACTTGATCACTTCCAAAGCTTTCAGAGCTTACATTTTTCAAACGAAGCATGATTATAGCTGCAACTTCATTTGCATTTCTCATGGTTTGTCTTAAAGTGTATTGCAACTTCTTAAATTTGAGAAATTAACTTTGTTTCAACATTCATATAAGATGTCTTATAAAATTCCTCAACAAAAATAATATCAATAATAATACTTTTTTTTAAAATTATTCATCACTTCCTTTGGGGCCAGATTAGATTCTCCATATATTTCCCCCTTGTAACTTGCCTGCCTAATTTAAGTGCAAAGCTAATTTCAGTGAGATAAAATAATTTCTTCCCCTCCATTCAAGGTATATCTTCATTAAATAATTAAACCTCCACCCTGGCTCTGGGATTTATCAAAAAGATAATATATTTGTTATGTACATTCATTTTTCCAATACATATTACAAAATCAGCTTCTCTGGTTCATTTTTTTAAACTCGGAACTAATTCCTCAAAATATGTTAAGGTGGAAGTTACAAGGGTCAGATCTCCTGTCACCTGGGTTTTAATTCCAAACGATTTCAGCATTAGTCTTTTTAAATTTGATTAATAGTAGAGAGAGATGCCTGGCCAGAGAAGAAAAAAAAGTTGGGGTGAGATAAGAGAACAATTTCATAATGTTATTAAAGGCCTGGCAATAGGCTTTCCTGGTAAAGATTCAGTGGTAAAGAATCCACCTACCAATACAGGAAACGTGGGTTTGATCTCTGGGTCAGGAAGGTCCCCTGGAGAAGGAAATGGCAAGCCACTCCAGTATTCTTGCTGGGAGAATTTCACGGTCAGAGGAGCCTGGCAGGCTGCAGTCCATGGAGTTGCAAAGAGTCAGATGTGACCTAACGTCTAAACAACAATAATACAAGACTGTTGTGCTGTAGGAATGAAACTTGGCAGGTATTCAGAAAAGAAGACACTTATCCACTTGTTTATTTTATATTAGAATATGTTTGATTGTTCACAGGAAGAAACTAGAAGAAAAATAATCACATACTTTTGGATTGTAAAGTTTCACTACTTATACAGATTTTAATGTATCATTTGTGTGGATCGATCTGGGTACAGTACTCAGTAATGACTCTGCTCCTGGAGAGGCTGACAAAAATGATTAACTGTTAATCTTCAGTTCTGTTTAATCTAAATCATTTCTATTTCCTTCTAAAATAACTGGCATCTAAAAATGAAAGGAAAAAAATAAGTTTGCAGGACAGACATTTGGGAACAGAAGAGCTAACTCTTGATTACATGTGAATTCTTGATCACATACAGAACTCCTATTCCATAAACAGTGTGTTCTTGATTACATACAAAAAAAACGGGTGCAAGGAAAACCTACAGATAAACTCCACAGATAATACTAATACTATATTTTAATCAACATTTTTGTTTCAAACTGTTGGGACATCAAGGGGACTAATACAATTAAGGGAGGGGCTTCCAATTGCGGGACCAGCTATAATCACAGCCCAGAGGCCCTTATGTGGGGCAGAGGGGCAAGCTGTGCTGAACATTACTGAAATATAACTTTAGGAACTCTTATTTAATCTTGTGTAATTTGACAATGACATGGAAACATCGAATTCTTTATAATGATCGTCAATCAGCATGACCTACCACGGTCAGGGGCTTCGGATGACTTCTCGGTCTGCAGGAAACAGAGAGAGCATAACGTCAAAGAAAACAGAAGCAAGTGGGGTGGGGGTGGAGGAGGGTTAAGACAGAGAACTGGTGAACGTCGAATGAGCATCTTAGGAACTGGACCAGAAAGAGTTCCATTTCAACGTCCTACGATGGTTCTAATCAACCCCTTAGGGTTTGGGCATACACCTTTGTAGCGTCGAATACTGAGAGCTGAGAGTCTTCTATTAATAACATAACAGATTATAAGATTTCATACCAGTGGAAGAAAATCTGATCATAAGATCTGGGTAAGCTGTTTTATTGTAAACTAAATCTTAGTTCATAATCTGCATAGTATTTTTCTTAGAAATGATCATAAGTTCCCTGAGGGCAGTGAACCTTGCTTTGCAATTCAGGTCCTACAAAAAGACATGAAGCAACTATTTCACGCTAGGCAAGATACCAAGCACTTTTACATAGTTTATCTTGTTTGTCTCAAATTAAGACAAGGAAAAAGGTGTTTTTTAAAAATGTTTAACATTATTATGCATATATTCTAAAGTTAAAGACATTATCATTTAGAAAAAGAAACAACTTACCTTGGTTTTCTGACTCTCTCTCTGGACCTTCTAATTAAATCTTCCAACTGTTTATTTCTCTCTTCTAAACTGAAAGAAGAAACAACTGAAGTTTATGATTAAAATGGACTTTTCTAAGCTAACCTCACTGGAGGATTTGAGTAGATAAATTTAATGATGGTCTAGCTTTCTATACATCATCCACCCATCTTGTGTCTATTCAGGAGTTCAGTTGTGTCCAACTCTTCGGGACCATGGACTGTAGCCGGTCAGGCTCCTCTGTCCATGGGATTTTACAGGCAAGAATACTGGAAGTGGTTGCCATTCTCTCCTCCACATTTTCCCAACCCAGGGGTCAAAACTGTGTCTCCTGCATCTCCTGTTTGGCTGGCAGATTCTTTACCACTGAGCCACCTGGGAAGACAGCTATATGGGAACTTGGAATTCTTTCCTAGCAACTCAAATTATTTAATTAATTTTTCCCTTTAAAGGTTCCAGTGGTGAAGAAGGAGAGTGATCCCTCCTTCCCAGCCCTCTTTGCCCCCACATCCTGGATGACCACTCATCTGCTTTCTTTCACTATAGTTTTGCACCATCTAGAATTTTGTGTAATGAAATCTTACACTCAGCCTAATTATTTTGCAATTCATCCACACTGTTGCACCTACCCAGAGGTCATTCTTTTTTTTATTGTTGTATAGAATTCCACTGTGTGGCCATGTCACAATTTGTCTGTCATCTCACCATTTGAGGAACATTTAGGTTGTTCCTAGGTTGGGGCTATTACAAATAAATAAGTAAGTAACTGTTAGTAGCTCAGTCATGCCCGTCTGTTTGCAACCCCATGGACTGCAGCCCACAAGGCTCCTCAGTCCATGAGATTTTCCAGACAAGAATACTGAAGTGGGTACCTTGAAATTCTCTTTTGTGTTAACACATGTGTTCTTTCTTCTTGGATCCATACACAGGAGTGGGTTGGCTGAATCATACATTGGGTATATTTAACTTTTAAAGAAGGCACCAAATTGTTTTTTAAGAGGTTGCTCCATTTTACATTTCCACCAGGAGGCTATGAGCATTTCAGTTGCTCCATGTCCTGCCAATACCCGGTATGGTCAGTCTTTTAGGCACACTTACAGGTGTGTAGTGGTCTTCACTGGGGTTTAATTTGCTTATTAATGATGTTGACTATCATTTAATGTACTTACTTGTCATCCATGTATCCATCTTCTTGGTGAAGTGTCTGTTCAAATCTTTGCCCATTTTTATGGGGTTGCTTTCTTATTCTTGGGTTTTTAGAGTCTGTTATGTATTCTGATTACAAGTTCTTTAGCAGATATATGACTTGTACATATTCTTTCATGTTAGTCTTTTCATTCTCTTAATGATGTCCATGGAAGAAGCCAACGTTTTTTAATTTTGATGAAGTACGATTATCAAAATTTTCTTTTATGAATCATGTTTTTGGTATCATATTTAAATCACTGCCTAACACAACATCAACCCAACATCAGAAACTTTTTCCTATATTTTGAGAATGTTTTACACTTTAGCTCTTTCATTTAGGTCTAGTATCCATTTTGAGTTACTTTTGCATGTGATACAAGGTATAAATCAAAGTGTTTTTGTTTTTTTTGTTTGTTTGCAAATGGATGGCCAACAATTTCAGCATCCTTTCCAAAGAATGTGTGTGTGTGTATATATATATGTATATACATACATATATGCATATATATGTATAACTGAATCACTTTGTTGCCCAGCAGAAATTAACAGAACATTGAAAACCAACTATATTTCAATAAAACATATTTAAAAGATAAAAATAAAATCTAGATCAGCTTGGGGAGAAATAAGTCTTAACAATATTGAATCTTAAGATTTCTGAAATAAGTACACCTCCTTATATATTTGTCTTTATTTTATCTTTATATTATTGAATGTACTATTTTATATTTATATTGTCTTCTTTATTTTTTTTACACATCAAAGATAATTGTTTTATTTAAAAACGGAAATATTTATATGTTTGTGTTGCAGCCCTTATGGAAAAAAAAATTTTTTTTAAGTCCTTTGATTTGAAATTCAATGTAAACAAGTACACAATCTTAAACCATAAATTCCAATTTTTTTTCCTCTGTGTTTAAATGATGTGAAAGCTTTTGTTCTGTTCAAAGGGATCTGTATATTTGAATTACAGCAACTTCTCAGTAACTTCTTCTCTGGTCTTGTCTGTTGTTTAGTCACTAAGTGGTCTCCAGCTCTTTGGCAACACCATGGACTGTAGCCCGCCAGGTTCCTCTGTCCATGGGATTTCCCAGGCAAGAATACTGGAGTGGGTTGCCATTTCCTTCTCCATTCTTTATTTTTTAGTGAGGTAAAATTGGTATATATTATTATATAAATCTCAGGTGTACGGCATTATAATTTGACCTCTGTATGCACTAATACCGGAGAAGGCAATGGCACCCCACTCCAGTACTCTTGCCTGGAGAATCCCAAGGACGGAGGAGCCTGGTAGGCTCCAGTCCATGGGTTGCTAAGAGTCGGGCACGACTGAGAGACTTCACTTTCCCTTTTTACTTTCATGCATTGGAAAAGGAAATGGCAACCCACTGCAGTGTTCTTGCCTGGAGAATCCCAGGGACGGGGGAGCCTGGTGGGCTGCCGTCTCTGGGGTCGCACAGAGTCGGACACGACTGAAGCGACTTAGCAGCAGCAGCAGCAGCATGCACTACTACAGAGCATTACCACGGAAGTCCAGTCACCATCCGTCGCCACACAACCCACCCCCTTCACCCGTCTCCCCCTCTCACCACTCCCTTCCCCTCAGGTAACCACCAGCAGGTTCTCTGTATTGATGACTTTGCTTTTGTTTTGTGTGTGTGTTTTATCTACAATTTATTTCAGTTATCTTGTAGTGAGTTAGCACTATACAAAGCTCCTATTTTAGGAGGTGTAAGATTAGACCTTTTGCTTAAGCTCTAATGACAGCAAGCGCTGTACAAATGAAATTGGGAGAAGGGTGGAGGAAAGAGCATGTAAGAAATAAAGAGAATAAATAAGTGGAAAAACTTTGCAGAATTTAAAACACTAATTTTGGAATATTTCACTCTGAATCTCAATAAATGAGAAAATCTATTTGGTACATGATACGTTTCATTGGGGTGCATTCAAAACCTTATATGGATAAATTCTAAGGATAGCAAGGTTATTTTACTCGAACACTGTGGTGATAATCTTCTAAAATTCTTGGATGTTTCTCACTAATTCCTTAACCTCGCTCCCCACCCACCCACCCCCGACATCAAAGGGTAGTTCTGAGAAGGGAAGAGGAAACTCTGGGTGTTCAAGTAATCCAGACATTAAATAGAATAAACACATTATTGAAGAATGGTCTTCTTTACTTACAAAATGGCACATTTCCCTCTTTGTAGGAGTCTAAAAGATGAACTCAGCAAGTCAGAAAGTGACATACCAGCAAATGTTTACAAAATTAAAAATAAAGTTTTTTGAACTTACTGTGCAATCTGGGAGTGGGATATCACAAGTCTTTGGTCAGCACATTTGATTATTTCCTCATAAGATGTAACCTTGGGAAACATTAGCTAAAACAATTATTCTGTGATCGATTCTAAGATATTTACTTAGTTTTGTTCATTTTTTTGCTTTTCAAGAATCTGCACAAGTTGAAGTTCAATTATATGACTCCTGTGAATGAAGGTTTTACAACTGGCAGAACATCTTCCTTGTATTTTGAAATCAGGAATATGGATACAAATAGAACTGAAATGTGCCTGTTCACCATGCAGAAAAAGTATCAAAAAAAGGACAACTGTAGTGAAACAACTGTGATCCATACAAGTAGTGTATGTGTCAACCCAGGGTCAGAGTCCACAATGAGGTTTTAAAAGGTAAACCAGAACACTATGTTGGCGAGATTTAGAAGGACCCTCCAAGTGAATCGGTGAGGCTAAGACTAAGAAATTGCTGACAACAGAAGGCTATATGCACACATACAGTTCTTTGCTAGCTTTTAGCTAAAAGGAAAATAACACAAAGTCATGATGAAGTGAATGGAATTGAGACAAATGTGTTACGTCATCCTTCAGATCCCTTTTTTGCATCCAAATTCTAATGTTTTAATATTTGACATAGTTTAAAAAATATATGTGCATAAGAAAATCTGTACCTTATTTATTAAGTTGCCTAAATGTCTTTGATACTTGTCATTTTCTTCAGTGAGTCTGTTGCAGTGGTCTTCTTTTGTCTCTAGAAGATTTTCCAATTTTGCAATCTATGGAGCAACATCAGCAAAAATGATAACTTGGAAACTGCCATGAAAATCATGTATTGATGTTAAGAACAATGAGAACAGTGAGCTATACTTTATTTCAATATTCCCTTACACTGATTTGTACCATAGGTGAATTGAGAGAGGCTGTTAGTTAGACTGCAGTTAGAACACATGAACAGAAATTTAAAAGGTGTTTCAGCTTTTCTACATTTTAATACAATGAAATAGCTTTGCAAACAACTAGACACTTACTAGTAAATACAAGTACTTATTAGTCCCAAGTCTTTTCTTTCCATTCATAACCAATGGATAGACTATCTTCTTTCCATATATAACCAATGGATATTTGATTGTCTCTGAAGCACTGATGTGCTGCTTGATGACACATTTTCAGGTTTCATCAATATTCTCACATGTATAAATGAGAGTTTTTGAAAGGTCCAGCTCAACGTGTGTCACATTCTGACTTATGGTCCAATTTTTTGGGGGGGGGGGTTTAAATTTTTGGGGGGGTCCAATTTTTATTTGCAAAAAATTAACATTAACAATTTAAATATTGTATTCTTGCATTAACAATTTAAAGTTTGTATTTCTAAAAATGATATCTAGGATAAATTACCAAGAAAGAGTATTCACAAGTTCCCCCACAGTTACCTTAATTTTCAAAGCAATTATAGAAGAAAAAGGACAGAAATGTTCCCTTT
>NW_011494625.1:2074486-2086904 GCF_000754665.1 Bison bison bison
TCCCTTTAAATAACAATGTTAAGAGTGGCCGTTGATGTTCTAATGTTTATTTAAACATATTTATTTACATATGTTTACAAGTCTGCCCTACAGGAAACAATGGCAGAACAAGCTTTCTTGCTCTTTCTCTTTACATAGATATATTAATGGGGACAATATCAAATCGGGGTCCCATTCCTCTGACTGCACATGTTATTTAAAGCAGGGAGTACAGATATTACCTCAGTTTAACAGATAAACCCAAGGTGAAGAGAATTTAAAACGCTTTTTAAAGGACATGGCTAGAAGTAGAGAGAAGAGGGTGGCAGAGGCTAAGATTGTTAGCACCACTGACTCAACGGACATGAATCTGAGCAGAGTCCGGGAGACAGTGGAGGACAGGGAAGCCTGGCGTGCTGCCGTCCACGGGGCCGCAAAGAGTGGGACACAACTTAGCGACTGAACGCCATCACCTTGAACCTCTGTGTCGAGAGCAGCTCTTCCTTTCCTCTCCCTCCCTTTCCGTGTGCCAGTCCTTTAGGGACTAGCATTTCTCACGTTTGGAATTTTTATCACGGTCAGCTTGATGTGCTTCTTTACCCTCTCAGGAGTTGTGTGGTCTAGAAGCTTGCTTTCAGGTGGGTTCAGGTGAGACACCACGGACAGTGCCCGTTCCATGCCTCAAGCAGTCAAGGGCACACCTCACCTTTTGTGCGGTTAAGCTGGACAAGAGGGCTCTGCTGTGGGTCATTAAAAGTTTCTTGTAAGTCTTGAACTTACAGGTTTTAGCAGCCATTCTAAGTGCCTAGATGCCTTATTTTATTCAGGGATGCAAGATGTAATTTTCTATAGGTGTGTCTTCTGCTTTTTTTTAATGTGGACCATTTTTAGTCTCAGTTGAATTTGTTATAATACTGCTTCTGTTTTCTGTTTTTTTATTTTTTTGCCCGAGAGGCAAGTGGGATCTTAGCCCCCAACCAGGGATCCAACTGGCACCGCCCTCCTCGGAAGGCGAGGTCTTAACCACTGCACCATCAGGGAAGTCCCTCTTCTTCTGCTTTTAACAGCTTACATTCTCCAGCGAAGAACTCTCCCTCATGAGTTATTCGGTTCCTCTGAAATATAGTTTGTACAACAAAGTCTGCAGCACATGTAAGAGGCAACATAGTGTGTCTGAGATGCTGCCATTTGTGAGCGTTTTCTCACTTCAGCTTCCCACCCCAGGGGAGACCGCGGTCCATTCCAAACCTCTTTTGTGCCTGAAGCTCAGAAGCTGCTGACAGGGCCTGCCCCCCTTTCATCCGCCCCCTGCCAGCCCGTGGGCTCTCCTCTGCGCTTCTCCCACCTGGATGTCACGGGATCCTCCTCTTTTTAAAAAGGTTCCCTTTAGTCCTTGCAAACAGCTATCTATATATCTCACCTTTTCTAGATTCCTTGGAGGCAGGGCTTCCGTTTGATGTAACTTTCCATCAATATCTCCATACTGACTAGCCTTGCTTACCCTTTCAAGGAAGTCAATAATTACCTATATAATGAAGAAAATTAATGAAGTAGAAAGGAAGAAAACTATAAGCCCTCACAGCATCGGGCTTTTCCCTTTCTCCTATGCAATGAATTTAGTACAGGATGCTGACCTTTAACAATTTAGAAATACGATAGACTTCTCTAAAGATGAAAAAAGAAATTATGGGGGCTTCCCTAGTGGCTTAGTGCTAAGAATCCACCTGCCAACGCAGGAGACAAGGGTTCGATCCCTGGTCCGGGAAGATCCCACGCGCCGCGGAGCAACTAAGCCCATGAGTCGCAACTACTGAAGCCGTGCACGCCTAGAGCCCGTGCAGCCTGCGCTCTGCAACAAGAGAAGCCTGAGCACCGCAACTGGAGAGGAGCCCCGGCTCGCCACGACTAGAGAAAAGCCTGCGCAGCAATGAAGACCCAGCACAGCCAGAAATAAATAAACGTTAAAAAACCAATTAAGTTAATTAACCTCTTTTTCACTATATAGTGGGATCCAAATGGATTGTAACTTTCTAGATACCAAGATATTTTAATTTTCTTCCCACAGATTTTTCTTTTAGCTGCTTTTATCTTCTTTTTTCCAGCTTTATCGATACATAACTGATGCAACCATTGTGTAAGTTTCAGGTGTACAGCGTGTTGATTTGATACACTGATATATTGCAAAATGATTACCGCCATTAGCTCCACCCCTCCCACAATCACCACTCCCCTGTGATGGCTCTGGGTGCCATCCAAAGGACGTGTGCCATTTCCCTGGCACCCCCTTAATCGCGATTGCTGTAAACACCTACTGCTCTAAGAATGGTGGTCGTATGTGCCACAATATAAATGTTCTTCATTCACTATTAAAAACTTGCACATACTTGAAAATTTCTGCATTTTGAAAGAAAAAAAAATTTTCTAAACAGAAATCATGTGGGACAATATTTAAAATTTCAAAACCTGAGAGTGCCAACTTCAGTTCTATATTTGTGGGGGTGAATAATACTGCTACTATGCCAGCGTGTGACCATTTCAAGGAGCAAAGTTTTTGAAGGCAGATCATTTCCACAACTCGTTATTAAGACAGTGTTGTGAATAAAAAGGCTAGCAAAGCAACGAAAGGTGTTTCTTACCAAAAAATCAAGCTCCTCGTTTAGGTTGTGGGGCTGGTTCAGTTTGGCTCCCAGTACAACAGGCACGTCTCTGACATTCTTGGCTTCCTTGGAGTCAAATTCTGTAACCTGCCATGAAACATGTTTGTGTCCACTTCCAATATGTTCACTTTCCTTGGAACATTTGACAATGAATATGCTATCAGTTAAGCCATCAGAGAGCTCTCCAGTGGCTTCAATAACAGAAAGCTTTCAATGTAAGATCTAAAGTTGCATTTTTGTATTAGAGAAACAGGACACGGTGAATGTTTAACTCACCCCAGGAACCTGATGTTGACATGATTTTTCATTAGCAAGTAACTGTCTGAAAGCTGCGATTTTGTCTTTATGTTTCAGTAGCTAAGGAAAAAGGCATTTTCTATTTCAGAGACAGGAAATAAGACTACATTCAGTAACATTTCTAATAAAATCACCAAACCATGAACAGCCCAACCCCTGTCTCAAAGGTGTCTTGTATTTTGAGCTCCTGTGTAGTAGAGTTCACACAACATGCCTGAGACTGCTGCCCCCAGAAAGGCCTGCTCGCCAAGGTGCCCCCTGACTGGCTTCTAGGAACCTGGATCGTGGGAGAGTCTCCATCATTTCCCAGTATGAAGGCTCACTGCGTCTAACCTATTTGCACAGAGGATGTGGTTTATGCTGAACGCCTCCTTCCACTGGGAGAGTCTGGGGTTTTGGTACGTGGCAGGCAGAGGGTGCCTGCCTACGCGACCAGCCTCAGATAGAAACCCTGGACACTCAGTCTCCAGTGAGCTTCCCTGGGAACTCTTCACATGGGCTGCACAGCTCACTGCCAGGGAAGGGAAGGGCACCTGGTTTCCTCTGGACTTTGCTCCATGTGCTTTTCCCCTTTGCTGGTTTTGTTCTGAATCCTCTCGCAGTAATAATACCTCATAACTGGGAGAATGACTGTGTGCTGAGTCCTGTGAGTCCTGTAAGTCACCAAACATGAGGGAGGGCTTGGGAGCTACGCAGAGCTTATTCTAATACCCAATTGCTTTTACAGCCAGGCTATTAAGACTCTGCTTTAAAGAAAAAATTAGCCAACTTTTTCTAGATACAATTCAGTATCATTTCTTATATGTTCCATATAATAATAATAGATCTTTAATATTCAATATTTCTAACTCCTCCAAATATCAGTGATAAAGTATGCTGTACAGAATTTTTTATTATGAACAATTTCGAAAAAAGAGAAAAAACTAATGAAGCCCCATATAACTATTACTCAGCTCCAATTATTGACAGTTAATGATCAATCTTGTATCATTAATACCCCAAGCACTTCCTCCTCCCTGCAACTCCCTTCACTCAATCAAATGACAGACATCACATTATTTTGTCTGCCAATATTACAGTAATGACACAGAAATTTACCAAGAGAACATAAATATCTGAAATTGTATTTCTGAAACATCCCTCTTGGGCTTCCCTGGTGGCTCAGATGGTAAAGAATCTGGTTGCAATGTGGGAAACCTGGGTTCGACCTCTGGTTTGGGCATGGCAACCCACCCCACTATTCTTGCCTGGAGAATCCCCATGGACAGAGGAACCTGGCGTGCTACAGTCCATGGGGTGGCAAAGAGTCAGACACGACTGAGCAGCTAAGCACAACATCCCTTTTGAACCCTCAACTAGGCTTCTTTTTGAAGGTTGGTTTAAGAAGTGGAGACCAGTAGTTTTTCTGCATGCCTGTTTATTCCTTGGTCCTTTTCTCTATAGGTTAGCCAGAAGAGAGGTTCTCCAGAGCACTTGCAACAAATTTCCTATCCACCTCACAGTTCAGAGAAGTCATTTCCTGCTAGTACAGTATTGAAATTGAATCCCAGATTTACTGTTCAGCCAGGTAAACTGGTCACTTCTGTTTTCCTCTCAGATTAAAAATGGCTCCTGTTTGAGTCTTATTATCATTTTCCCAACTGAGAGTCACAGCATGCTGGCATAAGTCCTTTGGAAGGAGGTCCCCATTACAGCCATTACCCCTATCATGGTTTGGCCTCAGGCCAAACTACAGTGAAGGAACACAGCCCCACCCATCAGCAGAAAATTGGACTAAAGATTTACTGAGCATGGCCCTGCCCACCAGATCAGATCAGATCAGATCAGTCGCTCAGTCGTGTCCGACTCTTTGCGACCCCATGAATTGCAGCACGCCAGGCCTCCCTGTCCATCACCAACTCCTGGAGTTCACTCAGACTCACATCCATCGAGTCAGTGATGCCATCCAGCCATCTCATCCTCTGTCGTCCCCTTCTCTTCCTGCCCCCGATCCCTCCCAGCATCAGAGTCTTTTCCAATGAGTCAACTCTTCGCATGAGAGCAAGACCCAATTTCCCCACAGCCAGTCCCTCCCATCAGGAAGCTTCCACAAGCCTCTTATCCTCATCCATCAGAGGGCAGACAAACTGAAAACCACAACCATGGAAAACTAACCAAACTGATCACATGGATCACAACCTCAACTAACTCAATGAAGCAATGAGCCATGCCATGTAGGGCCACCCAAGACAGACGGGTCATGGTGGAGAGTTCTGACAAAATGTGGTCCACTGGAGAAGGGAATGGCAAACCACTTCAGCATTCTTGCCTTGAGAAACCGAGGAATAGTATGAAAAGACAAAAAGATATGACCCTGAAAGATGAACTTCCCAGGTCGATAAGTGCCCAATATGCCATTGGAGAAGAGCAGAGAAACAGCTCCAGAAGGAATGGAGAAACTGAGTCAAAGAGGAAACAAGACCCAGCTATGGATGTGTCTGGTGGTAAAAGCAAAGCCCAATGCTGTAACGAACAGTATTGCATAGGAACCTGGAATGTTAGGTCCATGAATCAAGGCAAATTGGAAGTGGTCAAACAGGAGATGGCAAGAGTGAACATTGACATTCCAGGAATCAGTGAACTAAAATGGACCAGAATGGGTGAATTTAACTCAGAGGACCATTATATCTACTACTGTGGGCAAGACTCCCCTAGAAAAAATGGAATAGGCCTCATAGTCAACAAAAGAGTCCAAAATGCAGTACTTGGGTGCAATCTCAAAAATGACTATGATCTCTGTTCATTTCCAAGGCAAACCATTCAGTATCACAGTAATCTAAATCTATGCCCCAACCACTATTGCCAAAGCAGCTGAACAGTTCTATGAAGAACTAGAAGACCTTCTAGAACTAACACGAAAAAAAAGATGTCCTTTTCATTACAGTGGCTGCTGCTGATGCTAAGTCGCTTCAGTAGTGTCCGACTCTGTGCAACCCCATCCATAGACGGCAGCCCACCAGGCTCCCCCGTCCCTGGGATTCTCCAGGCAAGAACAGTGGAGTGGGTTGCCATTTCCTTCTCCAATGCATGAAAGTGAAAAGTGAAAGTGAAGTCGCTCAGTCGTGTCCGACTCTTAGCGACCCCATGGACTGCAGCCCACCAGGCTACTCCGTCCATGTCATTTTCCAGGCAAGAGTACTGGAGTGGGGTGCCATTGCCTTCTCCGTCATTACAGTAGACTGGAATGCAAAAGTAGGAAGTCAAAAGATACCTGGAATAATAGGCAACTTTGGCCTTAGAGTACAAAATGAAGTAGGGCAAAGGCTATCAGAGTTTTGCCAAGAGAACACACTGGTCACAGCAAACACCCCCTTCCAACAACACAAGAGAAAACTCTACACATGGACATCACCAGATGGTCAAAACCAAAACCAGATTGATTATATTTTTTGCAGCCAAGACGGAGAAGCTCTATTTAGTCAGCAAAAACAAGACTGTGGCTCAGATCATGAACTCTTTCTTGCCAATATTCAGATTTAAATTGAAGAAAGTAGAGAAAACCACTAGACCATTCAGCTCAGTTCAGTTCAGTCGCTCAGTCGTGTCCGACTCTTTGCGACCCAATGAATTGCAGCACGCCAGGCCTCCCTGTCCATCACCAGCTCCCGGAGTTCACTCAGACTCACGTCCATCGAGTCGGTGATGCCATCCAGCCATCTCATCCTCTGTCGTCCCCTTCTCCTCCTGCCCCCAATCCCTCCCAGCATCAGAGTCTTTTCCAATGAGTCAACTCTTCACATGAGGTGGCCAAAGTACTGGAGTTTCAGCTTTAGCATCATTCCTTCCAAAGAACACCCAGGACTGATTTCCTTTAGAATGGACTGGTTGGATCTCCTTGCAGTCCAAGGGACTCTCAGGTATGACCTAAATCAAATCCCTTACGATTATACAGTGGAAGTGAGAAATAGATTCAAGGGATTAGATCTGATAGCCAGAGTGCTTGAAGAACTATGGTCAGAGATTGATTTAGAAAAGGCAGAGGAACCAGAGATCAAATTGCCAACATCAGTTGGATCATAGAAAAAGAAAGAGAATTCCAAAAAAGCATCTACTTCTGCTCCATTGACTACGCTAAAGCCTTTGACTGTATGGATCACGACAAGCAATTCTTAAAGAGATCAGAACACCAGAGCACCTTACCTGTCTCCTCCAAAACCTGTATGCAGGTCAAAAAGCAACAGTTAGAACCAGACATGGAACAATGGACTGGTTTCAAATCGGGAAAGGAGTACGTCAAGGCTGTATACTGTAAGCCTGCTTATTTAACTTATATACAGAGTACATCAAGCAAAATGCTGGGCTGGATGAAGCACAAGCTGGAATCAAGATTACCAGGAGAAATATCAATAACCTCAGATATGCAGATGACACCACCCTTATGGCAGAAAGCAAAGAGGAACTAAAGAGCCTCTTGATGAAGGTGAAAGAGGAGAGTGAAAAAGCTGGCTTAAAACTCAACATTCACAAAACGAAGATCATGGCATCAGGCCCCATCACTTCATGACAAATAGATGGGGAAACAATGGAAACAGTGACAGACTTTATTTTCTTGGACTCCAAAATCACTGCAGATGATGACTGCAGCCATGAAATTGAAAGACACTTGCTCCTCGAGAAGAAAAACTATGACCAACCTAGACAGCATATTAAAAAGCAGAGACATTATTTTGCCAACAAAGTTTCATCTAGTCAAAGCTACAGTTTTTCTAGCATTCATGTATGGATGTGAGAATTGGATCATAAAGAAGGCTAGAAGTGTTAGTCGCTCAGTCGTGCCCAACTCTTTGAGACCCCATGAACTGCAGCCCACTAGGCTCTTCTGTCCATGGGATTTTCCAGGCAAGGATATTGGAGTGGGTTGTCATTTCCTTCTCCAGGGGATCTTCCCAACCCAGGGATTGAACCTGGGTCTCCTGCACGTCAGGCAAATCCTTTACTGACTGAGCTACAAGGGAAGCCATAAAGAAGGCTGAGCGCTGAAGAATTGATGTTTTTGAACTATGGTGCTGGAGAAGACTCTTGGGAGTCCCTTGGACTGCAAAGAGATCAAACCAGTCAATCCTAAAGGAAATCAATCCTGAATATTCACTGGAGGAACTGATGCTGAGGCTGAATACTTTGGCCACCTGATGCAAAGAGCTGACTCATTAGAAAAAACCCTGATGCTGGGAAAGATCGAAGGCGGGAGGAGAAGGGGATGACAGAGGATGAAATAGTTGGATGGCATCACTGACGCGATGGACTCAAGTTTGAACAGGGAAGCCTGGCGTGCTGTCCATGGGGTTGAAAAGAGTCGAACACGACTGCACACCTGAACAACAACACTTACCTGGCTCTCCTAGTTCTCTCTCCACCTCTGCACCACTAGCCGAGAGACTGACTGAAGAAGTCCCAAGGGCCTTCCCTTACTTGTCTCACTTGAGAAATAAAATCTGTTTCCAATGTATCCAGTATTCCAAGTGATAAAGTTTGTAATAACTATGTCCTGTGCTTAGCTGCTCAGTAGTGTCTGACTCTGAGACCCCCAGGCTCCTCTGTCCATGGGATGCTCTAGACAAGAATACTCAAGGGGGTTGCAGTGTCCTCCTCCAGGGGATCTTCCTAATCCAGGGATCAAACCCAAGTCTCCCACATTGCAGGTGGATTATTTACTGTCTGAGCCCAGGAAAGCCCATGAATACTGGAATAGGTAGCCTATCCCTTCTCCAGGGAATCTTCCGGACCCAGGAATGGAACAGGGGTCTCCTGCATGGCAGGCGGATTCTCTACCAGGTGAGCTATCAAGGAAGCCCTATAGGAATGTCAAAATATACTTATCTTCAGGAATCAGTGGTACCATTAAAAGTGAACAGATACTCATACCAGTTTTTGGGTAGATGAATGGGATTTTCTAAGACATACTTAGGTTATAAAACAAGTCAAGTGTTGAACAAAAGGCCTCCTTAGAATCAAAGTAAAGCTAATCTTGTCCCCTGAAATAATTATTTTAAAAAATCCAAAGTTTTTAGGAGCCTCTTTATACTTTTACACTAGCTTTTTTTTACTTTTTTTCACTAAAAATGATATAATTTTTAGAATGAAGAATACATACCTCTTTATCTAAAATTTTCTTTTTAAGATGAAAACTCTTCAATTTTTGTGGCATATCACTAACTTTCTCATTCTCTTTGAAATGTTCAGCATCAGGATTGATGATGTCCTAAGGGTAATGTTTTGAGAAGCTTTCTTAAAAAGTTTTCAATAAAATTAAAAGAATGAAGGGTAGAATACAAATTAAATGTCCCATGCAAAAGAAGAGGCCAAACAAAAGAAGGAAGAAAAATATTGAACTCAATTCTTCAGTTACTCATCATAAGACATCTAATAACAGGTTAATGTGGAAATAATTCATTTAGATTCACATTTGCATATAAATTGTAAGTGGGACAAATTAGGATAATTGCTAGAAGTTAATACACATTGATAGTAACTATAATGACTACACATTCATAGATACATCTCCTGTTAGCCTAGTCAGTTTACAAATCCAAATTTTAGACTAATTGTTATACCTGACACCAGAACAATGAGACATCTTTAATAATATTGAAACTCTAGACATTTCAGTGGCCCCCAGAATGAAGATACTTGTACACTGTACTTGTACAGTGAAGACCCTTGTAACCTAAGGGTCAAAAGTGCACGCATTAGAGTCAGACTACCTGGGTTTGGATCTGAGTTCTGCCACTTAGAGCTTCCCTTGTGGCTCAGTGGTAAAGAATCTGCCTGCCAATGCAGGAGATATGGGTTCAATCTTTATGCTGGGAAGATCCCCTGGGGAAAGAAATGGTGACCCACTCCAGTATTCTTGCCTGGGAAATCCCATGGGCAGAGGAGCCTGGTGGGCTACAGTCCATGGGGTCGTAGAGTCAGACACGACTGATCGACTGAGCACAGTGGAAAGTGTCTACTGCAGCTCTGAAACGGAATGGAAACTCATTCTGCCACTTAACTTATGTGAGACTTTGAACAAGAAACTCAACTATTCTAGGCCTGTTTGTTTTTCCATGTTAAAAAAAAAAAAAAAGCCTGATAATATTTTTTTAATGGTGTAAGAGTTGAATGAGATAATCCATGAAAAGCAGAGTCAATTTAAATGCCTCCAAGGACAGAGTGGGCAGCCAGCAAATATTTGTCCAGTGCCTATTAGAGGCTTACCCTGTATTAGCAGAGGGCATATCACATATGGAGTCTCTGATCTTGAAGCCTTGAGCAAACAGGTATTTGTTTGGCCTGGAATGAGATCTACTAAGTAGAGGGTTGATGGGTGGCTCACTGAGGGGTCTGGGAGAGAAGAAGCAGCCAGCAAATAAGACTGAGAAAGAACAGCAGCATCCGCTGAGAGAAGAGAAAATCAAGCAAATATGGTGAGAAAGCAGATGTCTGAAGGGCCGGGGGTGATGGAAAGGCTGCAGCAAGAAGCGCTGGCGACACTTTCAAATTCAAACCTTATGAAGACAAAACTTCAGGCGGGCACAGTCTTTGGGCCGTCGATTGGGATCTCTGCTAAAATTACTTAGCTTGGTTTCCAGCCTTCAATAAATGCTGGCATTCAACAAATTTTAGCTGAAAGAAAATAGTAGTGTAGTGTGTAGTGTGTTCCTGTGTCAGATCAGGAACACAGCAAACCCACGTTGCCAAATTTTGGCTCAGAGGAGTGCACTTAAGCTCAAAGAAACATACAAAAATCAGAGGGAAGAGGAAGAAAGAGAGTTCAATAATTTGAGGAGCTGTTCCGAGCATCATGCCCTTCAAACGTAGGGTCTGTCACTTCCCAGGGCAGCAGCGACACCACTGCAGCTAAGGCTGAGAAAGGAAAATTTCCTTGGCCAGGTCACACAGCCAAGAGGTGGAGAGGCCATGTCTGGAACTCACCGGACACCAACTTCATTTTTCATTCTTCCCATGGACACAGCTCCACACTGCCCACCCTGCCCCAGAGCTGCACTTCAGATCAGACTGGGTAAACAGCCCACCCACGTGAACTCATCACTAGGAGCAGCCGGGCTGGAGCCCAAGACTACTGCTCAGAGGGAGTTTTCCTAACACGTGGAAAGCACTGAGGGACAGGTTTTGCCTGAAGTTCTTATTTTTTTCAGTCCTACTACATTATCTTACTATTGATTTGTGGGAATTAGGTGATGAAAAAAGACAGGATGAAGCAGTGGGAAGAAGGAAGGGCTGATTGGTTGGTTTAAGCATCTGTATCAGTCAGTTCAGTCGCTCAGTCATGTCCAACTCTTTGCAACCCCATGGACTACAGCACGCCAGGCTTCCCTGTCCATCTGTATCATTCCTTCCATTATTTTTCTTTCATAACTTGATTGTCCAACCTTGATATTTCTTAATAAAAATATGATTTTTGTATAATTACCTGATGTGGGAGAAGTTCTACCATCAGAGCCAGAAGACTGAGAATTCTGGACGTCGGCTGTGAAGTTCTTTTCATGTCTGGGGGGTTTGCGCTCCCTTCTTCACAAGGTGAGTGATTCGGGAACAAATTAGAATGTGTCATCTTTGTATCCTACATATACACAATTCAGACTTGTCACAATAAAGACACAGAATCTGGATTACTTTTTAGGTAAAATGCTGAATACCACTCTTAAAAACTCAAAGCAGTGGTTCTCAAACTTTTTGATTTTCAGGATGCTTTCATAGTCTTAAAAATTATTGAGGATATCCCAAAGCTTTTGTTTGTTAGGCTGTATCTGTCAATATTTATTGCATCAGAAATCACAGTGTGAACATAAAAAATATTGATTTACAAATTCATTTAAATAACAATCAATATTTATTGTATTAAAAATACAATATCTACATTTATATTTATTGTGTTAGAATCTATTTTATATTTATCAATATTCATTGTATTAGAAATTACAACTGAGAACATTCAAAAATATTTACTAATTCATTTAAACAATAAATCTATTATGTCAGTATAAGCGACAATTTAATACAAAATTACCACATTTGTCAAAATGAAAAATTAGTGAAAAGTGGGAATGTTTACACTTTCTGCAAATATTGTTAATGCTGGCTTAATAGAAGACAGCAGGACTCTCCACTGTGCTTTCCATATTCCATCAATCATGAAAGCAATTACCCTGTCACATGCCACATGGCTTCACGGGAAAACTCCACTATACACCTGGGAAAGAATGAGAGTGAAAAAGGCAATGGTGTCTTCATATTACCATGAAAATGCTTCGACATCAAAGATGCTCCCAGAACACACATTGAGAAAATGGACCTAAAGATTAATGAAAAGCAAAACTAGAAGTAAAAAAAAAAAAAACGGATTAGTCAAGATGGTGCAAAAGCTGCCTTTAAAAAAAGAAAGCTCAAGAAAAACATTGTATAGTGGATAAACTGCTGCACAGTAACACTGATTTACGCAGTGT
>NW_011494625.1:2087004-2105120 GCF_000754665.1 Bison bison bison
GTGTTTACTAATTCAAAATTTGTCATGCTTTGGTTAACAGCCAAACTGAAGGTCATCTTTGCTTAGGCTGAAAGTGAAAATTAAAGTGTTAGTTGCTCAGCTGTGTTTCAACTCTTCTTGACCCCATGGACTGTAGCCCGCCAGGCTCCTCTGTCCATGGGACTCTTCAGACAAGAATAGTGGAGTGGGTTGCTGTTCCCTTCTCCAGGGGATCTTCCCGACCTGCTTAGGTCAGTACTTATCAAAGCATGACCTTGGAGCCAGGAGCATCAGTGAGTCCCTAAGATCTTCCTGGAGATGCAAATCCCCAGGCCCCACCTCACTGAATCAGAGACTCTGGGGTGGTCCCTGCAATCTGCAGTTTCATAGCTGAGGTTGATGAATGCTAATGTTTGAGAATCACACTGGCTTAGATAATCCTTTCTTCTTTCTGGAGAAAAGATGACAGAGAGAATTTCCAGTCCCATGAGAACAGTATTTTTCTAAGAGCCATTAAAAATAATAGGATCCTGTCTTGCAAACAATACTTAATACGGATTAGATATTCACAAAAGTAAGTCTTCTAAGGACATCTTTGAGCAACAGATCAGTTCAGTTTAAGTTATTATGACAAATATAAAAATAAACGTATGCATTTTCTGACTCAGATTAGCCTTCTAATAGAGTTAATAAGATTGCACTACAGATATTTTAAGGCAGGCCTACAAAACTGGAATAGAGCAGATGTGCTCTGGCTTGTGAGGATTATCACTACCAAGACAGGCTTCCAGTTGTCTGCCAAAAAAAGCCATCTGAACTGCAAATACAAAATACAGGTTCTCCAAACACATTGATACGAGGCTCTCATGTTGTTCTTAACGAATGATCATTTTGCAATACATACAGATATTGAATCTTTATGCTGCACACCTGAAACTCGTGGATGTGCCATCTCAGTAAAAATGTTAATAACTTTACAAGATTACTGTGTGATATGATGTAGGTTTTGCCTTGTAAACCAAATATGCAGCTGTATTATTTAGTTTTACTGTTGAATAGGCAGACATGGCATGAAAAGACTGAGATCCTCACTCAGAAAATCTTTTCTCGAGGAAGCTTCGGATGATTGGTCATGTACGAGTGCCTGCACGTGTGCTAAGTCGCTTCAGTCGTGTCCGACTCTGTGCGACCCCATCCATAGACGGCAGCCCACCAGGCTCCCCCGTCCCTGGGATTCTGCAGGCAAGAACACTGGAGTGGGTTGCCATTTCCTTCTCCAATGCATGAAAGCGAAAAGTGAAAGTGAAGTCGCTCAGTCGTGTCCGACCCTCGGCGACCCCATGGACTGCAGCCCTTCAGGCTCCTCTGTCCATGGGATTTTCCAGGCAAGAGTACTGGAGTGGGGTGCCATTGCCTTCTCCATACCAGGCTCCTAGGTACCCACAAAATTCCCACATTCATTTGCAACTCTACCAATATAATTGCAAGAGGCCAGGAATGGCTGTTCTTTAATGTGAGTATCTGAGACCCAAAGAAACTCGTCCAAACCTGTGGCACCTTCTCCATCATTTCTCTCTTCTTGGTTGTTAATTCTCTCCGCCAACAAATTAGGGTATGGGCCACGCCCAAATACGCCTCAGCAGACTATTAGAAACTCCTGAAATTCTGCCTTAGAGATTCTGAATTTGTGATAATACCTTGGCCACATCTGACTCTGTTACACCCTCTAAGATCTCCTTGAGTCGAGCTATCTCACATTTAGGGACACAATTTTGCTCCTCACTCCTTGCAACCTGCTGCTGATGTTTTGTGTTTTCATTTTTTACCTCGTCGATCTGCTGCTGGAGTTCTGCATTCTTAGCCTTTTCACTGTCGGATAGGAATTGCACCTTCTGAACCTGAGCGACCAATTTCTCGAGTTTAGATTTCAGATTCTCTCTTTCATCCAGGTGTTTCCTTTCACGTTTCTGAAATTCCTCCCGTAAAGACAGGACCTCTTGCTCTCTGGTCTCTCTCCCCCTTTTCAACAAATCCAGAGCGGCACTGGTGGCCTTTTCCAGTTCTCCTTTGAGTTGCTGCAGTCTTTCTATCTCTTCTTCTTTCTTGCTCAAGGCGCTGTCCATCTCCATGCACTGAGTCATGTACCTTTCCTCTAGGCTAGCATAATTGCCCTTGAGTTTCTTAAACTCTAACTGTAAGGTTTCCTTTTCACTCCTGCATTCCTTAAGGTGGTTTTGGGTGGTAACTAAAATCTCATGCAAACTCTGCAGTGCCTTCTCTGTATCATTCTTCTCTAGCTTTATTCTGTACTTTTCTTCAATTAACTCTTCGACCTTCTCCTTTAGCTTATTGATGATGTCCACAAACACGTGCTGTTTAGTCGTATTCATCTGTAGTTCTTCAACCTTCTTCTCTAAATACGTGTTACGATGCTCTAGGTCTTGGATCCGAGTTTCCTGTTCTTTGTTAGCAAGTTTTAATTTCCGTAGGACTTCATTTAAAGCCATGTCCTCTTCCAGAGGTTGTAAGCTTTCCAAGCTCTGCTCTGCGTCAGGTATCAAGCAGGCCTCCTGAGACGCTCCATCGCTCCAACAAATGCCTGTAGGAGCCCAAGTTGAGACCATCTGTGGACTCCACCTGCCTTTTTCTGGGACTTCCTTTTGGTGTCTGACTGACATCTCAGGAATATCCATAGAATTCTGTACTCCTTTGGAAGAACCTGCAATCTGTAAATTACAGTAAGTAAAATAAGTCTGAAAGAGTAGAAATATCATGAGCTTTGAGGTCAAAGAGAGCTGCCCTTGAACACTGGATCCCTAAATTTGGTTTTCTCAGCTCTGAAATAATAGGGAAGACGTGTACGTCCAACACTAATATCTAATTAACAAAAATACTTAAGTATTAATTGCTGAATGTCATGTACTGCACTTAGCAGCACAGCAGGTATGGTATCTGTATTATACTTTTACAAAAAAAAAATTAAATATTGATACTCTCACCATCTTCTTTTTTTTTTCTAATTTTATTTTATTTTTAAATTTTACATAATTGTTCTCACCATCTTCTATGACACAAACTTTTCTGGATACATACAAGATATTTCCTTTGACTTCAAATGAATTAAAACAAAGTTATTCATTACCCTAAATCTGCAAAGACATTTAAAAAATTATTTTTGAGGTAATGTTGGTTTTTAACATTATGTAAGCCTCATGTGTACATTACATTTCTACTTCTGTTTACACTACAGCATACTCACCACCAAACATTTAGTTTCCATTTATCACCATACAGTTGATCCATTTTACTCATTTCATTTATTTTGTTCATTTATTTTTTGGTTTTTGTTTGGGTTTTTTTGTATCCCATATATGAATGAAATCATATTTGTTTTTCCCCACCTGACTTATTTTACTTAGCATGATACCCTCACGATCCACCCATCCATGTTGCCACAAATGGCAAAATTTCATCTTTATGACTGAGTAGTATTCTATTGTAAATATACGAAATACCTTCTTTATCCCTTTATCCATTGATAGGCACTTAGGTCAGAGAAGGCAATGGCACCCCACCTTACCCCACTCCAGTACTCTTGCCTGGAAAATCCCATGGACCGAGGAGCCTGGTGGGCTGCAGTCCATGGGGTTGCAGAAGAGTCAGACACGACTTCACTTTCACTTTTCGCTTTCATGCATTGGAGAAGGAAATGGCAACCCACTCCAGTGTTCTTGCCTGGAGAATCCCAGGGATGGGGGAGCCTGGTGGGCTGCCGTCTATGGGGTCGCACAGAGTCGGACACGATTGAAGCAACTTAGCAGCAGCAGCAGCAGCAACAATCAGCAATGTTGAACATCTTTTCATGTGCCTGTTGGCCACCGGTATGTCTTCTTCGGAAAAATGTCTATTTGGCTCCTCTGCTAATTTTTTAATTAGATTTTTTTGTTGTTATTGAGTTGTATGAATTCTATATATATTTTGGATACTAACCCCTTATTGGTTATGTGGTTTGCAAACATCTTTTCCCAGTTGGCAGGTTGTCTTTGTATTTTATAGATAGTTTCCTTCACTGTGCAAAAACTTTTTAGTTTGATGAGGTCCCATTTATTTTTGCTTTTGTTTTCCTTGCCTGAGGATATATACCCAAAGATATTGCTAAGGCCAATTCACTGATTATACTGTCTATGATAGATTTATTGTTTTTATATGTCCATCTTTGTCTCGTTACCTTTTTTGGTTTGGAGTTTGGAGTCTATTTTGTCAGATATGAACATAGCTACACTCAATTTCTTTTAGCTACCATTTGCTTTGGACATCATCTTCATCCTTTCATTTTGAGTCTACGTTTATCTTTAAAGCTGAAGTGAGTTTACTGGAGGGAGTAGACAGCTGGATCTCGTTTTTAATATATCTCTTTTGGGGGCGGGGAGGTCTTGCTTTTTAATCCATCCAACCACTTTTTTTTTTTTTTTTAAGATTTATTTATTTATTTTTGACTGTGCTGAGTCTTATTTGCTGCACGCAAGATTTCTCTAGTTTTGGAGAGCAGGGGCTACTCTTTGTTGAGGTATGAGGTATGAGGACTTCTCTCATAGCTCAGTTGGTAAAGAATCTGCCTGCAATGCAGGAGACCCTGGTTGCATTCCTGGGTGGGGAAGATCCTGTGGAGAAGGGAGAGGCTACTCACTCCAGTCTTCTTGGGCTTCCCTGGTGGCTCAGCTGGTACAGAACCCGCCTGTGAAGTGGGAGACCTGGGTTCGATCCCTGGGTTGGGAAGATCCCCTGGAGGACGGACAGGCTACCCACTCCAGTATTCTGGCCTGGAGATTTCCATGGACTGTATAGTCCATGGGGTCACAGAGTCGGACACGACCTGAGTGACTTTCACTCACGTTTACTTATTTTTGAGTGTGCTGAGTCTTATTTGCTCCATGCAAGCTTTCTCTAGTTTCTCTCTATTGAGCTGTGCTTCTCATTGCAGCGGCTTCTCTTACTGAGGTCCATGGGCTCTAAAGCACCTGCTCCACAGTTGTGGTACATGGGCTTAGTTGCTCTGAGGCATGTGGGATCTTCCTGGAGCAGGGATTGAAACCGCGTCCATTGCATTGGCAGGTGAATTTTCAACCAGTGCACCACCAGGGAAGCCCCAACCAATCTGCCTTTTGATTGATGAATTAAATCCATGTACATTTAGGATGATTCTTGACAGATGAGAACTTGGTTTTATCTTTTATTTTCTGATTGCTCTGTATGTCCACTGTTTATTTTTCTTGTGTTTCTGTCTGCTGTTCTGGTTTGGTGGTTTTCTATGATGTTTCTCTTTTTTATGTTTCACATCTTTGCTCTAGATCTTTATTTTGTGGTTATCATGAGGTTTGTATAAAACATCTTATAGATAAAACAGTCCTTTTTCTCTGCTGACAGCATCTGATCTTCATATGCCTATACAGGTTCTGTCCTTTTCCTCTTCCTCTTTTGTCTTTGCTGTCTCAAATTATCCTTTAATGTTGTAAATTTATTACCAATTTGAAGTAGTTATAGTTACTTTTTCTGCTCTTTTTTCCCTTGACATTTATGGTATAATACAGTGTTAATAATCTATTCTGACATAAAGTTGCAATTTTCTGACTATTTATCATCTTACTCAAAGTTTTGTGTATTCTGCATTTTTATTTTGGGCCTAAGAGCTCATTTCAACATCTCTTGTAAGCCAGGTCTAATGTAATGAACTCCTTCAGCTTTTGTCTGTCTGAGAGTCTGTATTTCTCCTTCATATATGAATGATAACTTTTTTGGATAAAGTATTTTTGACTCACAGTTTTTATCTTTCACTATTTTGAGAATTTTATTCCATTCCTTCCTGGCCTATAGTTACAGCTGAAAAATCTGCTGATAGCCTAATGGGGGTTCCTTTATAGATAACCATCCTTTTTTCCCTTTTTAAAATATTCTATTTTAATAAAACTTTTATTCTGGAATAATTTTAGATTTATGAAAAAGTTATAAGCATAAAGAGTACTCTATACCTCTCACCCAGGGTCCTTTAATGTTAATGTCTTATATACCATGGCACATTTAATAGCAAATTCCAGTCCAGAGTATCACATTGTATTTAACACCTCTTTGTCATTGATTTTTGACAGTTTTAGCACCACATGTCTTAGAGAAGATCTACTAGCAATGATTTCTTAGCTTCATAGATTTGTATATAGTTCTTTTCTTAGGTTTGCTATTTTTTTAGGTTAGCTATTAAAAAAAAAAACCTTAATCTTTTTACATCCCTGATATGCTCTTGGTTTTAGTAATCCTTATTTCTATTTATCTTTTGGCTATCCCTTGTGATATGTGGGAATTGGTGATGGACAGGGAGGCCTGGCATGCTGCGATTTATGGGGTCGCAAAGAGTCGGACACGACTGAGCGACTGAACTGAACTGTGACATGTACGATCTTAGTACCCTGCCCAGGGACCGAACCCATGCCCCCTGCACTGGAAGGGTGAAGTCTTAACCACTGGACCACCAGGGAAGTCCCTTAGCTATTATTTAAACTCTCTGCTCCCTTCTCCTTCTCTCTCGTCTCTCCCTCTGGGATTTCCCATTACCCTACCCTTGTCCTTCCTAAAAGAGTTGTGCAGCTCTCACAGAATTTCCTCACTTTTAAAGATTCTCTTTCCTCTTCTACCTGCATCACTTCTATTAGGTTTCTATCCCTAAGCTTGTTAATCCTCTCTTCCAAATAGTCTGCTCTATTTCCAAGGCTTTTTAATCCCTTCTTCATCTTGTTCATTATTGAGTCCTTCAGCTCCAGAATTTGTTTGGTTCTTTTTTTTGGAGTTTCAACATTTTGGTAAAATGTTCCTTCCGTTAATAAACTTGATTCCTTAGCTCATTGAACTGGCTTTCTGAGCTTTCTCATAGCTCCTCGAGTTTATGACACCTATTTTGAACGTACTGTCAGCTAGATCTCAGTATTCCATGGACGTTAAGTCTAGTTTCTGGAGAACCGCCGTTTTCTTTTCATGGTAGTGTTACTGTGGCTAGCCCTTGGTGCCTTGTTGTTCCCTGGCACACTGAATCTGAAGTAGCAAAAAACCCTCCTTCTTTAGGTGAAGATGCTTTAATTTTTCTTGATTCTAATGACTCAGTGGGTTAGAAATTAGAGGCCTTTCTTTTGTTTGCCAGGAGGTGGCATCTATGGCTTAAGTCTTTGGTTTCTCTTTCCTGCGCTAGCTCTGGTTACCTTTGGCAGTTGGCACTACCCACCCTCATGGCTCTGATAGGCGCCCTTGCTGTCGCTGCCTGTACCTCTAGGGTGGCTGTGTCTTGCTGCTGTTGATGTCACCGCCTGAGGCTCTGGGGCACTGCTTCTGCCCTGTCCAAAATCTCCTGAGTCACAGGCTCTACCGCATGCAGGGAGGGGGAGAGCTGGGAGGAGTTGGGTGTCATCAGATTCCTGGGTGCTGCCACTGTGGGCTGGATTGATGGGGGGCAGTTATGGGTGCCTCTGGAGCTGGAGAGATGGTTGCAGGCCCCACTTCCACTGCTGCCAGTCACCCACGGTTGGCTAGCGGCCAGGAGGTTGTGGGTGCCGCCTCTCCTCCTGCTGCTGGGTTCTTTGAGGCTGTGGGCTCAGCTGCCACCCCGGGAGGACCACGATCTCAGGCACAATCTCCACAGTCCCCCAGTGCGGCCTCCTCTGTGTGCTCCAGTCCACCCTCCTTTAGATGTATGGATGTGTGGAATTCTCCAGCATCCTGGTGTGTTGGGGAGAGCCACATCTGTTGAGCTGTGGATGTTTTACTAATTGTAGATTGAAAAGCAGAGACAGAGAGAATATCTCAATCTACCATGATGCTGACAACCCTCTCTTGTGAGCCCCCCTTTTTTTTTGTCCTCTCTAAAGCCTTTTTTTTAAATTTATTTATTTTAATTGGAGGCTAACTACTTTACAATATTGTAGTGGTTTTTGTCAAACACCAACATGAATCAGCCACAGGTGCACGTGTTTCCCATCCAGAAGCCCCCCCACCTCCCTCCCCATCCCACCTCCCAGAGTCATCCCAGTGCACCAGGCCTGAGCACCCTGTCTCATGCATCGAACCTGGATCAACGATCCACTTCACAAATAATACACACATTTCAATGCTACCCTCTCAAATCATCCCACCCTTGCCTTCTCCCACAGAGTCCAAAAGACTGTTCTTTACATCTGTGTCTCTTTCGCTGTCTCACATACAGGGTCATCATTACCATCTTTCTAAATTCCATATATATGCCTTAATATACTATATTGGTGTTTTTCTTTCTGACTTACTTCACTCTGTATAATAGGCTCCAGTTTCATCCACCTCATTAGAACTGATTCAAATGCATTCTTTTTAATAGCTGAGTAATATTCCATGGTGTATATGTACTACAGCTTTCTTATCCATTCATCTGCTGATGGACATCTAGGTTGCTCCCATGTCCAGGCTATTGTAAACAGTGCTGCGATGAACATTGGGGTACACATGTCTCTTTCAATTCTGGTTTCCTTGGTGTGTGTGCCCAGCAGTGGGATTGCTGGGTCGTATGGCAGTTCTATTTCCAGTTTTTTAAGGAATCTCCACACTGTTCTTCATAGTGGCTGTACTAGTTTGCATTCCCACCAACAGCATAAGAGGGTTCCTTTTTCTCCACACCCTCTCCAGCATTTATTGTTTGTAGACTTTTTGATAGCAGCCATCCTCACTGGCTTGAGATGGTACCTCATTGTGGTTTTGATTTGCATTTCTCTGATAATGAGTGATGTTGAGCATCTTTTCATGTGTTTGTTAGCCATCTGTATGTCTTCTTTCGAGAAATGTCTGTTTAGTTCTTTGGCCCATTTTTTGATTGGGTTGTTTATTTTTCTGGAATTGAGCTGCAGGAGTTGCTTGTATATTTTTGAGATTAATTCTGTTAGTTGCTTTGTTATTATTTTCTCCCATTCTGAAGGCTGTCTTTTCACCTTGCCTATAGCTTCCTTTGTTGTGCAAAAGCTTTTAAGTTTAATTAGATCCCATTTGTTTTTGCTTTTATTTCCATTACTCTGGGAAGTGGGTCATAGAGGATCCTTCTGTGATTTATGTCAGAGAGTGTTTTGCCTGTTTTCCTCTAGGAGTTTTATAGTTTCTGCTCTTACATTTAGATCTTTAATCCATTTTGAATTTATTTTTGTGTATGGTGTTAGAAAGTGTTCTGGTTTCATTCTTTTACAAGTGGTTGACCAGTTTTCCCAGCACCACTTGTTAAAGTGATTGTCTTTTCTCCATTGTATATTTTTGCCTCCTTTGTCAAAGATAAGGTGTCCATAGATGCGTGGATTTATCTCTGGGCTTTCTATTTTGTTCCACTGATCTATATTTCTGTCTTTGTGCCAGTACCATACTGTCTTGATGACTGTAGCTTTGTAGTATAGTCTGAAGTCAGGCAGGCTAATTCCTCCAGTTCCATTCTTCTTTCTCAAGATTGCTTTGGCTATTTGAGGTTTTTTGTATTTCCATACAAATTGTGAAATTATTTGTTCTAGTTCTCTGAAAAATAATGTTGGTAGCTTGATAGGGATTACATTGACTCTATAGATTGCTTTGGGTAGTATACTCATTTTCACTATATTGATTCTTTGGATTCATGAACATGGTATATTTCTCCATCTATTTGTGTCATCTTTGATTTCTTTCATCAGTGTTTTATAGTTTTCTATATATAGGTCTTTTTTTTTCTTAAGTAGATTTATTCCTAAGTATTTTATTCTTTTTGTTGCAATGGTGAATGGAATTATTTCCTTAATTTCTCTCATTGTTAGTGTATAGGAATGGAAGGGATTTCTGTGTGTTAATTTTACATCCTGCAATTTACTATATTCATTGATTAGCTCTAGTAATTTTCTGGTGGAGTCTTTAGGGTTTTCTATGTAGAGGATCATGTCATCTGTAAACAATGAGAGTTTTACTTCTTCTTTTCCAATCTGGATTCCTTTTATTTCTTTCTCTTCTCTGATTGCTGTGGCTAAAACTTCCACAACTATGCTGAATAGTAGTGGTGAGAGTGGGCACCTTTTTCTTGTTCCTGACTTTAGGGGAAATGCTTTCAATTTGTCACCATTGAGGATAATGTTTGCTGTGGGTTTATCATATATGGTGAGCCCTCTTTTGATTCCTCATCAAGCCATTATCTCACAATTCTATGATTTCTAATGTGAACATCAGAAAATCTGATGAACATATCTCATGACTGACTTTCTGCTCACAATACAGATTTGGGAGAAGGGGGTTAAAAAAAAACAGTATGTTGTAGGAAAGTGAAGGTGAGGTCACTCAGTTTTGTCCAACTCTTTGAGACCCTATGGACTGTAGCCTACCAGGCTCCTCCGTCCATGGAATTTTCCAGGCAAGAACACTGGAGTGGGTTGCCATTTCCTTCTCCAGGGGATCTTCCTGACCCAGGCATCAAACCCAGGTCTCCTGCACTGCAGGCAGACACTTTACCATCTGAGCCACCAGGGAAGCCCTGGGAAGTTGTAGGAAACACTAAAATGAACATGACAGAATACGCTAGTAAAAGATCTCTAAAGGGATGGGCTGAATAACTTTCCAAATAGAATTTAGGGATATTGGACCCTTATATTATAGTGCTTCTTCATCGTTCTGGGATAAAGACAACCATCCTTACTGAGGCCTGTAAGGTTCTGATACTGATCTTGATATCTAACCCAAGCTACCTTTCCATCCTCTACAACGTCCTTCCAACCCAGCAACACTAAGCTGCCTTCAGACCCACGAAGGAAGGGACCATGCTTCCTGCAGCCACAAGGTTTTCACACTAGTTGCTATCACTACTTCTGCATGGAATGCTCCCCTACGCCCACCACCTAACTACCCCCATTCATCCTGCAGAGCTGAGCTCAGTTACCACTACACTTCAGGGAAGTCTTACCCAAACTCCCTGACCAGGGACAGGAAGACTCCGATCTTACTTTATAGTGCTTACCACAGCTGCAAGTTTATATGTAATTTTATAACATATACACTTTATATGTAACTTTTATTTGCAGCACTTACCAGTTGAAAATTCATATTTACTCATGTGATTATTTGATTAATGTCTGTCTCCTCTATGAGAGTGTTCTTGTCATGAGGACAGAGCCCACGTCTTTTTGTTTCTGGTTTTGTCAACCATTCTATAACCAACACATAGCACAGGGCTTCAGACATGACAGATGCCTCAAAGTATTTACTGACTGACTGAAAGGCTAGATGCAATGGAAATAGTTACAATCTTAAGAAATCCTAATTCAGCAGCTTTTTAAAATGTTATTTTCCAGAACTCAAGACAGGTAAGTAGACTTCTCTTTTAAATGCTGCTTTCAAATAAAATGAACAAAAAAATCCTGACTTTACTTGTAAATGAAATATAACAGCCATAGCTTTTCTCACTAAACTCACAATGAAAAGATACTCTTTACGCTACCTTTGGATTGTTATCTATTTGCCCACACCAATTCTTTTTTAATTGAGAGACTATATAGACTTTATACTGTTGGCATCTTCAGTGCTATTATGATACTGCTGCTGCCAAGTCACTTCAGTCGTGCCCGACTCTGTGCGACCCCTTAGACAGCAGCCCACCAGGCTTCCCCGTCCCTGGGATTCTCCAGGCAAGAACACTGGAGTGGGTTGCCATTTCCTTCTCCAATGCATGAAAGTGTAAAGTGAATGTGAAGTCGCTCAGTCATGTCTGACTCTAACGACCCCATGGACTGCAAGCCTGCCAGGCTCCTCCATCCATGGGATTTTCCAGGCAAGAGTACTGGTGTGGGGTGCCATTGCCTTCTCTGTCTTATGATACTACATACCCAGAATTAACAATTCAGAGACAAATTCATGTTTTCACTTTGGTAGAAAAATATTTTTTTTGCTGATCAGTAGAAATTCCACATAATAGAAAAGTCATGAGTTTTCTTGTCAAATAATTTAATGAATATCTCTGCATTTCTTCCTCTTCTCAACCTTTTCCTTACTGTAAACTTCTGAGTTCCAACCAATACAATTCACTAAGTATAAAAACTTGAAAGGGAAAGTGTTAGTCCCTCAGTTGTGTCCAGCTCTATGCTACCTCACAGACGGTAGCCCACCAGGCTCCTCTGTTCATGGGATTCTCCAGGCAAGAATACTGGAGTGGGTAGCCATTCCCTGCTCCAGGGAATCTTCCCAACCTAGGGATTGAACCTGGGTCTCCTGCATTGCAGGCAGATTCTCTATTGTCTGATCCACCAGGGAAGGCCATAAAAGCTCAGTATTGATATACTCAAGGCATCATGTAGATGTTGGGGTGCATAAAAGGATAAGTAAGACAGCACCCTGACCCTCAAAGAAATTATCATGTGGTAGAGCTAATCTCCAAGTATGGATTTTACTTCATTAGAAAGGATTGTTTCTAAATTGAGGAAGATCTCAGAAGGCAGTTCCCCCAGAGAAGCAAAGTCCCTCACACTGATGATTTAGGACTACTTCCAAAAGCCTCCGGTTATAAGCAGTAATTTTTTTTTTTTTTTTTTAAACACTTCCTTTAATACTCTATGGACTAATCATTAAAAGTCTTACCTCCTCTGTTTCATAATTAGCTCTCAGATCAAGCAAGTTAAAGTTATTTTCTTTATAAAATGGTTGTTCAACATCACTGTGTACTTCTTCCTCACACACAAAGTCTTGAGACTGACTAGGATTGAGGGCAGATTCCGTGGCAGTACTATTAGCCAGTGGCATTTCCATGAATTTCAGTGTCTCTTCACTGCAGTGGATTACAGGTGGGCTTCTAGAAGGCTGTCTGACACATTCAAGAGCAAACTGATCTGTATGGGTGAAAGTGCTAGTTCCCATCGGGTTTTCTTCCTTAAATGAGTCTTCCTGTATATTGGTGTCTTCTGCATCATCACATACATAATGCTGCAATTCTGGCTCCTCTGTGTAAGATAAGCTTTCTGTCAGATCTTGAAATGCTATTTCATTATTAAACGAGTCTGTCTGATGAAACTGGCAAAGGGGTTCAAATTGTCTCAAGGAAGAAATGCTGGTGTCAATTGGCTGAGTGAGTACATTCTGTGAGTAATTTCCAATGTTGACATCTTATTAGAAAAAGAAAGATGGAAATAAGAATTAGCATTAAATTTATGCATTAACAGTTACATTCACACTTACGAAATAAATTGTTGGAGTCTTTTAAGAATTATAAGTTCAACCTTTTTCATTAAGTTTATTTGTGCTACCAGCTGCAACAAAACTTTTTTACATGAAGGAAAAAGTCAACAAGTAACTACCACAAAGAAGCTTCTTACAGTTCATTTTTGTCAAATACCATTGTAACAAATTCTAAGGCATCTTCAAAATTCTTTTGTTGTACTCTAATTTTAAAATGCTTCAAAAGAATAAAACACACAGTGTATAGTAATAGCAAACACACATAGACATGTTTAACTTCACAACAATCTCATGAACTAGGTACTGTTATTACCCGTTTTTACAGATAAGGAAATGGAAACATAAGAGATGTTAAGTCACTTGCCGGGAAACAGCTGGCAAGCAGTGCAGCTGGGATTCTAGAATACTATTTATGTTTCTGAATATGACAAGTTATTCAGATTTAATATTTTTAAAAATCAGAAGCAAATAAAGACAACATGCAAAGAAGTGTTTCAAATAAATATCCCTTCCCTTCTAAATTCCTTCCTCTTCCCCACCCAGAGAGAACTGCTATACTGAAGCTGCTGCTGTTGCTCCTTGGTCAGTGAGTGGTGTCCAACTCTTTGTGACCCCATGGCTTTGTAGCCCACCAGGCTTCTCTGTCCACGGGATTTTCCTGACAATACTGGACTGGGTTGCCATGCCCTCCTCCAGGGGATCTTCCCAACCCAGAGATCGAACCCACATCTCCTGTGTCTCCTGCACTGCAGGCGAATTCTTTACCACTGAGCTATCAGGGAAGCCCCATACTTAAGTTGGTGGCCCTGTGCTTGGGTGTTTGTGTGTGTGTGTGTGTGTGTGTGTGTAGGGGGGGAATATCTAAAATGTCATTTGTGAAAGTTATTGGAAAAATAAAAAACTAGTCTGAGTATGGTACAAAGTCACAGTAACTTTATATGGTTGTTGTTGTTTAGTCCCTCAGCTGTGTCCAACTCTTTGCGACCCCATGGACTGCAGCATTCCAGGCTTCTCTGTCATTCACCATCTCCCAAAGTCTGCTCAAATTCGTGTCCATCAAGTCAGTGACGCCATCCAAAAATCTCACCCTCTGTCATCCCCTTCTCTTCCCACCTTCAATCTTGCCCAGCAACAGGGTCCTTTCCAGTGAGTCAGCTCTTTGCATCAGGTGACCAGAGTATTGGAGCTTCAGCTTCAGCATCAGCATCAGTCCATCCAATGAATATTCAAGACTGATTTCCTTTAGGGTTGACTGGTTTGATCTCCTTGCAGTCCAAGGGACTCAAGAGTCTTCTCTAACACCACAGCTCAAAAGCATCAATTCTTCAATGCTCAGCCATCTTTATGGTCCAACTCTCACACCCATGCATGACTACTGGAAAAATCATAGCTTTGACTAGATGGACCTTTGTTGGCAAAGTAATGTCTCTGCTTTTTAATACGCCATCTAGATCTGTCATAGCTTTTCTTCCAAGAAGCAAGCGTCTTTCAATATCATAGCTGGCAGTCACCATCTGCAGTGGTTTTGGAGCCCAAGAAAATAAAGTCTGACACTATTTCCATTGTTTCCCCATCTGTTTGCCATGAAGTGATGGGACCAGATGCCATGATCTTCGTTTTCTGAATGTTGAGTTTTAAGCCAACTTTTTCACGCTCCTCTTTCACTTTCATCAAGAGGCTCTTTAGTTCTTCTTCACTTTCTGCCATAAGCGTGGTGTCATCTGTGTATCTGAGGTTACTGATACTTCTCCTGGCAATCTTGATTCCAGCTTGTGCTTCACCCACCCTGGCATTTTGCATGATGTACTCTGCATATAAGTTAAATAAGCAAGGTGACAATATACACCCTTGATGTACTCCTTTCCTAATTTGGATCAGTCCATTGATCCATGTCTGGTTCTAACTGTTGTTTTTTGACCTGCACACAGGTTTCTCAGGAGGCAGGTCAGGTGGTCTGGTATTCCCATCTCTTTTCCACAGCTTGTTGTGACGCACACAAAGGTTGTAGCATAGTCAATGAAGCAGATCTTTTTTGAGTTTTCTTGCTTTTTCTATGACCCAACTGATGTTGGCAATCTGACCTCTGGTTCCTCTGCCTTTTCTAAATCCAGTTTGAACATCTGAAAGTTCTCAGTTTATTGAAACCCAGCTTGGAAAATTATGAGCATTACTTTGCTAGCATGTGAGACAAGTATGACTGTGCAGTAGTTTTAACATTCTTTAGCACTGCCTTTCTTCAGGACTGGAATGAAAACTGACCTTTTCCAGTCCTGTGGCCACTGCTGAGTTTTCCAAATTTGCTGGCATATTCACTGCAGCACTTTCACAGCATCATCTTTCAGGATTTTAAACAGCTCAGCTGGAATTTCATCACCTCCAGTAGCTTTGTTTGTAGTGATGCTTCCCAAAGTCCACTTGACTTCAAATTCCAGGATGTCTGGCTTTAGGTGAGTATCACACCATGGTGGTTATCTGGGTCATTAAGATCTTTTTTGTGCAGTTCTTCTGTGTATTCTTGCCACCTCTTCTATTTTCTGGTTCTGTTAGGTCCATACCATTTCTGTCCTTTATGATGCCCATCTTTGCCTGAAATTTTCCCTTGGTATCTCTAATTTTCTTGAAGAGATCTCTAGTCTTTCCTATTCTATTGTTTTCCTCTATTTCTTTGCATTGATCACTTAAGAAGGCTTTCTTCTCTCTCCTTGCTCTTCTTTGGAACTCTGCATTCAGATGGGTATATCTCCATTTCTCCTTTGCCTTTACTACCTTTGTATGGTAGTAAATACTGATTTGTACAAAAAGAAGTGTTGGGACCCAGAAGGTGAAAGGATCTCTCACTTAATCAAAAGATACTTACTATTATCAGAGACCTGTTAATCAAAAGACACACTATTATCAGAGACCTGTTAGTGTCTGCAAAACACTGTTTCTATGTACTTGATACTTTCTATCACCTCATTACCAAGTGAAACTCAACATTACACTTCAGTTTTTCCTCCCTTCCCTACGCCACGCTTATCCTCTAAGGCACTTGGGCTTGAAAACCAGACGTCTTTGACATCCTTCTACCTAATCACCCATGGGCTAGTCAGTTACCAGGTCCTGTCCTTTTCTCCTTTAAAGATGTTTTTCATAACCCATGCTTTCTTTCCCTCACTGTAGCATCATCCTGGTCCACATTCTCATGACCTCCTCAGGTCTGTCAGGGTATGGGAGTAGAAAACTTGCCCAATCATATTACCCTGAATCCAATTCTTCTGTTTGACTTTCTAGGCCTTATGTAGCCTGGACCCACATTACCCACCCAGTCTTCTGCTCCAGTCAGATCAGGCTTACTCTCCTGCAAACAGATCATGTGTCTTACAACTTCAATAATCTGCTCTGGCAGGTGCTTCTCTTCCTAAAACTTTCCTATTTACCATTCATCTAGTTTTAAAATTCCTACAATGTCTTTAAATTTCTGTCTCACAATTCAGCACATTGTTTGTTTGCTATTTTAGTCTTCACCATTGTTTCAAGCATGTTAGTGCCGGAACTCACATATTATACAGACCTCAAGAGGAGTCCTGGAGAAGGAAATGGCAACCCACTCCAGTATTCTTGCCTGGAGAATCCCAGGGACAGAGAAGCCTAGTGGGCTACAGTCCATGGGGTTGCAAACACATGACTTAGCAACTGAACAGCAACACAACAAAAAGAATCCACTTAAGGTTTTTCAATATGCCCTTCAGTAAAGCAACCAGTGTTTAGAGAATATGTTGACTAAATCCTGCACCCCAATGATATATTTCTATCAAAACAATTTAATAAATTTTCGGGTTATTTTATTGAACTATCAAATTAATAATTCATTGAGGTTTTTCTCAAATCTGTCATCATTTGATGACAAGCCAGTGAGCCAAGCAGCCTAGTCGGGATTGGTGAAAGACCCGACTTTACACTCACTTTTCCCGCTGTCTTCCAAACATATAAATACTGTGTGGGCCGTGGTGGAGGAGGACTAAAGCATGCTTTTGCTCTCCAAGAACAAAAAACTACTAGGCCCTTATTTCTTCAAAATTTTGTCTGCGAACCCAGAACTTCAAATTATAACTTTTACAACTCTGTTCCTATGGCATGACCTACCAATTTGCCTTTTTTTGTTTTTTTAGTTAGGCTTACGTTTTTCATTTCATTCTGTCCTCACCCGACTTCTGCCACACATAACAAAAAAACTTATTCAAGTGATTGGATAGATATTCCAGAGATACTTCTAAGCTGTTTTAGGACAGGAATGAAAAGAGGTGTCACTGGGGTTATTGGCAAAAATCCTCAAGTTTAATTTTCAGTCAAAGTTTAACTTCTGAAAAGCACTCATCCTACTTCCACCTCACAATATCGTAACAAATTTTTTAGGTCGCAAAAGTGTGCTCACTTCCAGGGTCCATAGTCTCTGATCCGAAATAAGGATTTCGGGCTTCCTCCCTGCGCACTGGGCTCTACCGCGGGTAAAACGCTTTCAACCTTTTTCTTCAACGCCTGGCCGCCTGGGCGCGGACACGCTGGAACGCCCCTGTGTGACGTCCGCCCGGCCGCGGCCGCCGAGTTCCGGCTCTCGGACCATCCGACGTCCCCTCAGACGTGCCCGCGGGCCCGGCGAAGGGCGCCTCCAGGTCTCCATTCACACAGGTAGGGGCTTACACGGCGTGAGCCCTCAGGGCCAGCGGCCCCGGCCGAGCTGACACACGTGCCTCCACGGGAGGAGACAAAGCGGCAAGCCGACTCGGAGAGCTCCGGGAAGGAAGGCCAGCCCAGGACCCGCGGGGACCGACCACACCAAGACCGCCACACACCCCACGGCTTCCGCGGAAGCTCGATTTCCAGGGCTCAGCCCTCGCGCGAGGCGGAACTTCCGTCGGGAACACAGTTTCCGTTCGGGG
>NW_011494625.1:2105220-2121583 GCF_000754665.1 Bison bison bison
GGGGGGACTCCCCGTCGGGGCGGGCGTAGGTCCGGGCGTTCGGCGTGTGGTACCCGCACATGGCGCGCGCGTAGGGCGCGGCGGCCACTGAACGGTTCTGAGGCGGGCGTTAGCGCAGAGGCCGTTGGGCCGGCTGGCGGAACCGTCCCTGTGCTGCTCCCGCCATGGACTACCGGCGGTTGCTGATGAGTCGGGTGGTCCCCGGGCAGTTTGACGACGCGGACTCCTCGGACAGGTGGGCAGTCGGAGTGCGCGGCCGCCGCGCGCCGCTGCCGCCGCGGTCTCCTGGGGGGCGTTGACGCTTGTTTGCGGTTGAGAGGGAGGCCGGTCCTAAGCATCTTTCCTTGGGCCTCTTTTCACAGCCGTTTGGGGCTTTCTCCATCCCAACCGGGTCTTTCGATCCAGGTGACGGCAGTTGAACTTCGCAGCTCCCGGGTTGTCAGCATCCCTGAGGGGTTAGAATTGGGGAGAGCGACAGCGAAGCAGGTGCTTGAGCTTTTAACTACCATTTAGCGTTCCAGAAATGTTTGAGCACCTACTGTGTGCCTGTTCTGTCCTCGGCGCTGAAGAGGGTTATGAAAAAGACAAACTAAGCCCCTTCAGCTTGGGAAGGAGGCGGAGACATAAGTACATGGAGATTTAAATATATGGAGTTTTTTTTTTTTTTTTTTTTAACACAGATGACATATACTATGCGAACAGTTAAAATCAGTTGATAGAACTAAGCAGTGACTTAACGGTCAGGGAACATGAAGTCCAGATGGGAAGGACAAGAAGGAGCTAATGTCTGGAAGCAGAGGGGGGAGAGGGGGCCGCAGGTGTGGTCCCTCCTGGCTGTGGAAGGAAGATCTAGGTCATTGTGCCCAGAGCACAGTGGAGGTAATTGAAAAGATTGGCTGGTGCAGAAGTGAGGAGCCAGAGCCTAAGACTGTGACAAGGAATGGAAAGGATCTGAGATATTCTTGATGCTGTAGAAAGCCACATTTTGAGCAGGGCAGTGACATCCCCCGGCATGTGATTGAAAGGAATCATTTTGCTATGGAGGAGATGGTTTTGGAGGGCAGGAGAGGACACGGTTTAAAAGGACTAAGAAAATTCAGTTCATAGATGATGGGTGCTAGACGGGGATGTTCTGGAAGTAGAAGGACAGGTTTCTAACCATAGAATAAATGTGAAGTGGGAGTCAAAAGAAACTGGGGAGAACTTCTACTTTGAAAGCAAAATGAAACATAGTGTTCGTTTTGGAATTCCGAGAAAATGGTTTTTACTTTATATTCATAGTAAGGATTTTCTGCGTGCAGACGGTATTGCTTTATTTTTCGGTGAATACAGGTTGATCGCTTTGTGTGTGACAGATCGCGTGTCAGTTGATCTTGATACATTGGTAAATGCTCCCCTGGGTGACAGAGCTTGCATTCTAGCAGGGGCAACCAACCTATTGAGTAACTGGACAAATTATTTGTATGCGTTTTGGGTAAGTAGTACAGAGGAGAAGAACCAGGCAGCCTTCCCTGAGCAAAGTTAATTGGATACTTCCTACATACTGGAAGGGTATGTAGGATTCAGCCAGAGAAACGAGGAAGGCATTGCAGGTCAGTGTTTTCAGGTGATCGTGCAGCAGTCCCTAGGGACCAAGTCAAGTGGGAGGAAGAAACAGCCCATGCGACTGGTGAACAGTTACCGGTCATGAGTGTGCACTGGACATTGTGAAGATGTAAACCAGTGGGTTTTGCGACTCCAGGAACTTGGGATACATTGTCACAGCTGGGGGTGGTTGTGCGTTCGTGGCATCTGGAAAGTTTGGGCCAGAAATGCTGCTGCACAGGACCGCCGCCCACAGCAAGGGATCGCTCAGTTGAGGTGGGGAAGCCGAGGTGCAAGCGACAGTATAGCTTTAACGTGCCGCTGGAGGTTGTCGGTGGTGTGAAGGGTCAATTGATGGATTACAGTTATGAAATGCTAACAAACAGCAGGGGGTTAATGATTATTTGTTTTCTTCCCAGCCATATCCATGGAGATTTGGAGCCCTCTAAGCCTTGGCTAATTAATGAGTCGGGCTTGCTCATCTGAATTTACTTAAATTCCTCTCTGACTGCGTTGAAATGCATATCATTGTGTTTTTTACGTGATTTCTGTACTTGCTCTCCACCTGATGGCTCAAAACTGGTAGTACTGCCTCTTTGGAATCTGACCTGCAGACATGTGTTGGCGTGCACAGTGGTTTGTTAAAATTGAACATACCAGTTAAGTGGGAGATTTTCCACAAAAGTGCAGAGTTCTGGCTTCTCTTGAAAAACTAAGAAGATTCAGTAACGCTGGTCTGAATTTTCACGTGGCAAAAACAGACCCTGTTAGTTGTGATTCCTTTCTCTGGGCCAGTTCTCTGGGTTTGACAATCCCTGCTTCTCCCATTTAGTTATACCCGGCCCTCTTCTCCCATTTGTGCTGCTTCTCATCACCATCCTTCCTTTCAGGAGCAAGGGTGATTTGAAGTTCTTTGTGTAACACAAGTCTTGATAAAGCTCTTTTCGTTGTAGAGTGATAATTGAGTTCAAGGTAAGGCTTGAAATAAAGCTTTAGACTTTTTCCCAAGTTTTGTCAGAAAGCCTCCCCTGTGTGCTCTTAGAGCAGCTTTGTGAGTGGTTTTCCTGGAGTTCAGGTCTGTTGTACTGATCAGAGCTAATTCATTCGGCAGAGAAAATAACAAAGGCAGGAGCGGATTTAACAACCTGATAACAACCTGATGAATACTACTTTAGTCGGACCTGGAGAATCACCCAACGGCTGAAATAGAACTCAGAAACAGGACAACTTGGCATTTGAATTTATTGGGCGATACCTGTTGTAATTGAACCTTTTTGATGTATCTGTATAGATTTGTCTACTCTCTTTTAAATAAATACATATGTAAGTCCAATTAAGAATGTGTAAACAGGCTAAAACATTGTTATTTCTAGTGAAAACATTGACTTGAAGACCCTCAAAGAGGAAGATGATGTTGTGTTTGAAGACCTTCAGAGTAACGCCAGTGAGAAGATGGGCGAAAGTGAGCCGGAAGAGGAGGAGGGCGGAGACTATGATGACGACGATGACTGGGCGTGGGGCGATGGCGTCGGAAAGCTCACCCGTTGTTACGCTTCAGGTGGAGGGAGTAACCCTCAGGTATTTTATACACAGTCCTGTGCGTCTTTGTGTTGTTTGCTTATGTCCTCTTTAGTTGTCTTCTGTTGTGGTAACAGTCACGTACTATACAGCACACCGAGTGTTCACCATGGATACCGTGCAGTTCCGCTTTCAGTGGCACCGAACACTTTCACATTTGCGCAGCTCCACCAGGGTCCAGCTCCCGAGCTGTTCACTCTGCCAAGCTGAACCTCTGTCCCCATTGGGCACTAAGTGTCTCTCGTCGGTTCATAAGTGAAAACAAAGCACCTCTACATACTTAATCTGCTTTTCTTTATTTACTAGTTAAGCTGCATTTTTCTCTGTTTTGTTACTATTTGCAGTAAACTGCATATTTGTGTCTTTTCCCAGGCAGTTTTTTTAAGGCTCTTAATCTTATGATGATTTAAATAATTCTTTTTAAATTTACTGATTATGGAACGAATCCACATCATCATCAGAAATATGGAAATGATGAAGAATGAAAGTCCATGTAGGCTAGGACTGCAGGGCAACATAGCCTGCAAATCTTTCAGTAAATTCGAGAGCCACAAAAAGTCCTTTAAAAAAGAAGGCGTCTCTGAATGTCTAGAATATTTCAAGTGCATTTTTAAAAACCTCTTGGGTAAAAAATAAATTAAAAAAAAAAAACCTCTTGGGTAAATGTGATTGATCCTACCCTTCCCTTAGGGTACTCCCGTAAGTATTGATGCTTTAATAGTTAACTATGAACCAAGGGAAGATGTGATGAACTTTAGGCTTGTATGTAAATCTAGAGCTTTCATTTCTGAAACTCATTTCTTCCAGGCCAATAGACAGACTCCCAGCTTCAATGCAGCTAAAATGTCTACTCCAGCAGACAAAGTTTTACGGAAATTTGAGAATAAAATTAATCTAGGTGAGTTTTTAAGATATAATTTCTCTCACTAGGCAATGAGAAAACTCTTCAAAGACAACAAAAAGTGTTATAAAATTTTATTAGATCAATCAATGGATATATTGAGTGTTAGAGGGTAAATATTAAAGCTTAGAGGAAATTAAAATTTAGTAGTTAAAAACATGACTTTAAGAAAAGACTCCAGCTTACACTTTTTTAGTCCTGTGTTCTCTCCTGTTATGGAAATACAAAGGTGCAGTATTCAAGTTATCATCGGTTTGTACTAGATTTTGTAGTAGGGTTATCTTGTAGTAGAATGGTGAAAACACTTGAATATAATCAAGTGTTGAATATAATCAACTATTGAATATAATCACATTTTGTTTGACTTTTGGTGTGGCCTTAATCATTTCATGAGCCATCGAATGCAGGGAATCAGTGTGAATTTGAAGCCTCTTGGGAAACACGGGGTTTTCTTTCTCTCGTAGACAAAAGCTGTTAGGAGCATGGTATGACAGCTCTCACATCTGATCATCCCTAGCACAGACCTGTGATTGGAAGTGAAACTGACATTTTTAGAATTATAATATTTATGATAGTTGTACAAAATATTAAATGTCTGAAAGAGCAGATAAAATATTTTTTAGGGATTTCTGAATCTAGATTTCTCTGGCTGAGAAATGACACCTGTTATGATGAAAGTGATCATCTTTGTTAGTAAGTGCTTGCCCTTAAAAACACAAAACACACTTTTCGTTACTAAAATACATTGCTACATGTAATAAAATATTTAAAAAGTAGAGAAGGGAAAGGGGAAAAGTATCCTATTCAGAAACTTTTTCTTATATGTTGTTTATGTTATGGATTTTTTTTTAGATAAGCTAAATGTTACTGATTCTGTAATAAACAAAGTCACCGAAAAGTCTCGACAAAAGGAAGCAGATATGTAAGTAATATATCAAGTGTATACAATAAAGTAAATAAAATGTGACTGATATGAACTAATTGTAGACAGATTAGTAGCATCTCTGTCATAATTCTTTTACAAAGGATGTTCTTTTTTACACCTAAATCAATTCTTAAGTTTAAGTTAGGATATCCTATGCCTTTGTAAGTTGAAAATATAGATGAGTTTTCTTAAGAAATCTGTGCTGAAACTATAATTGTGTAAAATTCATGAAAGTGCTCTCAGGGTAACAGTGCTTGTAGATTTCAGTTTAAAATGTTAGAGTATAAAAAAAATGTCTCGTTTTTAAAGCTTATTAAGGATTGGTCCCTTTCATGAAGTAATTTTTTAAAATGGAAAGTGAAAGTTAATTGCTCAGTCGTGTCCAACTCTTTGCAATCCCACGGACTGGACATGCCCAGCTCCTCTGTCCATGGGATTCTCTGGGCAAGAATACTGAAGTGGGTTGCCATTTCCTCCTCCAGGGGATCTTCCCTACCCAGGGATTAAACCCGGGTCTCCTGCATTGCAGGCAGATTCTTTACCAACTGAGCCCCTGGAGGAGCCTTAAAAATGTAAGAGCAGATTTAAAACTAAATAGTTTAACTGAAAACAGTTTCCATTTACATTTCTGTTCTCAAAACCAAATATTTAAGATTTGGCTCACCTCCTATTGCTAATAACTCTAAAGCATTAACAATATGTTACAGAAAACAACACTAAGATCATAAAAATAGCAGTGTTAGAACTGAACTTAAAACCCAGTTTTCTTCTGGTTTATTATTACGCGTAAGGGATACCAGCTTTTTGAGAAACAGTGCATCTTATTTCACTAAACTGCCTGTTTGGATATTTATTAGTTTAGGTTAGTCTGTGAATTGAGTCACATAGTATGTGAGCCAAAGTAATCAGAGTCTGTTTTTATACAGTAGCTGTGTTGAAATGATAAAAGCTTGTTTCTTTGTAGAAAAGGACTCTGAAGAGAAAGCCTTATAAATTACTTTAATTCTGTACTAAGAAAATCATTAACGGTCTAAGAAACAGTACTTACAGACTTGTTCTTTTTCCAGCGTAGTTTGTTTTACCGCACTGCTCTTATTTAATCCTTCTGAAATATGGACGGAAGTTTTTTTTTCTTACTGCAGATACTCTCCCTTTGCCCTAGGGAACTGAACGGCTTGTGAAAGGCAGTGAAGTTTCACTCAAGGGTGAAACTACAACGAGGTTATGAAATGTGTTATTAAAGAACTACCTGCTTAGGAATATCATGGAACGATGTACATTTAGAATCTTTAGATTTTGGCTCCTCTGAATTCTGAATGTCACCTTTACTTTTTTGGTTTTGTCTTAGGTATCGCATCAAAGATAAGGCGGACAGAGCAACTGTAGAACAGGTATGGTGTAAATGAATGTGTTGCATGCTGTTTAAAGTAGTACTTCTGTCTTTGAATCATAATTTGCTTTGATCCTCCTTGCTTCATGCTAATGTCACCTAGAATTGCTTCTGTGTAAAATTGCTCATCCTTATAGTTTTGAGTTTAGAGATCTACATTTTGCTTTATTTCTAACAGCACTTTAAATAGATAAATTAGAATCATGCCCTGCTTCTATGGCCCATGAAGCCACCCAGCAATGCTTTCATCTTCTTGGGGGAAGCAGAACTGCCTGTAAGACCAGGAATCTTTTCTTTTGTCTTAAACAAGGTCTGCGGAAATTTTGTGAGCCTTCTCAGGAGATGAGTCAGGTATCTACCACAAAGTGTGTGTGTGTGTGTGTGTGTGTGTGTGTGTGTGTAGGTGTGTAGAGAAAAGGAGAGAGACAGATAATGCCTTCAGATATTCAATTAGAATCCCTTATTTGGTTTGGAAGTTAGACTTGTTTTATTCTTTATGCAGGAATGAGGGGGCAAACCCGACTTTCCCCACCATGTGTCAAAGCTTGTAATTGGATATTGGAATTGACCCAGGTATCTGATGGGAAGAAAGTGATGAAATAGGTCAGACCCTCACTTCTGCCCCCTGCCAGCCTCCTTACCCATCCCGTACACATAGCACAGACACAGTTTGGAGTAGTGGTATTCCAGAGCATTCCAAGTATTGAATTGAAGCCCTGTTGATCTACAGTTCCATGTCAGTTTCGGGTGTACAGCAGTGACTCAGTCAGACATGAATCTTCAGATTCTCTTCTGAGTTACTGAACAGGCACAGCAGCCTTCAAGTTCATTGCCTTCTGTTCATTGCCTTCTGTTGTGTTTTACTTGAGACTGACTGCTTTGACCTTGAAGGAGATAAGCCTTTCCCCGATTTACCCACCTCTAGCAGGGGTCGGCCAGCTCTTTACAGAGCTAAATGATAAACACTTCTGGCATTGTGGGTCACAGTTCTCTTTTTTCTTGACTACATCATGCCACTTGAGGGATCTTAGTGCCCTGACCAGAGATTGAACCCAGACCCTCTGTTAGAGTCCTAACCACTGGACTTCCAGAGAATTCCCAATTTTTTAAAATATTTCAATATGTAGAATCCCTTTTCGACTTGCAGGCTGTAGAGAAACCAGGCTGTGGCCGATTGGACTCATGAGCTGCAGAGTGCTGGTGGTCGCTTGGAGCTTTGTGTCCAGGGCAGCCGCCGGGCTGGCTTGTCGTGTGCTGGGATTGCACAGCACACCAGGCTTTGAAGACTGTGTGTGAGAAACAAGATAAGGCGCTCTCTGATAACTTCTTACTTTGCCGCTTGTTGAAATGATAGTGTTTTAGATATACCGGGTTAAATAGAGATTAATTTCACCTGTTTTCATGATGGCTGAAAAATACAAAGTTACCTCTGGTTTGATTGTATTTCTGGTAGTTGTCATGGGTCTGGAGTCAGTTTCTGCTTCCCTTGGACCTGTTGGCCTTTGATTTCCCCGACTGGGTGAACCTGCTGGTTTCTTGCCTCTCTGGCTCCTTTGGGTCTCATCTCACATTTTACTCACTGCGGATGAGTGAGTGAAACGCTGCCATCGCCACTCTCTCTTCGCCGAGCAGATCGCACAGTGCACTTAGTTCTGGTTTCGTGTCTAATGCTTCTGTGAGAGATACTCGGTCCGCTGTGTCTGAACATTCTACTTTTTCGCATTTCTTTTTAGGTGTTGGACCCCAGAACACGAATGATCCTGTTCAAGATGCTGACGAGGGGCGTCATAGCGGAGATCAATGGCTGCATCAGCACCGGAAAAGAGGTGAGGCAGGCTTTGGATGTCTGAATGTTTCCATGTTCGCTTTCTTACTTCAGATACCAAAGTGGAACTACAGTGCAAGCGGCAGTCGGCAGTCGCGTCCGACTCCCTGCAGCTCCACAGACCGCAGCCCACCAGGCCCCTCTGTCCATGGGGTTCTCCAGGCAAGGTACTGGGGTGCGTTGCCTTTCCCTTCTCCAGGGGACCTTCCCGACCCAGGAATCAGACCCTGGTCTCCTGCATTACAGGCAGACTCTTCACCACGTGAGCCACCAGGGAAGCCCCCCCAAAAGTGAAGCTCAGGCAAACTTAGTAAATAAACTGTGCCAAATCAGGATGGTTGAATCAGTGCCATTTCTTAAAAATGGCTGTGTTGGTGTTTATGGCTGGGAGGATCTATGCACAGAAGCGTGCCCCCGCCATGTGCCAGCCCATCCAGGCTTGCCCAGCGCTGGTTCAGATGGTCAGACAGTTATGATGGGGGCAGGGGTGGGGGTCTAGTCTCTGAGTCAGCACACGTCTTTCTCCATATGGCTGTGGAGAAAGACAGGCATGTTGCTTTTCAGTTAGCAACTTATTCTGTGAGAAGCAGTTCTCAGTGAAACTCACTTTACAAATCATGAGATATAAGAATGTCTTCAGATGTTTTCCACATACTTGAAATATAAAAATGTTTGAAACTACTCATGTGTGTACATGTATATATGTAGGTATTTAATTTGAAGACTTGTTTTTAAATTACTTTTTATTGAGGTATAGTTGATTTGCCATGTTGTGTTAGTTTCAGGTATACATCTGAGTGGTTCAGATATATATATATCTCGTGGGTCCTTGTTGGTTATCCATTTTATATATAATAGTGTGTATCTGTTAATCCCAGCCTCCTAATTAATCCTTCCCCTCTCCTTTCCCCTTTGGTAACCATAAGTTTGTTTTCTTTGTCTAACATATTTAAATTGTTCTTTACTATATATGTAAGTAGGAGGTATAGTTACTACACCTTTTAGTATTATGTTGTATATTTTAATTCACATATTCAAAAGAGGATGGTATTCTTTATGCATATTATTTCAGTTTACTGGACTTTTTTAACTTTCAAGGATAAGAGTCAAATAGATTGCAAAAGCAAAATATTATTTATATTTATTTAATACAGACTTAATTTATTTTGTTTTTGACTTAAAATAGGCTAATGTGTATCATGCTCGCACAGCAAATGGAGAGAGCAGAGCAATCAAAATTTACAAAACTTCAATTCTGGTGTTCAAAGACCGGGATAAGTACGTCAGTGGGGAATTCAGGTAAGCTCAGATTTTTTTTTCCCCAAGTGGCTTAATTTCTATATCCTAAAAAGTAAAAACTAGAATAATGGAATGATTGAAATAACAAGTATTTTTCTCATTCAAGATTTCGCCATGGCTACTGTAAAGGCAACCCCAGAAAAATGGTGAAAACGTGGGCAGAGAAGGAAATGAGGAACTTAATCAGGTGACTGTCGGGGGTTGGGGGGTGTGTGCGCTCGTGCACATGCATCACGTGACTTGGGGGTGTGTCTGTGTGTTCCGTGTCTGCCTGTCAGCCCTGGAGCTTCGCTCCCAGCAGACCTTGATCCTGCCAAAGCCAGGGACTCTCAGGGCTCGTCCAGTCCTTTAGATGTGAAGAGGTAAACAGGAAGTGTCTCTGGGCAAATAGGAACCACCTTCTCTCCAGGTCGTGCAAACCCATCTCGGAAGAGTTCTGCCATGACTCACGCTTACTGGGTCACGTGAAAGCCTTGGGAGCCACGTGAGGTTTCGAGTTTGCTGAGAGGGTGACAAAGAGCCAGTGGGATTTGGAGCAGGCAAGCGCCATGATGAGGCTGGGAGGGTGACGCGTCACCTGTGCGGGTGTTGGAGTTTGAGGCAGTTTCGTTGGGCCCTGGGCTCTGTCATATTCCCTCGTCTTCAGTCCAACTCGGGACACGCTTGGATATTCTTTTGGCACCTTTGTATCAAGTAAAGGCATCTTTAGGCCTCCTCATTTGAAGTTTTAAACATGCTTTAAATAATGAAGGTTTTCTATCTCTCTTTCAAATATTTTTTAACATTTTATTTGCTATATCTAGGTGTCATACACTGGGTATTTTTGTACTATGAAGTAAAGTCCGGGAGATAGTAAAGGACAAGGAAGCCTGACATGCTGCAGTCCATGATGTCCCAAAGAGTTGGACACGACTTAGCGACTGAAAAACAACCAAGTCTACTTGTTTGAAAGTTGTTTTGAAATCTTATGCTCAATTAGCGACTGGCCACGAGTCCACTATTTTTATTAATCATTGTTTACACTGATCAACTCAAAAGAGAATCGCAAACATACCTTCTGTGTTTCATCAGTTCTAAGGGGCCTGTGTCTTCACAGTTTTAACACCTCTGGCTTTGAACTGGGTGTTAGAGGCTGTGGGACCCAGTTCAATTGCCAGTGCTTCGCCATTCTTGGTGATGTGTAACGATGCCTCTTAGAGTCCTAGGCACCTTAGAGTTCATGAGATGAAGTAATAAATGGAGAGGCTTGGGTGCCGTTTGTTCGTAGCCCTGTCTGTCTTGTAGCTGCAAGTAAGCACACTGTCGATTGTTTCAGAGTAGACGCTTTAGATCGTTTGTTTCAGCTTCTCATTTGTCCTTTTCTTCTGCCTTCATATCACAGGCTAAACACAGCAGAGATTCCGTGCCCAGAACCCATCCTGCTGCGAAGTCATGTTCTCGTCATGAGTTTCATCGGCAAAGACGACATGTGAGTGCATGGGAGAGCTCGTAATTACATGCCCAGCGTTGTATTTTTAAGTGCTTTGAATCATCCAATATATGAATATTTCCCGTTTAAATAGTTCCTTTTGTCTTGGAATATTTTTTAATAAGTCTTTCCCACTCTATTAGTACATAGGGTTTTTAATTTGTTTAACCTTTTTAAGTCTCAAAATGCTTCAGAGCAACAGAGCTCACCTTGTTTTTCAGGAATGTCTTATGCTGGCAAAGCACCTGTTTGTGAACAGCTTTTTAGAACCGTATCTCTAGAGTGAACTAAACTGGTCAGTGATGAACGATAGAAGAAAAGAATGTGTAACAGTGTAGCAGGAAGCAAGAAAAACTTGAGTCTGCTTATCTGAATTGTTCACTTTATTTTTGTTCAAGGCCAGCGCCACTCTTGAAAAACGTCCAGTTATCAGAGTCCAAGGCTCGGGAGTTGTACATGCAGGTGATCGAGTACATGAGGAGAATGTACCAGGACGCCAGGCTGGTGCACGCGGACCTCAGTGAATTCAACATGCTGTGAGTGGGTGGGCCACGTGACCCTCCACGAGGCCCCTCGGAGCCTGTAGGGAAATGAACTAAATCCCAATCCAAGAAGTCATCTAAATTCTCAGTTTTCAAGTTGCCTTCCACAGGGTCACAGGGTAGGATGTGTTTGGTGGCCTCAGTCACAGGATTGACTGCTCTGATCACTGGTGGAGTTAAAAGGACTTGGGAAATTTTCTCAGTTTTCATCTCTTGTTAGTCACAGTGGCTCTTCTCCTTATCCACTTTGGTCACATTATTAGTGTCTTCTGTTGCTCTTAAAATTGAAAGTTTTAAACAAGATACAGGCAAGCAGCAGTGTGCCTTAGGCCCCTGTGCCTGGCCCTGGGGCAGTGTGGTGGCAATGTGGCTCAGCCCCTGTGCCCTGGCCCACGCAGGTACCATGGCGGAGGTGTGTACATCATCGATGTTTCTCAGTCCGTGGAGCACGACCACCCACACGCCTTGGAGTTCTTGAGAAAGGACTGCGCCAACGTCAATGGTGAGTGGAGACTGGGCTTCTCCCTGGTTTGTTTGCACCTGTGGCTCTATGCTCTGCTAAGCTGTTGATAGAGAACCATGGTACTGAATCATTTGACTCAGTGATACTGACACCCTCGGCTCAGTGATGGTGAATTTTATCTGTCTGTGAAGAGGTTGGAATAGCAACCTTTTCCCTCGCAGAGCCCTCACAAGCGTCTTCTCTGGCAGATTTCTTTCTGAAGCATGGCGTTGCCGTGATGACTGTGCGGGAGCTCTTTGAATTTGTCACGGATCCATCAATCACATCCGAGAACATGGATGCGTATCTCTCAAAGGTGAGGTGGGGCCGAGACTGGGAGGAACAGGAAGCAGCGGTAGTGGTGGCGTTTCTGTGTCACTTCTGAGGACTCGGGGTTTAGCAGCATTTTTGTTCATCATGACAGCTTCCAGAGACCTTTTCCTTCTGATTTCACAGATGAGGGATCAAACTGTAGTGTAAAGCCAGGTTTCTGGGTAATGGATATATGTTCTGTGGGTTGAATGTGAAGGAAGGTGATTTTTGTTTTCTTTCCAAGGCCATGGAAATAGCATCTCAAAGGACCAAGGAAGAAAGGTCCAGCCAAGATCATGTGGATGAAGAGGTAAGATTGATTATCTGTTATAGCCTTGGAAACACTTGTGTCTTGAGGTCTTTTTTTTTTTTTTTTTTTAATACATTGCTGGGGCATGATCTTGATTTTATTAGATATGCAGTATTTTAAATGATGATGATGTTTCCTTGAGATGTAACGTGTTACATGATTAAATTGACCCAAGTTGTGTAACTTAACATACCATTATATCCTTCCATTCCTGGCCTGTTTGCCCCTAGTCAGGCATGGAGAATATTTTTACAGAACCCACTGGAGGATGTGATTCAAGAAGGAAAAGCCAATTTTAGTCTGCTAATGTGAATTTTTTTTTAACTTTTTACTTTGTATTAGGGCATGGTCGATTAACAAACAGTGCTGTGATAGTTTCAGGTGAGCAGCGAAGGGACTCAGCCACGCATATACACGGATTCATTCTCCCCCAGACTCCCCTCCCATCCAGGCTGCCACATTGAGCAGAGATCCCTGTGCTATACAGGAGGTCCTTGTTGGTGACCCCATTTTAAGTACAGCCGTGTGTGTGTGTCCATCCCAAACTCCCTAATTATCCCTTCTCCCCATCCTTCCCCCCAGCAACCATAAGTTTGTTCTCAGACCATAAGTCTGCAAGTGTGTTTCTGTTAATGTGAATTTTTAAGGGATCTAAATGTTGATTCCCATAACGTAGATTTTATATATTTACGTTTGGTAAAAAGGAAGACTTTTTTTAAGATGTTGGGAGTCAGTATGTTTTTTGTGAAAGTGACCCATCACAGGCTTTTTAAAAAAAATAATCCTCAGAGCTCTTGGGGTGATGGGTGAGTATAGGGCACCCCATACTTCCCAGCTGTGGCGCAGGGCAGACGATATTCCCCCACGGAAGACCTCTTCCTCTGCCGTTTGTAGCCAGGCAGTGCTTGCTCACAGCAGCTCCTCTCTCTCCCACTCAGAAATGCCACTTTCTGGAATACAGAAGGAAAGAAGTGTTACTCCAAGGGTAACCGTTTATCAGTCCATGTTTTATCGTGAGTCACAGACTCCTGTGGCCCAGCACACAGCACGGGCCGCACCAGGTGTGCAGACAGCCTGGCTGAGACTCTGCACCGGCTGTGTGACGATGGTGATGACCTCTGTGACTGAGGCGTGAGCAGGCTCAGTGCACGCGAGGAGCCGTGACTCAGTCTCCTTTTCACTTTTCTTCTGCATCTGTTAGGTGTTCAAGCGAGCTTACATTCCTAGAACCTTGAATGAAGTGAAAAACTACGAGAGGGATATGGATATAATGATGAAACTGAAGGAGGAGGATATGGCCATGAACGCCCAGCAGGACAATGTGAGTAGCTTGGTTTGTCTTCAGCGAGTTCACCAGGGAAGCCGTGGTCTCCAGTGTTGCCTTTGAACTAGTAAGATAGCTCCTTCCCTTTGCACAGCGCGCCCTCTGTGTACATTGCTTGTGGAGGACGTCAGTCCACTGGTCTTTACGAAAGGAAACGAGTGAGGCCAACAGGCTGTAATCGCAGGAAAGGAAGATGTGTATAGAAGTCCAGGCTATAAACGGTTACTGTGCTAGATCCATCGACACATGTCTCAAGGACTGGAAAATTTTTTTCTGCTAAAGGACCAGATAGTAAATATTTAAGGCTTCGCAGTCCAAGAAACAAAATTGAGGCTATTGTATGGATCATTATATAATGAGAGAAAAAATTTCTCCCAAATGTTTGATGACATTAAAAATGCTTATAATATTGAATACATACAGCTTTTCATGATAATGACAAAGGGATAGAGTTATTTGGGGGAATAGAAAACATTACACTTAGCTGAGATTCAGAGCTAGGACTGCCTGTCACTGACTGGTACAGCTGTGTATCCATAAAAGCCCCCAGGCTGCAGGTGTGTGGAGGCCCCGGTGGGCGTGCAGCCCTGCTGTGGTTATGGAGAAGAACCACACCCACCCTAGAGGCTGTGTCCTGTGAGACACAGCTTGGACACCTTTTTATACTCACATGAAGTATCATTTAGCTGGCAACAGTATCCTTTCTTAATATTGCAGCATATTTCAGTGTTGAGTTTTATGCTGATTCTCTTTTTTTTTTTGTCTCTTTGGTTTTAAGATTCTATACCAAACTGTCACAGGACTGAAGAAAGATCTGTCGGGTGTTCAGAAGGTATGAAGAACAAGTATTCATTTACATGAAAACTCAAAAGGATATAAAATTGTGTGTCAGGTATTATTAGCATTGAAATAACAAGGGTGCACTGTTACTGGTATAGATACTTTCACGGTCCATGGCATCGTGTCCGTTCCTTTTAACCGTGAGACGAGCTGTGGGCGTGCGTGGTTTGTCGCTCACTCTGCCCCTGGATCGGTCTGCTGTTGTAGCTGAGGCGTCGATCCTTTGTGTATCCTATCTTCGCTGGTGAAGCTGTTAACAGTAACCACGTGCTTCTAGATGTTTCTATAAGCAGCTTAAAATGCCAGCAGCGTCTGGTCTTGCCCTGGCGCGCAGTCTGCTGAAGACCAGGCTCACGAGTCCTGCCATCTCACGCTGCAGATTCCGGTAGTGATTTTTCTTACAGCAGCTTTGTTGTATCTTAACATTTCAAACAGCAGAGATTAATTCTAATTTAAGCAGTAATAAAGGTGGTTCTTCTTCTGATGTTCTTAATGGATGTTCTTAATATGAAGGTTTGTGGTTTACATTTTGAAAGTTGACTGTCTTGTTTGTGGGAAGAATTGGACTAGGAGAATTCTTGGATTCTGCGTTTCTGGTTTTTTTGTGGCAGGTGTGACAAGGATAGTTGCGCATTGAATTCCAGAGCAGGAAGATTCTGTTACCACTGCAGGAAGCCTTTTTGTACCATCACCATGTAAAGATCTGTTTGTTTGTTTTTTTCTTATGGAAAGAAAGCCTCGTGCTTTAAAAAATGCTTCCTGCTGCTTTAAAAACTGCTAACCTTCAGGGAAAAAAGTGAACATGTTTTTTGTTTAAAGATTGTCTTCCCTCTTGGATTAACAAATGTTCCACTTGAAATTTAATCTGCAGGCCAACAGCTGTGAAGTTATCCAGATATGTTCACTTTTCTTTCCTATCTGTGTTCCAAATCCCAGCTCAGCCCTCGGAATGTGCTGCAGGGGGTGGAACAGTCCTGCCGTTGATCTGGGTGGCTCCCCGCGTTGGGAGCGTCCTCAGCCATCCTGGAATGGCTGTTTCAGGCTTCCTGCCGAGCGTGGATCCTGTTGTTTTGATGTTTCAGTACGGGATGTCATTTTCAAAGTCTGTCTGTGAGGCTGAAATCTGAATTCTGTCATTAACTCATTGAATGCCAGTAGGTAACTGGCTTGTTGAGAATAACATGGTCCTGTGATGTTTTCAAGGTCCCTGCACTCCTGGAAAGCCAGGTTCAGGAAGAGACTCGTTCTGATTCAGAAGATGCAGGGAGCGCGGAGTGCTCTGATACAGACTCTGAGGAGCAGGGGGATCACGCCGGCTCCAGGAGGCCCCCTGCCGACCTTGAAGTTGATAGAAAGGTTAGCTGAGAGCGCACGTTCCCACGTTTGTCAACACAACCATGCAGTCCCTTGAGGCTGTGTGCTCAGATGTCTGGATCAGAGTAGCTGAAGTATCAGTTTTTGGTTCCTGAAGTGTGAACTTGGCTTTGGTGGTAACATCATCTAGAGATGGGGCTTCTTCTAGGAGCCCTTGGGCACTGCCCAGGGCGAGGACACACTAGTTTC
>NW_011494625.1:2121683-2128377 GCF_000754665.1 Bison bison bison
CAGTGCATTGATTAAAAGTGGTTGTCATGCACTTGTGCAGGTGATGCTGGAGTGGCCCCTGTGGTGAATACCAAAAAACCATTCCAGGGACATTTTTACAGCCAGCTCCCTATTTTCAGAATCTCAGATATTTCTTCCACTGCTGCTTGTAGACATAAGAGATGCTACTGATGCAATGATCCATGACGGCTGAGTAACTGTTATTCTTTATTCTTAGCCTAATCCTTTAAACCCTGGAGAGTGTAGGTTCCAAGACTTCCAAGAGACATCCCCAGCTCCCTAGTGCACGTTCTCCCTTTGTCTCCTGGAAATACGTATTTTGTCTCTCATTCCAACATTTATTTCTGTTAGAATAAGAACCATATAAAGAAAAGGAGTCGCATACATTTAATAATGTCCCCATGGGCATCTGTGTTGATGGTCTTGAAATGTCTGTGAATAAATTGTAAAGACAGTTTTCACCCCCAGTTCCACCACCAAGCCATAATCATTTTCAGTTTTTTCCTGTGACACTCACTTTTTATCTTTTTACATATATTTAACAATTTAGTTGTAATAATAATATGACTACTCAGAATGAATGAAATTTGCAGACTTTTTGCTTTTGGTTTTTTTCGAACTTTTTTTTTTAAACCACTAATCGATTTATCGGTGTTGGGTCTTAATGGTGACACACATCCCATGGGCTGGCTGGCTGGGGCACATGAGGGACCTTCGTCCCCAACCAGGAGGGGGCCCCCCGCCCCTGGGCCTTGCACAGCAGATCGGTAGCCACTGGACCACCAGGAAATCTTCATACTTTTTATTTTTGTTTTACAGGAAAGAAAAAAGATGGTCAAGGAAGCCCAGAGAGAAAAAAGAAAAAACAAAATTCCTAAACACGTGAAAAAAAGAAAGGAGAAGGCAGCCAAGATGAAAAGGGGCAAATAGGACCAGGACCGTATCATGTTCAGTAATTTTCCATCAGTTACGTTTCGTGCCTGCGCACTGAGCTGCCTCTGGAGGACTGGTTATTGATTTTAGCCAAATGGTTTTTGCTGCAGTGTCCCAGAGGACCAGTTCTCATGTTTTCATGTAATTACGTAAACAGCTCTGAGCTCTATTGTCTAGGTCCATTCCCTAGCTCTATGTAGTATTGATAGAGGATTTACTTAAGTCATATTTTAATGACCTTTATACAATTTTATTTTTGTATATTTTTATCTTCTGCAATGTTGCTTTTAAAGCATTGTAATTATTTAAACATATTGAGCATTCCCGCCCTTTGTGTAAGTGTAAAGGCACTTTGGACAAATTTAGGCAAGTTGTTTTTGCTTTGTTTGTACCAAAGACCCACCTGGAATTATTGGACTAAAAGGCCATAGTTTCTACGAAAGGGAGATACACCGATACAGAGAATTCAGTTGGCTGTTGATCTCATCGTTCATTGCAGCTTCATTCTGTGTGTACTGACAATTATTTATAGTGTACTTTTCATCTTTACTATTCTTCTCTGAGCTAGCACCTCCCAGTTCATAAGCTATTTCACATTCAAATATGTGGCCCATTCATTCATTCATCAACATTTGGGTATTTAGGTTTGGGAGACAGCAGTAAATCAAAGGCAAATTCCATGGATAATCCTGCTGCTGCTGCTAAGTCGCTTCAGTCATGTCCGACTCTGTGCGACCCCATAGACGGCAGCCCATCAGGCTACCCAGTCCCTGGGATTCTCCAGGCAAGAACGCTAGTGGGTTGCTATTTCTTCTCCAATGATGAAAGTGAAAAGTGGAAGTGAAGTCGCTCAGTCGTGTCCAACTCTTAGCGACCCCGTGGACTGCAGCCTACCAGGCTCCTCCGTCCATGGGATTTTCCAGGCAAGAGCACTGGAGTGGGGTGCCATTGCCTTCTCCGTGGATAATCCTAGTTTTCCTTAAATTGAAGCTTGCACTGACTTGGATCTGTGGGTTACTGAGGGACAAGCAGGGTCAGCTGTGTAAAGCAGCCAGAAGTTACTGCCTTCAGGTAGTTTGCATTTTCATAGGCAGACAGTGTATCAGCCTAGTAAATTCCATGGAAGAAATAGCACTGCTTGGGGCAGAGGAGGTATGCACGTTTAGAAGAGGCCATATTTGGGCAAATACTTGAAGGCTGTGACTTGTGTGCCTGTCGGGAGAGAATAATGGTCCAGGCAAACAGACAGCAAGTGCAAAGGCCCTGAAGCAGAAGTGTGCCTGAAATGTTCAGACACCAAAAGCTAGGGCATCGTAACCACGTGGGGGGCATCGTAACCACGTGGGGGGCGAGGGCGGGTCAGGGAGATGGGACATAGCGGCTTAGACCGGGTGGTGGTAGGCGCCTGGAAGGTTTTGAGCAGAGGAATGACGTGGTCTGACTTGTTTTTAAAGAATTGCAGTCACTCTGACTTCCATGGAGAATCGACCAGGAGGCAAGGGGTAGGGGCCGGCTGGGTGTTCATCGTGACTCGCGTGAGAGGTGGCGGTGGCTTGTTCATCGTGACTCGCGTGAGAGGTGGCGGTGGCTTGGCATAGGATGGTAGCAGTGGACACGGAGAGAGGCCTTTGGACTCTAAGTACAGGAGCTACAGGGTGTGTCATGAGAAACGCCGGTTTTAGCCGTGGAATCTCCCCTAAACTGGAGCTTGCCCTGCTTGTTTGAGAATCAGTGGGTTATTGAGGGAGGGGCAGGGTCAGCTGAGGTCTTAAATTTTAAGCAGACAGCTTAAATTTTATCTTCATAATAGTGTCCCTTCTTGGCTTGAAGTTCAAATATGAAATTCCAGCAAAACACAGTTGTGTCTCCTCTGAAATATTCTACAGTGAACACAATGGAGGAGAAGACAGACAGGTGGCTGAGCGACGCAGTGCCCTTGTGAGGGGGTCACCTTCAGCACCCTCTGGCTTTGGCCTGTGCTGGGCCTCCTCCCCAGCCAGGTGTGCTTAATCCAGGTGGTCAGGCTCCTCGGTGCCATCTTTGCTGAATCGAGTGCAGTTGCTGGGTTTGGAATCAGTTTCCCTGGGCAGAGCCAGTGTTGCCCGGCTGGCCAGTCTTCATCCCAGGCTGCCAAGAGGAAGTGGCTTGTGGTGCGCTCGGACGGGACCTGCAGGGGAATTCTGGCTCGAAGCGCCTCCTTCCTGACAACGTGCTGATGTGGCCTTTTCCCCGTCTGGATTCTGGGCTGTAGCTGTGGCTGAGCGGGAACCACCAGTAGCCTTCTTTCGGGACGGGTCTGATGCCACTTCCCTTGTTTGACTCTCACCAGGAGATCTGGAAGAAGGAGCCCCGTCTTAGGTAAATGTCCAGAGCGCCTTTCTGGCTCCAGTTGCAGTAGAATTTGCACACCTGATGGGTTTGGTGTCCCTGAATTACTGGTTGTGCAGTGACTTTTCCCTTTGCAGGGGTGAGCTTTGGGGGTCTCTTGGCCCAAAGGCTGGGACATCATTTTGTCCACTTTGGACATAGCTGGTTTTCTGTCCTCTATTTCATCGATTTTCTAATCCCTTAAAAAAGTGCAGGCGTTACTTCTCTCAAAGTTGACTGTGAGGGATCTGGGTGGTTTCATGGAAGCGCGGAGTCACAGTGGTCTCCTCTGCGGCTGGAGTCCTTATTTTTCCTTTGATGAAGCAGTTCAGGGACAGGCCCTTTCCCCCGCCCAGGAGCACAGCATTTGAGCCTGGTCTCAGAGTGAAGAGGTAGGTGGGTGCCACAGCCGACATCCAGTTTTCTTCAACTTTTGCTTCTCTTTTATGATGGTGGACTCAAGGTTGGAGAGTTTTGTAGTTTGGTACCAAGAATGGTTGGAGAAGATCTGTCCTTTGTGTGAGTTTCTATTGAGTTCAGTGCAAGCAGCTTGCTGTTTCTTGGTTGCGGGCCCATCCTGTTTTGTGGCTATGATTTCAAAGCTGAGAAAGTTCTTCTAGAAGCTGGTAAAAAAAATTCAGTCGAAGGGCATCTTGAGTGTCATGGGCTCTGAAGGTTGACATTTCTAAAAGTCCTTTTTGTTTTCAAGAGCTTAACAGATCTTCTGATGTTTGGTTGTGTGTACACATAAAATATTCAGGGCTTGACTTGGACTTCTGGGGCTTGCTTTTTGATGATGTGAAGGTCACGTGAATCAGCAACTACAGCAGATCCTCGCTGTATAATTTCCTGTGAAGATTTCCTGTGACCCTGTCAGATAGATGAGGTTTTCAACCACTGGTGGTCATAAAACAGGAGTGCTCCATGTTTTCTGTTTCTTGAATCAGACTAGGTCGTTACATGCCCTGCATTTTGGTTGGAGTTTTTAACTTCCATATGCTTTGGGTTTGTGTTGCCTTGGACATAAGGGCATTTATTGGTGTTCCGGGGGCGGTTATAATATTGGGTGGGTCTGGAAGCATCTAAGCTGGTTTCCAAAGGAAAAGACAGCTGTCCCACAACCGTGCTCCCCAGAGATCTTAGTCCCAGCGGAAGCGCTGTGGGAACCTCTGGGCTTGAATTTGAAGAATGAAGACTTGTGGACTTTGTGACTTTGGTTTTCATCTTTCCTTCACTTTCTGTATCACTCTGCTTCCTGCTGTGACGGCTGGCAGCCGCGGCCGCTGGGAGGGGGCCCTCGTACCACCTGGAGGAGCCACACAATACCCTATTTCCTTTTTTTCCAGAGTAGCAAGGGTGTCATCTGTGTGAGCACAGCTGTCTCCAGCTCTCTGAGCGCTTTCTGCCTTTCTTATCACCGGGTAGTAATTTCAAGGCCAAGCAACTTGATCATCTCGGGGTAAAACTTGACCCTTTACACACCCTTTACACCCACGTCGCTCTCCTGGGGTCGTGAACCCGTCGTGGCAGGATGGCAGGTCCCTGGGCCCGGGTGCCTCAGCTGGAGGGGGGCAGGCAGGGGCGGCTGGTGAAAGCTGCCTGGGAGCAGGCGCCCCTGTGGCTCGCGTCTGCGGTATAGCGGGGGGTGTGAGTGGCTGCCTCGAGGAGCGGAGGGTATTGAAGGCTAGACAATCAGGGGACCTAGGCTGGTGTTTTGGAAGGACCGTCCTGGGTTAGGACAGGCCTGGTTGTCTGTGAGAGACATGTGTGAGTCTCCAGCAGGGCCGGGGTGTGGGCCGGCCACTGATGGGGGGTGAGTGGTGTCTGATGACATCACTACCGTCCGGCCAGCCAACATTTAAATGGGGCAAGGAGAGGGGTCCCCCAGAGGGGCAGTTGAGGATACGAGGCGCTTTGCTGGCGTCGGACGCCACATGGGTCCCACACGGCCCTGAGGGAGCGTCTCAGGGTGGTGAAGGTTTGGGAGCCTGACCCCGTGAAGCAGGCACGTGCCACCAGCGTGTGGAGTTCAGCACCGTGCCTGCTTCGTGGGGCTCCTAAGAGGGACGCTGAGAGGAGCTCAGGGGAGCTTGGCCAGGGCTGGATCAGGCCAGTGAAAGGGAACTCAGCCACTGACTCTTCGGTGTTCCCGCAGCGGTGTGAAAAGAGGTTCACGGAATCACCTAGAAGGTACCTTGCCTCTCCCCAGAAAGGCTGAACTTCAACCTACAAAGCCTCTTGCTGTGGTTGGCAGGTTACAGGAAACACGAGCTCACAGGAGCAGAATCCACGATGCTGGGAGGATGTGGTCAGTGGAGTCAGAAAAAGGGCAGCAGGGAGGGAAGGAGCCAGACGTCTAATAAAAAGGAAAAGAGGTCTAAGAGACGTGTCCCAGTGCTGTGGACTTCAGCTGGACCCTGGTTAGATGAAACCAGTTGTAAAAAGATGGGCTGTTTGGGATTTCTTTTCAGACAAACAGGGAAAACTTAAGCATGGAGGAGGTGTCACGTGATAGTAAGGGATCGTTCGAGCAAGGGATCGTTTGTTTCACCAGATACGATAGTGGTATTTGTGCTTGAAACGGTTCCCTCAGAGCCTGGACGAAAGTCTCACTGGGTGAAATGAATAGGATGCCTGTGATTCAAAATTCTCCATCCTTCCTGACTCCCCGAAGGACAGCGGTGAATGGTCAACAGTTGCTGAGACAGAGTACTAAAGGGTGTCTTGGGATTCATTACACTCTTCTCTCTCTTACAGTTTCTGTAAGAAAAGAGCTGGGGTTTTTTTGAATCGAAGTCTATTAAGTACTTAAAACAGGGCCTGCCACATACTTGTAATGCCACATACTTGTACTGTATTATACAAGTGTCTGCATTTTTATTTTGTTTGTTCTTTTTAAGTAACCTTTTTTTTTTTTTTTTGCCCGGTCTTTAATTGTTTAATCATCTGGGCCAAAGAGGAAGGCCTCAGGAGGACTGTTAGTGCCTTCTGGTACCGGCCCAGCTCGGTGTCCCCTGACATGCCTTTGGTTCTGAGATTCCGTTTCCCCTGGTGGAGGCAGTTCCAGAACATGTGTGCTGAGCTGCCCTGAGTCTCGGTTCTGCCCAGCCTGCCCATCCCCTTCGCAGTGACCTGTCCTGACCACTCCTGGCGTGCGGTCTGCCCCCTCAGCTGAGGCCCCTGCAGTCCTCGTGACCTTTTCGTTTTTCTGAAGCTGCTCTAACTGACAGGCTGGCCCCGTGTTACCGCACTTCGCAGACACCGAGACTGTTTTACTGATTGAAGGGCAGTGGCAGCCCCGTGCGGTGCATCTGACTGCCGTCCCTGGCGCCGTCTGCTCACTCGCACCCCTGGCCACGTGGTGGTTCTCGCTTTCAAACCCTCTGCCAGCAAA
>NW_011494625.1:2128477-2143363 GCF_000754665.1 Bison bison bison
CTGCCAGCAAAAAGGTTACAGCTCGCTGACAGCTCGGGTGATGGGTAGCATTTTTAGCAACAGCACTCAAGTGTGAGCATCACTCTTATATGCACTGGGAAACCAAACACTCCGTGTAACGTGTTTTCCCGCGATAGTCGCTCTGTGTCACGGCTGGGAGCCGAGCACACGGTGCGTCCGTGCTCTACCTGTGCGTGCATGTCTGAGATTTCCTTACACATGTTGTGTGTCTTTCCCTCACCTCCCAGCCTCCTAGAATAAGCTCCACTTTATTAAAGACTGGGCAGGGGTTTTTACCTTTGTTCAGTTTTGTGTTCCTGCACCTAGAATTGTGTCTAAAATACCATAAATGCTCAATAAATACTTAAATGAATGAATGATATACTGTGTTTCTTAAAGATGGGGCTGTGACATCAATTGCGTCTCTCTCCCCCCACCCTGCCACTGCGATGACTAGGAGCTGATGTGGGTTGACTCGTGCCCTCCAGCCCTCTGTTCGGTGACCAGGTCTCGCCACTTTAAGGTGACCGGCCTGAGCGACGTCAGGGACGGGGCCGCCCCTGCAGCCTTCTGTCCCCAGAACCTTGGCATCAGCACAGCTCCCCAGCCAGGGGAATGGGTGCACCTTAACTGGGACTGTTGCTTTGACTTTGCCCACGTGAAACCGTTTGACACCAGTGTTAGCCGAGTGCTTGGGCAGCCGTGGATCAGCTGATGCGTGATTCAGAAATCCCAAGTCACTGTAGCATGGGAGAGCGGGAGGCCTGGTAGAAGCCCAGGCTTCTGTGCACACGTGCCGCCATCTCTTCCCAAGCACAGACGGGAAGTTTGAAGAGGTACTGATTACAAGAGGTGGTTCTGGTGGTATCCTGTGAGAATCGTTCCAGATACAGATGTATTTTTGTGGGGTGGGGTGTTAGCGCCACTTCCTACTTTCCCATCTTGACCTCCTCCTCAAGGGAAGGTCCTAAGCTTGAACATGACCTCCGCTTCTCTGAGAAGCTGATGACCTCCCACAGCGACACACAGGGCATGCCCTAGTCCCAGGGGTGGGCATGAATATCGGGAAGCGCTTAGTCTGGCCCAGCCTGGTTTCTTTCACTGAATGATACCGAGACATCAGTAGCGACGCTGGGAGCCTGCCCCCTGCCACCCAGCATGTGAGCGTGGTCCAGGCTTGCTGGGGTGGGGAGGGGATGCTGGAATGGATAACCCACCTTGCTTCACAGGAGAATTTCTCATCACACAAGATGGTCATCAAATTTCTTCTTTACAATTCTGTTATTTTAAAAACCGTAGCCTAAGTGGATGACTCTTAACGAAGGGAGATATGAAAAATGTATTTTTTAGAAAAAGGGTCTCAGGAAGGCTTGAGGAAGAAGGAGTGAAGCACAAAGAAAGTACGTGTGAGGGCAAATAATTAACAGCCATCGATTGTTAAAATAACTCTTTTATGAGTCCTGGATATTGCTAAACAAAATGCTGTCATTTTATCAGGATGACCAAACGCGCCTCGGATTTCATGCTCAAAGACGTCTCATGTTTTTTGCATAGATATGGCACATTTTATACATCTACTTGATTTCTGGCTTTATATAAAATTGATAAAGCAACTGACAAAAAGTGCAGCAGATCAATATGTTAGAACAGGTCCTTCAGAGGCCAAGGGACCAGGTTACAATTACATCTCTTAAGAGTTTGTTTATTAAAAAACGCGCTGAATGGGCTTAAGGTGTCAGTTACCACACAGGCAGCTTTGCTTCTCACTTGTTTCATAATCTCATAAGGAAGGTTTTTTGTGTTTCAACCCGTGCACCATTTTTTGTGATGGGGATTCTGTTCATTGTCCTGCAATAACTTTTGCTCCTCTGGAGGGAGGTGTGCGCCTACGTTCTCATCATGAACGTCCTGCGAACTCCAGGAACCTGCTGTGGGCTGTTGACTGCATAGGAAGCAGAAGGCTGGTCAAGTTCACGTCTTTCCATTCCTCTTAAAGAAGGATTCAGAGCTTTTCTCATAGCTCAGTCGGTAAAGAATCTGGCAGCAGTGCAGGAGACCTTGGTTCGATCCCTGGGTCAGGACAATTCCCTGGAGAAGGAAATGACAACCCACTCCAGTATCCTTGCCTGGAAAATCCCAGGGCCAGAAGAGCTTGATGGGCTGCAGTCCATGGGGCTGCAAAGAGCTGGGCATGACTGAGGGACTAACAGTAAGAAGGATTAAACTAATGGATCCTGATGAGGGTGCGTGCTTGATGGTTGATGTTTAAACTAGTCCTTTGAAAGAGCTGCTCAATAACTTTTCCTGAAAGTCTTTTTAACCAGGAGTTGTTTGTTTTACTTTAAAATTAGACACATAGAAAAGAACATCAACTACACACACAAAGACTTCTCAAGTTTTAGACTACAAATTAATTAAGAAAGAACTGTAAAACTTAGACTAAAAATAAAAATAAAGCAACTCCAATAAAAATTAATTTAAAAAAATGATGACCCAAACATAGGCACGTAGTATTCAGTGTTAAAATCACATTTTAAATGAAGAGCCTTGGACTGGGAGTCTGACCTGTTGTTAACTGGGAGGCTCACTTCGCCTTTCTGGGCCTCAGTCTCCTCATCTGCGAGGTGAAGCCCCTGGTGGTTCCTGAGCTGTACTTGCCACGTGCGACCTCTGGGTCCTTGCCTTGGTGCTAGTCTGGATCGCAAGTGTAAAATACACAGCAGGTTTTGAAGACTTAGTACGAAAAGAATATCAAGTAACTTAGTAATGTTGGATACTGACTACTATATCAGTATAATAATACTCTGCATATATTGGGTGAAATACAGTAAATTGGAATTAATTTCACCTTTGTTTACTTTTTTGTGGGGTAGGTAATTTTAAATGGTGTATGTGACTATGTGGTGTGTAGGACAGAGTAAGGGATGAGCGAAGGAAGGAATGAGCAAAATTTTCCCCAGAATCTATCTCAACCAATCGTCTGTAAGACAGTTCCAAAGTTTTATGTTCAAATGTGTGTGTGTGTGTGTGTGTGTGTGTGTGTATATATATATATACATATATAATTTGTGAAAGTAAAATTGCCATTCAGGTGGCTTAAATACCGATCATATATATAGTGTATGAGGGGAAATAGGGCTCTTAAAAAGTGTTAAACAAGTAAAAGGCGACATTAAAACTTGTTCCTACCCTTCCACCCCAGGATTTTGTGACCGTCTTGGTTTGCTCCTCAAACTTTTCTACCAGAGGGATTCACTGAGGGGCCTCCCTGGTGGGCCCGAGGTTAAGACCTCACCTTCCAGTGCAGGGGGTGAAGGTTCAATCCCACATACCTGCGGGGCCAAAAGCCAAAAAGGTATAAAAAGTAATATTGTAAAAAATTCAATAAAGACTTTAAAAATGGTCCACCGTTAAAGAGGGAAGAAAAAGAGGTTTCGCTGAGACACAAGAACTCAGCCCGAAGCTGCCTTCCTCTCCGCCTCCAAACAGGACTGGTTTTTCCAGATCTCTTGTTTTAGCTTAAAAGACAAAATCCATGTGAGTTTTGCATTCATAATAAATTTCTGTTAACGTTTGGGAAAAGTCTTCAATTACTGTCAAGTAACGTCAGTGCTCTGGGAGGTGGTACCCCTCGTTTAACCCGAGGTCCCCTTGGTCCACGTCAGGACCATCGTAATCGTATCTGAGGACGATTGACTGCTAGGACGTCCCTGGTGGTACAGTGGATAAGAACCTGCCTGCAAAGGACACGAGCTCGATCCCTGGTGTGGGAAGGTCCCACCTGCCCCAGAGCGACTAAGCCTCTGTGCCCAACTACTGATCCCGTGCTCCAGAGCCTAGGAGCCCCAGCTACTGAGCCCAGTGAGCCTGTGCGCCACAAGAGATGCCACCACACTGAGGAGCCTGCACACCACAACTAGAGAGGCTCCTGCTCACTGCAACCAGAGAAAACCCACGCAGCAGTGAAGACCAAGCAACCAAAAATCAAATACATTTTAAAAAATCCATTGCTAGTAAGGCTAGTGTAGGAGGACTGTGGCTTGTAGAGTAACAGTGTCCATCTTCTTGCGGTAAGAATTAAATGAGATTTAATGCAGACAAGTCATTTAGCACACAGTGTCGCTAAAAATTATTAGCTAGTTGCTAATAGGTGGTGTTCCATATAAAATAGGACAGAGACTGAAGGATTGTCCCAAGAGGATTCTGACTCTACCAGGCTGGCTCACAGCAATGATTGTATCAGCACTGCTATAGAACCAACGGGATCACCCATTTCATTTACAGTTTTGTTCATGTTTAGGCAGGTCTTAGTAGGAGCCTACATGTTCTAACTGAAAAGGTCCCAGATCGCAATTAAGAAACCCTGAAATTTAATCCGGGAGCCTCCTTTTTATTTATAGTTTATAGCCTCTGAAGAATTGTTAAATGGTCTTTAGTAAACAGCATGTTCAATACTATTGATAAAAAGAACAAAGCCATTTGGAGGAAGAGAGAAGTGAACTAACAAAAACCTATAGGCTGATACGGGCTTCCCAGACAGCTCAGTGGTAAAGAACCCACCTGCCAATGCAGGAGCCACAGGAACGAGGGTTTGATCCCTGGCTCGGGAAGATCCTCTGGATGAGGAAATGGCAACCCACTCCAGGATTCTTGCCTGGGAAATCCCATGCACAGAGGAGCCTGGTGGGGGTCCATGGGGTCTCAAAGAGTGGGACACGACTGAGCAACTGAGCACGCATGCATAGGCTGATATACCTGCTGCCTGGCTGGATTTCCCTGTGTGTTGGGCTTGGGAAAGTCATGTGACATAAGTCCTTGTCTCCTCATCTCCTTAATAAGGGTGTTTGCTAAGGCCTCTTCCAGTTGCAAGTGTTGAACTTGCAAGTCAGACTGTCTGATTCCAAATTCCACCTCCCTATTTTCTAGTTGAATGGGCAAACCAAGCTGTCTGAACTTGCTCCTTCATCTGAAACGAAGACAGTGTACTCAGTAATTGGTTTCCTCTCAGAATTCGAGGAAATGTTAAGGCAAGTTCCCTGGCAGTGTCCGTATCTTGCTTTGTTTCCCTCTTCCAGAATGAATACGTTTTATTTCACAAGCAGGATAATTGGGAACCTAAAAGATGAGGACTCTAGAGCGAGTGGCCCAAGTCCACAGACAGCCTTGGGAGCAGAGAGGAGAAAATGGCCGTCACCACAACACGTTGCTTCCAGAAGAGTCTTAAGAGCAGACGAGGGGTGGGACTTGCCTGGCGGTCCAGTGGTTAAGACACTGTGCTTCCCCTACAGGGGGCACAGGTTTGATCTCTGGTCGGAGAAGTAAGATCCTGCCCTCCACGCAGCGGCCAGAGGGGGAAAATCTAGCTATAAGCAATTTCTTGGAAAAAGAGCCAATGAGGGGTTTTATTTCATCTGAAGATAAATTCACACCAAACTGTACGTAGTGAATATCTGGGGCGCGAAACGAGGCGGAGGGCAGAGAGTGTCGGAGGGGTGGGGTGGGGAGCGAGGAGATGCTTAGAAAGGGGAGGGTGGAGGAGCCCGGCGGCCAAACTTCCTGACTTAGCAGTTCTGCGGGGCGGGCTCCGCCCTGGCTTAAAACGGTGGGAGGAGTCGGCGTCATCCTTTTAGGAAGCCGCTCCCGGCTTTGGGGCCTGGGATCTCGGGCGTGCTGCTTGGGGGCTCAGGCAGAGCTGGTTTGGGGAGCTGGCACCCACACCTAGCACCCGAGCCGGAGAAGCTGGCCTTCCCAGTCAGATGAAGGGGTGAGCGCTCCCCCCAGGAAGTGGGCCGGGGCCGAGGCCGCCCCTCTCCCCGGGGGACCCGAGCACCCCAGGCAAGCTGGCCACGTAGTCTTAGGATTCTCCAGGAGATCCGTGGGTTGGTTTGCAGAGTGGTTGCTTTCTGGTTTTGCTCTCTGGCTGGCTTTTGTTGGGTTGATTGGTGCGTTTGAGGCACAAGGCAGCCTACGGAGCATCTAGTTACCCAGCTTGGTATTGTTTAGTCCCTAAGTCGTGCCCACCTCTTGGTGACCCCGTGGACTGCAGCCCCCCCCAGACTCCTCTGTCCTTGGGACTTCCCAGGCAAGAATCCTGGAGTGGGTTGCCATTTCCTCCTCCAGGGGATCTTCCGGATCAGGGCATGTAACCCAAGTCTCCTGCACTGCAGGTGGATTCTTTACCACTGAGCCACCAGGGAAGCCCTGGTTACCCGGCTTAGTGGAAAGCAAAAAGCGGGGCCCTTGCTTTCCCTGGGAAGCCCCCCTCTGTTAGGACCTTCCCCGCCCCTCCTGCAGGAACTTCACTGCTTCTTCCCCAGTTTCTGAACAAGTCTGCTTTGGGTTTGCTGGCTTTTAGGCTGCGCCTGCCAGCCTAAAGAAAGCGGCCTCAACAGAAAAGCAGTGAGCAGCCCTGGCCCTTAGCTGGATCCACTCTCCCAGCATCTCTGAATACCCTTGATCTTGGGGCGTGGCTTTGAGGCCCCAGGATGGTGCAGAGAGGGCTGGAGTCTGGGCCTGGGGCACAGAGAGCGCGTTTTCTGGGGACAGCTCGCCAGAATGAGGCAGTTTTGCAGGGTGTCAGGAGAAGGAAATCTGGCTCTCTTGACTGGAACAGGCTTATCAAGAGTCCCTGGAATAAAAGGGGGAAAAAAAAAACCCTTCAAAGATCTTGACGATGGGAAAACATTTCTGTGACAAAGAAAGGGCAAGGCCCTATGAGAAGGCAAATGCAGAAAAGATCCCTGAACCATTGCATTTGGAGTTTGAAATTTCAGCTGTTTCTGTCTTCAAGCCCCCGGAGGCCCCGCCCAACCTCAGCAGGTGCTCCTGGTCCACCTGCCTCAGGCTGGGCTCCTGCCAGCCAGTATCAGCCCCCTGGCAGGCGCAGAAATCTGTTTTCCAGACCACGTGGATTGAGGGGAGAGGAATCCGAGGAGGCAAATTAGGGGTGCTTTGGATGCAGCTGTTGAAGGCTGGGTGTGTGTCCATGCCTTAAGGCAGTGTGAGCCCCGCCTGCACGTGATGGAAACCCAGGTGTCCCCAGAAAATAAAGGACAATGAAGGAGGTCACCCAGGCTTCCCAGGTGGCGCCAGTAGTAAAGAACCTGCCTGCCAATGCAGGAGATATAAAAGATGTGGGAAGATCCCCTGGAGCAGAAAATGGCAACCCACTCCAGGATTCTCAGCTGGAGAATCCCATGGACAGAGGAGCCTGGTAGGCTACAGTCCATGGCATTGCACAGTCAGATATAACTGAGTGACTGACACGCCTGAGATCCCGGTGCTGCCATTTCCCGCATCTTTTCAGGATCCTGGGCTAGAAGTCAAGCTGTGCTCAGCTTCCCTCATTGGTTACATTCAACCCTTTCACTTCAGCCAAGTTACTTACCACGGGTCCACCTTTTCCAGCTTCCAGAGTTTTATATTGTCTCCTCTCTCATTCTCCCTGGTCCTGCGCCACTTTTATTTCTTTGGTTTTTAGCATTTCAGGAGGAATGAAATGAGCTAAATGTGCTCATCATGGGTCTTTATTCAGAACCGCATCTCAGACTCTAACAGACCTGTCTGATTAAGGAAGGATACACAAACACCACAGAGGCAGCCTGGACATCTCTGACTTTGTTGGTGTGAGCTCCTAAGAGAAAAGGAAGCAAAAAATGTTACATTTGGATGAATGTGTAATTGTTTTATTGCTGTGTTATTCTAAGAGTCTTTTCAAAGCCTGCCAAGGAAAGTCAAGGAGAGGTAGAAATAACATGGACAGATCTCAGGTCTCTCTCTCTTATTGATAAAGCTTTAAAGATCATACCTATCTTCACTTACGATAACAAAGACAGAAACACGAGAAGACAGGCTTACTTGGTGGGCAGAGGACTGGCAGAATTTTATTATTCACATTGTTTAGAATTGCCAGCACATGGTGATAATAAAAAGCAGTTTTTGTTGTTTGGTTGATCAATCACGTCCAACTCTTTGCAGCCCTTTGGACTGTAGCCTGCCAGGCTTCTCTGTCCATGGGATTTCCTAGGCAAGAATACTGGAATGGGTTGCCATTCCCATGACTGCAGCCTGCCAGGCTCCTCCATCCATAGAATTCTCCAGGCAAGAATAGTGGTGTGGGTTGCCATTTCCTTCTCCCAGGGATCTTTCCGAGCCAGAGATTGAACCTGTGTCTCTTGCATCTCCTGTGTTGACAGGCTGATTCTTTACCAGAGAAGCCCCAATAAAAAGCAGAGGGAGTTTTAATTGGCTTACTGCTGTCTTTAAAATCATTGCAGACAGAGCTGTCTCTTACTGTCTGCACCTGAGCTGACATCTCCCTCTCCTAAGACAGTGCTGATTGGAGGTTCTGGTTGAGGATCCTGGAAAAAGAAACCTGTTGTGATGATGTGGAGATATCAGACTTCAGGCAGAAAATGGCAAGTTTCCAGGCTTTCAGAAATTTTAAAACTTCAGAAACTGTAAAAATTATTGGTGGTTCTTCATGTTATTTCCAGAGAAGGCAATGGCACCCCACTCCAGTACTCTTGCCTAGAAAATCCCATGGATGGAGGAGCCTGGTAGGCTGCAGTCCATGGAGCCGCTAGAGTCGGACACAACTGAGTGGCTTCACTTTCACTTTTCACTTTCATGCATTGGAGAAGGAAATGGCAACCCACTCCAGTGTTCTTGCCTGGAGAATCCCAGGGATGGCGGAGCCTGGTGGGCTGCCATCTATGGGGTCGCACAGAGTCGGACACGACTGAAGTGACTTAGCAGCAGCAGTAGCAGCATGTTATTTCATCTCTGTAAAATCCTGCAGGTGGAAAGAATGTGTTTCCTCGTGTTCCCCTTCCTTTAGTCCTGCGTTTGATGCCTATGTATTGAGACCCGATTGTATGCAAGCTCTGTGCTGAGACTTGCCTCAGGGCCTAGCTGGAGAGAGGGGTGTCTTTTTAAAAAATGCACTGGAGGCACAATGTGGCACGTGAAGGTTTTCTCCGCTACAAGGTTTGGAAGAGACCCAGGGAAGAACGGTATTGATTTCGCCTGGGGGCGCAGGTTGCCTTCAGCTGGAGAGGGCATTGAGTGAGCCAAGGGCTCTGGGCAGAGACGGGTTGTCCCTGTGGGAAATGAGATCATTCAGGATGGCTACTCAGGACAAGTGTCAGGGCCGAGGTGTGTCAAAAGAATTTAAAGTGGATTTTTAAGGCAAGTGATTTTCAAAATCAGGCCCAGCACAGGGGACTACTCTCTTAATACTGGCTGGAAATCCCAACACGGCCTTTCTTGGATCCTCTGAATCTCCATTTTTTTTAAAAAAAAAAAGCTCTCAGGTCCATTGACGTACATACACTACCAGGTGTAAACTAGATGGCTAGTGGGGAACTGCTGTATAGCACAGGGAGCTCAGCTCGGGGCTCTGGGATGACTAGGGGGCTGGGAGAGGGGAGGAGAGGAGACGTATATGCATACACAGAGCCGACTCACATTGTCGTTCAGCAGAAACAGTTAAACTGTAAAGCAGTTACGCTCCAATTAAAATATAAATAAAATTTTAAAACGCTCTCAGGTCTATTAACCGGGTTTAGAAACCACTGGTTTAGGCGGTACAATCCCACCAAAGGAATTTGTGCGGTCAAAGAACATAATCATATTGTCATCTGAGAAATATCCCTTTGACCAACATGTAGAATTTGGACTGGGCAAGAGACTGGAGGCAAAGGAGCCACTCTGGAGACAAAGGAGCCGCTTTGGAGGCTGATGAGGAAGTGGGCCGTGCGGAGGCAGTGGGGCTCAGTGTAGAGGGTCCCGCTTGACAGCAGGTGGAGATGCAGCTGTAGAGACGGGCGGGGGTGGAGCATCTCGCTGACTCCCAGGACTCCGGCCCTGGTGGCAGGTAGCAGGGGAGACAGCAGTTCAAGCCATCAAGATGGAAAAGGAGGGCGGGATCAGGCTTGGGGGGAGAGAATGAGATGCTTTGGGGATTAATGAGTTTGCAAGTGTGTGAAGAGATGTGAAGATCCGAGAGTTGCCACTTGGGGATGGGGGCAGGTGGGGGGTTTGACGTTATAGGAAAAACTGGGGTGCCTGACAGAGCGTGAGGAGTGGAGACCGGAAGAGAAACTGCCTTCAACCTTGAAGGCGGGTAGGACAGTGTGCGGGCCTGCAGGAGCAGTCAGCAGGGCTGGAGGAAGACTCCAGCTGCCTCAGCCAAAGAGACAACAGTGAGTGAGTGCTAGAGGTTCAGTCACGTCAGACTCCATGGGCTGAGCCCGCGAGGCTCCTCCGTCCATGGCAAATACTGGAGTGGGTTGCCATGCCCTCCTCCAGGGATCGAAACCGGGTTTCCTGCATTGCAGGCAGATTCTTTACCAACTGAGCCACCAGAGAAGTAAAGAAATGGAGGGCAGCCTGAAAGAAGGGGGTGGTCTTCCCCGGGGCCGCCTCCCACTGCAGGCATCCCGGGAGCAGGGAGCCACAGGTGCCCAGAGGAGAAGGGTGGGGAGCAGAGCTTTGGATCTGCCTCAATTATTTTTAATCTCCTTGCACATTCAGTTAGGACTTAGCAGCCTTTTCTCCCAGAGACAAAAGCTGGCAAGTGCTTGGGGCCTGGGTGGAGCGTCCCCAGCCCTTTGCTGAGTGAGAAGCTGCTCCAAGGCTTCGGTGTCCTGGCTTTGAAGGAGCTGGGCTCTCCAGCTTCTGGGAAGAGGCCAGCCCTGAGCTGGGCAAGGCTGTGTCGTGTCTTGTGATTCTGGCCGCACTGCCCATTGCGCAGAAATCACTGCACATGCACACATGCGCAGTCACCTGAGTCATGTCCTACTCTGCAACCCCCATGGATGGTAGCCCACCAGGCGCCTCTATCCATGGGGATTCTCCAGGCAAGAATATTGCTGTGGGTTGCTATGCCTTCCTCCAGGGAATCTCCCCAACGCAGGGATCAAACCAGTGTCTCATGTCTCCTGCATTGGCAGGTGGGTCTTTTACCACTTGTAGCCACCTGGGAAGCCTCCAGAAATCACTCTAGACACTGCAAAAGAGAGAAGTGACATTTAAAAGGGGAACATACGTTTTTACCCTTATCCTATGCTCTCTGCTTTTTGTGTTTTCAGTTTAAATGAGACTTTATGGTTATTAAAGGAGGGTAATCAAGGCCCCCTTTTATGAGATAAATTTTATTTTATGAACTTTTTTTCCCAACCACCAGTATATGGTGGGTTTTATTCTTAATCAGATATCAGGTTGGCCAACGACTTCATTTGGGTTTTTCTGTACGTATGTATGGAAAAACCCAAACAAACTTGTTGGCCAACCCAATATGTGTATTTCTATTGAAGTATAGTTGCTGTGCAATATTATGTATGTTACATGTGTACACTATAGTGATTCACAATTTTTTTAGTGATTCACAGTTTTAATAGGCCAATCTGTGGCTCAGATGGTATAGAATCTGCTCGCAATGAGGGAGACCTGGGTTCAATCCCTGGGTCAGGAAGGTCCCCAGGGAGAGGAAATGGCAACCCACTCCGGTATTCTTGCCTGGGGAACCCCACAGACAGAGGAGCCTGGCGGGCTGCAGTTCATGGGATCGCAAAGAGTCTGGTGCAACCGAAAGACTAACACTTTCACCTTTTTTACCTCATTTATAGTTATTATAGGACTTCCCTTGTGGCTCAGATGGTAAAGCGTCTGCCTACAGTGCGGGAGACCCGGGTTCGATCCCTGGGTCGGGAAGATCCTGTGGCGAACCCTCTCTGGTACTCTTGCCTGGAAAATCCCGTGGATGGAAGAGCCTGGTAGGCTACAGTCCATGGGGTCGCAAAGAGTCGGACACAACTGAGCAACTTCACTTCATTTCACTTCATAGTTATTATAAAATATTGGCTATGTGGCTTCCCTGGTGGCTCAGTGGTATAGAATCCACCTTCCAGTGCAGGAAATAGAAGTTCGATCCCTGATTCAGGAAAATCCCCTGGAAGAGGAAATGGCAACCCACTCCAGTGTTATTGCCTGGAAAATCCCATGGACAGTGGAGACTGGCAGGCTACAGTCCCTGGGGTCACAGAAGAGCTGGACACGTAGCGACTAAACAGCAATGTTCCCTGTATTGTGTGACGTGTCCCTGTAGCTTGCTTTGGATGTAGTGGTTTGACCCTCTCAATCCGCCAGCCCTGCTTTTCTCCTCCCCCTCCCTCTCCCCAGCAGTAACCATAGCTCGTTCTCTAGGTCAGTGAGCCTGCTAAAGATTTAGTGGTTTTGATCAGAAGAATTCAGGCCTCATTAGGGACACAGATGAATGAATCTATTCGGCATTCCCTGTAAAATAGGGAAAAGCAATCCTCTGTGCTTTATGGAGCTATTTTTTGGGTGGAGTTTGGATAGATAAGCAGAAGCTAGGAGGACACGGGCTTCCCTGGTAGCTCAGCTGGTAAAGCATCTGGCTGCAACGAGAAGACCCCAGTTCGATTTCTGGGTCGGGAAGATCCCCTGGAGAAGGGGTAGGCTACCCAGTCCAGTATTCATAGGCTTCTCTGGTGGCTCAACTGGTAAAGAATCCACCTGTAATGTGGGAGGCCTGGGTTCAATCTCTGGGTCCACAAGAGTCCCTGGAGGAGGGCATGGCAGTCCACTCCAGCATCTTTGCCAGGAAATCTCATGGACAGAGGAGCCTGGAGGGCTACAGTCCACGGGGTCACCAAAGAGTCAGACCCGACTGAGCACACAGCAGAGGCCGACATGCATTCTTTTACTCATTCAGCAGGTATTTATTGGCTGCCTACTCTGTACAAAACAGCATGTATGGAACTCCACCCTGCCCAAAGGGACCCGGAGAGCTGGGGAGGCAAGACGAGACACGCACACCAAGCTTAAAAACGCTGCCCAGAACAAGGCTTAGGCCGAGGCTCCCCAGATGAAAGGCAGGAGGCAGGAGCTTCCGTTCTCAGGTCTGGTCTGCGGAGGCTGGGAGAGGAGGCAGCCTCGCAGGGCGCCGGCCGGCTGCTCCTGAGCTCGCCACGAGCCAGGTGTCTGCCTCCTCTGCTCTAGGATGGGGGGGACCACGTCTCCCTGACAGTTGCTGATGGCAAGTTCGGTGTGCTGGTTTTTTCTTCCATGTCCCCTCCACCCCAGTGATTTCTGCCCTCCGGGAGCCCTGCTCCCCACAACACCCCTCCGCGTGCTGCATCTTTACCCCATCCTCACTGGCTGTGTCGCCCCACGAGGATGTGGTGGGGACTTTGTAAATATTTGTTGAACGGGGAAATAAACAGCATTGTGGTCAGAGAGCAGAGTGTGGTCTGAGCGGGGGCTGGGAAGAGCCTGGGATGCTCAGAGGAGAGGGAGTCAGCCCACTAGGCTGGGGTCGGGGTGTGAGCGGAGAATGGTAAAGGCAGATGGGGCGCCCCTCAGGGCACGTCGGAGTTGGGACGTTGTCCTGCTGGTCCCGAGAACACGTGAGAGCTGCGGGTGACTGACGGGGAGGACTGAGACCAAGCTGGGGCTCTGTGCAGGGTGGACCACCCGGGGCACCGGGAGCAGTGAGCACTCTGGTGGGAGGCCCAGAGAGGCAGGGTGCTGGCCGATCCCAGCAGACAGGGGTACAGAGGCGATGATACACAGTTGAAAGAGGTATGTTTCTGTGTTCCCATAAAGAGCACATTAACCACTGAAAGGACAATGACAAAATTTAAAAGTCCAGCAGGTTTTATTCAGGCTGTACCAGCATGACCTGAAAGCCTGACCCTTGGTCCCCAAGGACCCCTCTCCGATCAACCAAGCCTGCCCTCCTAGGAAATCTCTCCGGAGGCCGGATGGACAAGATGGCATCAGACTCGGAAGCGCCTGAGCCCTTATCTTTGGTGTTTACTCTGACTCCCAGGGAAGACTCCAGGCACAGAGGTCGCTCTGAAGGGAGCCTGTGGGGGGGTGTGTGTGTGTATGTGTGTGTGAGTGTGAGACAGAGACTGCCCTCCTGCTTCTCCAGATCTTATCTGCAGCTGCCCACAGTCTAGTTGCTGCTGATCCTAATCTCCATTAAGAGAGTCTCCGGAGCCCAGTGAACCTGGGCTGGAACAGACCACAGCTTCAGTCTCATGAGAGCCACGGAGCAGGCGGGTTTCAACAAACCTCTGGGCCTGCAGGGAGAGTGAATGGTAAATGTGACTATTCAAAGACGGCTCCCGGGTGCCAGCTTTTAATTTTCTTTTTTCCAGGATGTATTAATTTGGAAATAATGATTATATATGTTGGCAAACAGAAGCGGAATGAAAAAATGCCCCGTAAAGGAAAGAAAGATTAGAGACTCCCCTGGTGGTCCTGTGACTAAGACTCTGAGCTCCCGATGCAGGAGTGCTGGGTTTGATCCCTGGTTAGGGAACTGGATCCCACATGCTGCAACTGAGACCTAGCATAGCCAAATACATAAGTAAATATTTGTTAATAGAGGAAGAAAATTTAGTTCTTTTGTTGGGGACGGGGGAGATGGGGAGGGACTGGGAATTTGGAGAGATAAAGGGTGGCAGAAGGCAGAGAAGGAAGGAAAGGGTAAAGGAAACACGCAGGCGGGTGACAATGCATGGGACAGAAAAGGGAAGGCTTGACTTCAGTGAAATTTTGACCTTTTCACAGTTGCACTAGAATTTATTTTAAATGTGTATTAAATGTGTACAGAAAACATTGACTTTGTAGCTGGACATGCTGCCCAGTTTTCATATTGAGTATTAGGCAACTTGGACTCAGTGTGAGCCAGAATTGTGCATTTCTACAGTGTTATTCTGGAGAAGGCAATGGCACCCCACTCCAGTACTCTTGCCTGGAAAATCCATGGACAGAGGAGCCTGGTGGGCTGCAGTCCATGGGGTTGCTAAGAGTCAGACACAACTGAGCGACTTCACTTTCACTTTTCTC